>NW_026294503.1:15550313-16150313 GCF_007827085.1 Peromyscus californicus insignis
TACCCTGAGCTTCCTAGATTTAATCATAGAACCTATTTCTTGGAGTGGTGTCTGGTCATATTGTAATTCAAAATTTAAAAGCTCTGTCCTATTACTTTAAATTCCTCCATCATGAGAAGATAAGGGGACCGAGTGGGAGAGCAATGAAAGAGATATCTTGATAGAGGGAGACATTATGGGGTAAGGGAGAGGCCTGGTGCTAGGGAAATTCTCAGGAATCCACAAGGACGACTCTAGATTAGACTACTAGCAACAGTATTGAGGGTGCCTGAACTGGCCTCTGGTAATCAGATTGGTGAATACTCTAACTGTCATCAGAGAGCCTTCATCCAGTAACTGATGGAAGCAAATGCAGAGATCCACAACCAGGCCAAGCTCCAGTAATCCAGTTGAAGAGAGGGAAGAGGAATCATATGAGCATGGGGGGTGGGGTGGGGTCAAGATCACAATGAGGAAATCTACAGAGACAACTGAACCAAGCTCAAAGGAACTCATGAACTTTAGAGCGATAGCTGTGGAACCTCCATGGGACCGGACTAGACCCTCTGCATACAGGAAACAGTTGTGTATCTGGGTCTGTTTAAGGGGCCCCTGGCAGTGTGGCAAGGATTTATCCCTGGTGCATGAGCTGGCTTTCTGGATCCCATTACCTATGGTTGGATGGATACCTTGCTCATCCCTGATAAAGCGGGGTGGGACTTGGTCCTGCTTCAACTGAATATACCAGGCTTAGCCATGGGAGAACTTACCCTGTTGGAGGAGAGGATGAGGGGTGGCGGGGGAGGCAGGGGGGAGCAGGAGGAGGGATGAGAGGGGGATCTGTGGTTGGTATGTAAAATGAATAAAGAATTTAATAAAAAGAGAAGAAATAATAAAATAAAAGTGTTAATATAGGGCAAAGGAAGAACTTTGTAGATTGAAAATTATGAAGTCAGCTTTCCTGGAAATAACTTGCTACTTGTATATATTTCACTCACTTTTTGTACATTTCAACTACTCAAATAATCAAAAGTCCTTATCTTCCAAAATTTTATTCAAATTTGAAAAGAGTAAGTAAAATATTTCATATGCTACAACTCGGAGGATAATATTTTGGGGTTTTTTTTTTCTTGAAATTTTAATACCTGCAAAATGTATTGTTTTTTTCTAAGGTAGGGTCTTGGATGATAACTTTCTTACATAAATAAGATGAAAGAAACTGTACCTATGAAAACGCACACTGGAAAGAATTTATAGTTTTCATGTAATATGACTTAACCTTAATAAAATCCAGGAGGGAAATTAAGAATTGATTTCATAGACTTACATTTGAAAGAAGAAATTGTTTCCGATTTACAAAGGAAAAAAATGGTTAAAATTTTAGATAATACATGAGCATCATTCTACAAACTGATTTTATTTAAGAACCTATAACCAACCATGGTTAAAGTTTTCAGAAAGTAGGATTATTTAGTTAATATATATTATTATTATTTATGTATATTTTTGTGCATGCCTGTGAACATGCCACACCCACAGCCACAGCACATGAGTGGAGGCCCAAGGATCATTTGCAGTAATTGCTTCTCTTCTTCTAGCATGCAGGTCCCAGGATTTGTACTCAGGTTGATGATCTTAGCAGCACATGACTTTATCCTCTGAGCCATATACATGGCTATGTATCAGCATTAAGAAAATTTTCTCCTACCCTAAATTTCCTCTCTTTCCCCCCCTATCTAAGCAAGTAGTCATCAGTTCTTGTATTTTTACCACAAACATGTAATGATCAATAGTTTTATGTGGTTCCAGTTGATATATGGTGCTTAAATGTGAACTTTTATGGTTGACTATCTTCACTGGTACCATCTAAACTAACTCTGAAATAAAATTAAAAAGCTATAAATTAAAAAGCATTAAACATGGTCTCCAATGTCCTGTAAAGCAGCCTCGTGTAAGGCGCGAGAAAGCTCACTGGTGCTTTCTGTGTACATGTACTTATTTATAATATATGAGCAATGACCCTCCTGGTATTTAAGAGTCCTTTGAGTCCTATGACTGTTATCATTTCCGACACAATGAATAGACAAATCTATACAAGTACATCAGTCAGTTGGTATTCAAATTAATCCACATCAGAATACACAGATGAAATTCATCCAGAAGTCTGATTAACATTCCTTTTTTTCAGATTTGTGTCCTCTCTTGACACATAGACAGGGAGAGAATTAAATGATGAAATGCGATCAGCAGGAATTGCAGAGTATTGCGTGGGTGATGAATAGCCTGGAACCTTAGCCAATGTGAAGTAAGAGCTAGTGAGAAGAGGCTATACTCTGAATTCAGGGTTAAAAGAGAGTTAAGGACTGATGTTACAGATGAAGAATGTTCATTTTGCACACGCAAGTTTAATGGAATGGTAGTTCTGCCAGGCCCTTGGTTACATACTTGATTCACATAAATCATCTGATTTCACAAGCCCACTGAAAATACAATATTTTATAGAAGCATATGAACAGTGCAGCTGAGACTTAGAAAATTTGAATTCTTTATCTAAGGGTGCTCTTTCGAATTACCATTGTCTGACTTTCAAATTTTTGTACCTATGTGGCTCCAGAGCCCTCATATTTTTGTGTTTTGTTTTGTTTGTTTGTGTGTGTGTGTATTGTTTTTGTTTTTGTTATTGTTTTTCCATTTTAATGGAGTACTTTTTAAATTTCAGAAAGCATTGCAATTAACTACTTGGTTTCTTAGAAACACAAATATCTGTGCTTGCCTCCCAGATAACCTGATTGAATAGATTGCTGGTGGGTCTCTGAGATTTTGCTTGGCAGAAGAGTTTCTAGAGGACACCTGCACTCCTTCTTAGAGATGCCTTGAAAAGCGCTGCATTAAATGTGCTTATGAAACGCAGAGTGATGTTGTGATAGCTAATGTCACCAGAATCCCTCTGACATTTTCAGTCTGTAAGACTCGCATGCTGAAGTCATAAGGTTAGACATCTTAGGAGAGATTTTGAATATGGTTGTGGGACACAGCTACCTTCCATAGAACATGTTAAACAACAGCCTGATAATCAGAAATGCATTTGAGGCCTGGAGGGGCAGCATGTGAAGTGAGGGCAAGCTGATCATAAACGTTAAGACAGTGAGTTTTGGAAAACATTTAAGAAGTTGGTTTTTGTCAGTGACATTCTGTAACCTGTTATTTGGGACAAGAACAAAAGCCTGACGAGAAAACAAGATTTTGTGTGCTTGGTAGTAGATGAATCTGAAGAATGCTATGAATCACCTACTGGCTCACTCTCACAGTTTAAAAAAAAAAAAAAAAGTTTATAACTATATTTCCTGTTTTATCACCCCACACACACCTCATGCAAAATTAAAATGGTAATTCTCATTATATCCCTAAACTGCACTGAGAGGAAAATGAGAGAAGGCGGTAGGAGAAACAGACACCTAAAGTTACACTTTATGGTATGTGTAGACAGCGTTGAATGGGGCCATGTTTTGTTTGTGTCTCACACACTGTTTTTCCACACTCTCTTCCTTTGGAGCTGTTCTGCTTCTGATCCCTGAAATCCTGAAATTCAAGGAAGAGATCGCACAGTTTCTAGAACAGCTCTCTTGCTAAAGGGCCAGGAGCCTCAGGAAGACTACTGCTTGGTGGTTTAAAATTGTTAGTCAGCAGCCAGGCATGGCAGTCTCCTCTGCAGTTCCAGCACTTGG
Source organism: Peromyscus californicus insignis (assembly GCF_007827085.1). Lineage (NCBI taxonomy): Eukaryota > Metazoa > Chordata > Mammalia > Rodentia > Cricetidae > Peromyscus > Peromyscus californicus. The sequence continues at coordinate 15,554,018 of NW_026294503.1, forward strand.
CAGATCCAGGCAAGGAGATCAAGAAGTGAAGGAAGGCCTCCGTTACCCAGACAGTTTGAGCCCAGCTTGGTCAGGGCGATGAGACATTATGTCCCCTGCAAAAATAAATAGTTACCCACAAATAGATAAAATATTGAATCTTTTTTTTTTCTTTAATTTGGCAGACTTTCTGGAAACTCTGAAGGATAACTGCAAGAACTTATCTCGAAGTGTCTCTGTTAGCAGGAAAGGGAAGTTCAGCTTAGAGCCAGTGACTGTCCCCAGGTGTCCCCACACACATTTATTTGCCTTTGAAATCTTACTTCAGAGCCTTTGTTTCCTGGGGAACACAAAGGTATTACTGGCTGCCTTTTCTGTCCTTTGTTTTGTCAATCACAGAATAGTTAGCTCTCCTGTATGTTAAACCACGAATGTGCCATTTTCTGCCAGAGTGTTTTCTGCCTATAACAGATGTGCCTCCCTCAAACTTCTGCAGTTAGACTCCACAGACAGAGGAGTTAGCCGCTCAGCCCAGGAAACAGCCATGGCTGCTGCAACTAAGTCGGAGGTTGTCAAGTACTTCATCTACCCCCGTGATTCTCCCTGCTTCTCCTTGAGGGATCTCAAGGGAGCTGGCATGTCCTTTTCCGAGACGCTGAAAGCTGCTTCTTTATTATTTCTCCTCACACACTCTTGCAACTAGAGCTTGCAGGGGCACTGCCTCCCGACTCTGCCCACACAGAAAATTCCAGAAACTGGAAGACTGCAAATGGGTCTTTCTGATTGCTTTCAAGGAGATAGCTATCCAGGAAATTTCAGCTCTGAATTTAAGGAGCCATTCAAACTCTCCCAGGGCATAATATTAGACTGACTTTAGGGATGCCTTGGTGCCAAGCCTGCACCACAGAGTGGCCTTCTGGGAGAAGGGAACCATCCTCCTGCCTCAGTGGTCTGTCTGTACATGGCCTCCATTTCATTTTCATTATGCAGCACAAAGCAGGCTTTAGAGGCCCTTTTCCAGGAGTCACCTGGCCATAGCAAGAGAGCACAGAGAACATCCTGGGCTCTGAGTTGACCTATCTTGTCTTATTTCTGTGGCCCCTTCCCTGCACCCACCTTTTCAGAGCCATTTGCTTGGAAACTTTGCTGTGCTTTAAACCCAGAATTAACTCTCTTGGCAATCTTTTGTCCCAAAGCATCAAGGTAGGAAGGAAGACCTCATAGAAGCTTGCTTAGGGAAGTATCCATTCTTGGTCTTCTCCCAAGACCTTCCAGATTTACTGAAGGGAGGGTGCCTTGTCTTACGGAAGTTGTAGTAGCGAGGACAGCAGCTGGAGTCACTTTGGAGAAACCTGGCTTTTTCTCCTTGCACCTGTCCTACCTGGGGACAACTGTGGTATCACAGCCAGAGACAATCTGGAGCTTAGGGGAAATGAATGTGCTGTTAACCCAGAAAGGTATGCAGCCTTACTTAGTACACATTGACTGCTACTCTCAGAGTCCCCTGATAGCTCTTGGGTATAATTTATTATCCTCCTTCCTGCTAGAAACACTACACACACACACACACACACACACACACACACACACACACACACACACACACATACACACATACACACACTCACCCCCACACCCCCCACACACAAACACACATGTCAGGTACCCATTCTCTACTTGGTTTGGTCAATGGACATTTTAATTTGAAGTTTTGACTTTAAGAAAAAGTAATAAATAGTCACAAAGGAAATGGAAGGGAGATGCACCTATCCAAATTGTGTCAGAAACACATCTCAGCTTCTTTAAACACAAGGGTTACTACCTTCTGTCAGATGTCTGGATGGTGCTAACCTTGAGACAGGGGTGAGGAGAGCTGAGACTTTGGTAGATCTGTTGGCTGTTTTTACTGTTTTGTGAAGACAATGTTTTCCTCCCAAGCTCTTTGATAAACTCTCTCAAGATACTATACTTTCTTTGCTTTTCTCTCTCTCCCTCTCTCTCCCTGTCCTTCTCTCTCCTTTCTGGTGTGTCAGAAGAAAATGTTGTAATTGGAGGATGAGTCTATCAATCCCGATGGGCATCAGCCTGGCTGGGAGCTTCAGGAAAGACTACCCTAGCATGGGGGACTGAGACAAAAGTCACAGTTCAAGTTCCACCCCTCTGCTGCTTTGATACCAGCTTCCAGCCAGCAAGAATGAACTGGGGAGACTGGTACACGGTCCTCCCTCCAGCAGAACTCTATGTCCTGTGGCCTGGTCATTGTGTACTGAAAGTCCCAGAGCAGGCAGGAAGATGCATCCTTCCTTAAGTCCAAAGTCCAGCAGAAATCCCAGAGCACGCACGCAATACCCAGCTTTCCACCTGCTGCAGACTGAAGTGTGCGTTACAGGGCCTTCCTGCGCCATGATTGTGCTCCCCCCTCCCCCATCCTTTGAAAAGGAGAGTGAGAAAACACCCAGGCGTTTCTCTTTACGTGGGCGGGACGCTTAAGCAGGACTTAGGATTCACAATTTCTTTCTTGGTGACACCTAAACAGAACACCAGGCAGCTAGATGATGCATTTCTACTCTCTCTCTTGCACTCTCTCCCCCCCCTCTCCCCCTCTCTCATGTATTCCCTCCTCCTCCACCGCGCGCGGCATCTCCTGCCCTACCTCCCCTGGCTTCAGCTAGAATTAGACATGGGCAAGAATGAAAACCCAAGCTGCAACTCCACCGCCCTCCAGTTCGGTGTCAGGCATAACGCTGCTTTTCTTTCAGGTGATTCGGATGGATAGGAAATGCTCCCAGGAGGTTAGCTACCTTTTGAGCCCCACCCGAGAGGCTCGGGCCTACTGAAGACCACTTTCTCTCCACCGTGAGGCGTGTCCTCCCCCTGAACCTCTTTTGCCATGACTGTTGCAGTTAGAAGTGAAAGGCCGAAGGAGAAAACTATAGACAGATGGTAGAACTGTGGCGTAGGAAGAGGTTCAGACAACCCTGTGCACCATGGATCTCCTGACCTCTCACACTAGCCTGGGGTAGGATTTTCAGACACCTTAAGCCTTTCTGTGGGCCTGAATGACCCGAAAAGAAACAGTGTGGGAAACAAAAGAGGGATTAGACACCAGAACACAAAATGTATGAGACAATGCAGCAATCTTCGTCTTCAGGATGCCTTGAGACCGAAGTAAAATGAAAATTTAAACCACTGTCAAAATGAGCACCCCTCCCCAGGTGTCAGTGTTTTAAACGCATAACGCGTGCAAGTTTCTTGGAATTTGAGGATAGTCTTCCAAGATATAAAGTGTCAGACTTATCTCCCAAGTACCAGATGCATGGCAATTAAGAACTTTATTACCATTAAAAAAGGTTTTAAAGATCTGTGCAATATAGACTTTGGACAAGACCAAAGCAGACTACGACATGCAACACCTTCCCAAAGTCCCTAAAGCTTGGAGAGACTGAAAGGAGACCAATTATCTCGGTCCAAAGGGTAGGAGTTGTGGATGGAGGAGAGGGGTCTCCCACTGCCAGGGCCATTCAGAGCAAATTAACATTCCTTTCTTTTTTCAGTGGCGCGTTTTCTGCGTAAAATACGGTAGGTGCTGGCCGCAAGCGCTGAAATCGCCGGCGGCCCAGCTCTGCGTTTCTCTGGCTGACGTGCTCTGCCGGCTTTGGCAACTCACTCCTTCTAATGTGCCCCCGAAACGTTTGGGCTCAACAGGTATCTCGTGAAAATTCGCACTTAACCCTCGGTCATCTTCTTGAAGGAGACACTTCCACGTTTCTTGCCCCTGCCGGGGCTGCTGCTGCCGCCTGACCGCGACTCGTCCACGCGGAGCCCTGCGCGTGTCTAGCAGGCAGCCCCAGGGCCATCCATTAACCACCCACTCCGAGTGGCAGGGAAACTAAGCCCAGACGTGTCTCTCCTCGCACCCCCGGCTGGCGACGAAAAGCCTTTGCAAGCAACCCCCGAGACGGGTTTTGTGCAGTGGGTAGACTAGTTACGTCGCTTCGGACAAGCGATTTATCCCCAGGAAAACACACACACACACACACACACACACACACACACACACACACACACACACACACACACACACACACACACACACACAGAGAGAGCTTTAAATAGAAGGTTGGGGTTACAAAGCCGTCGCTGTCACAGAAAGCAGGGGCGACTTCTTGGCATTTAAGGGATGTCAATTAAAATTCGGAACTGACCACCCATCCTTGGCCATCGCTGAGGAAGAGGTAACCTCTCCGTTTCCCACCTCCCCAAACATGAATTATCATATCCACTGAATGCAAATGTGCTGCCTTCTGCGAGGGGACAGCCAGCTGCAAGCTGGACAATAAAGTGTTTCATAGAGACGCGGCCCGATTGCGGTTCAGAAGAGGCACTCCTTTACAAAGGAAGAAGCGCCCAGTTTGTGCTGATAGCCTTGGCGCGCCTGGGCCAAAACTGCCCCTCCACCCCTCAAGGCACAGACACCCAGGATTGGAAACTAGCTCCGCTACGAGCTGCATCCCCCTGTGTCTGTTGGAGCTGCTGCGAGGATGGAGAAGGGATTGTTCAGAAATGATGGCATGAGTCATAAACACCTCTCGAGTATTCTTTGCAGCAATTAATGGGCAGTGGGTGCAAGAGAAGTTGTGGAATCGCTATGGGTTTATTTCGTCCCCCGGACAGCTCTTTCTCCAGTGATCCCACTGTCCCTTGCCTTCCTGCTTAGGAATAAATTTTCCATCCCACCCGCCCCCACTCCTTGTCTGTGCATGTGACACTGATTGTACCTGTCTGAACGCAGAGACTTGCCGGGGATTTTCTTTTTGGTCAGCTGCTAATGACTTTCCTCCTACCTTCATTCATCCTCAAAGGTGGATCTTTACACTTTGTGACATCTCAGCCTCATTTTATTTTTTTTTTTTAACCGAGCATTTAACAGAGCACCTAAGGAAGCTCCCCTACATTTATCCTTGCATAGGAAGCCACGTAGAAATAATTCAAATTTGTATGCAGACATTCATGTTGGTGTGATCAAGCTGGAGAAGGCTCTATCTCGTAATGCATTTAAAAACCAATGCGTTCCTAGCATGTTGGCAACTTTGTTGTCCGAAATGGTTAAAAAGCACTCATGCCAATGTCTTCAATTAAAAAAAAAAAAAAAAGAAAGAAAGAAAATCTGTGCAAAGAATCAAACCCCACGGATTCCACAAGAAATCAAGATAATCCTCACCACTTAAAAAAAAAAAAGTCTTGCAGAGGAATTCTGCGTGGATACCCACTAGTTAGGGGCTATAGGAACCAACTCACGTATTCGTTTGAGCATACTGCAAGAATATTTATTGAGCACAAGCTCAATCACCGCATTGAACGCCAAATCTGGCAAGCAAAATGCATTTCCTATCTGAGGGAAGGAAAAAGAGCTGTGAATCAACTCGTTCATCAGTATTATCCCGATTATTTTATCCGTGCAAATTGCAAACTAAGCTTGCTAGCCTCTCCCAGGCGACAAGTCACCCCATCTCCATCCACAGCAGAGGGTACCCCCGAAAACAGACCTACCTTTTACACAAGACAGCGTCAATAAAAAGACGAGGTTCCAAAACGTAAATCCACTTTTAATCCCCATTTTCTTCTTCAGAATGAAGTCGAGGCGGCCACATTTAGCGCATCTTCGCGTGCCAGGCTCCCGGGGTTTGGATTCCTCTGCTCTGCTTTTCCCTTTGCGGCTCCCTTTCATATTATTCGCGAGCTCTGGATTCTGGCTCCTCAGCCCAGCGCAGTAGAGTTGTTGCTGTTGTTGGTGCGCGGTCACAGCTCGGAGTGAATGGTGTTTCTGGGATACCACAGCAACCTTGACGAGGACTCAACCATCTCTCCAACGGGGGCACAGAGTCTCCGCTACTCCGGATTCTGTCTTTTCTTTTGCGTTTTTTCCCCTCCACCAAAATTAACCTTAAATCTTGCTCCTTACAACCTACACCAGAAAGCCCCAGTGAGCCTCTGAAAGCCCCGCTCTGCTCTCTGATAAACTCCCCACAATATTTGAAATCTCGGGGCTTGGATTATTTTTCCCCCCGAATAGATCAATTCTGCCAGCAAAAGCAGTTCAAGAAATATTATGTTAGTGAGCTCTCCATTGCAGCCTGCGAATACAGAAGCATGCTAAAGGAGTATTTTAAAGTGAGGATCTATGTCGCTTTTAGGAGAAACCGTGAGGATAATGAATTGGGTTCCATGGATGCCCACGTCGTTAGAATGGGACATGTGTTACTACAGTAGTTGCATATATCCCAGGCAGCCCTCAGACATCTATTATACTTTGATTTAATTGAGAAGGGAGATCACAAAGAATTTTTTTACACATAAAAATCTGCATATTCAAATACCTGCGTTTAAAAATCATGAAAAAGATTTTATTATTTGGTAAACATGTGCCATCCGTGGCTGGGGCAAGGGTAGGGTTGGGAGGAAAGTCGTAACATTTCCCTAAATAGTTCATCTTTCATCTTCCCCAAGCCCCTTGCAGCCGCTGTGCAACAGCAGTTTAACCAGTTGTGTCTGTCGTTTTCATCTGGAGAAAACTAATTTTCCTTAATTCTGAATTGATCCCAAATATGTAAATGGAAGGTTTCTTTCAAAAGGCAAAATGTATATGTCTATACATTTTGGACTTGGCAGCCCCATAAACCAGGCAAGGGTTAAGGATATACAAAGAAAGAGTTCTTGCGCCATCTACTGGCCGTCTGCAAGCCTCCAGCTTCTCCTTCACATCTAAAGGGACCCTGTTTTATCTTCTATTGTAAAGATATCTCCTCGAGACTAGAATGTTTTTCTTAGGCATACTAATTTTTGAATCTATTTTTTTTCCTGCCAGATACTATCCCAAATATTTTAGTGATAAAGTTCCTTAGAGCAGGGGCCAGATTGACGATCTGACCCTTTTGGGATCTTGGTCCTGTCTCAAGAGTTAGGAAGGGCTGCACTGCAGACTCTGGAATAGGTAATTACCAGTGCCTGTCGGTGGCCCTATTTGCATGCCGGGAAGGGTGGTGGGGAGCATCTTTGCATATTATTCAATCAAAAGGACTGCCCGCCTTGAGTTTGCAGCTCCCCACTCTGCTCACAAATGATGAACCCTGTCCCGTGCAGCATGCAATCCCCCTAACCAGCCTTTGTCCCTGAGCTCGCCTTGGAGCTGGCAGCTCAGTGGACCAAGGCAGTTGCTTCTAGGGGGAGTTCTGCTCTGGAAAGTGGGCACACAGAAAGCGCCCACAGTCGTCAGTGGCAAGTGGGTTCAACCTATGAGAAGGATTCTCAGCTCCTCCCTGGGAATGTGGCATTTTGTGTGAGTCTGCCATTGAAGGGGAGGGTGGGGAGAAAGGCTAGAGCAGGAGAGCGCACACTGGGGTGTCATAAGGAGTAAGGCTGCTTGTTTATGGAAAATGATGGAAGGTGTTTTCGTTGCTTGTTTCTATTTCTATGCGTAGGTGTTTTCTCAAATGTGTTTGCATGCATATGCGTGTGCACGCGCGTATGAGTGTGGTGTGTGTGTGTGTGTGTGTGTGTGTGTGTGTGTGTGTGTGTGTGTGTGTGTGTGTTGACAGTGATTTCTCTCCTCAGTAGAGTTAGCAAAAGGCAAAACTGTAGACGCCCAACTGACCTCATTAAATTTCAAAGGATCATTTAGACGCTGCAAGGCAGGACCCTGTTCCTTCCCAACAGTGCCTCGCTATTGTCTGCATAGGCAGATTTGGAAAGGGAGCAGGGGCAAGGCTGGGACTAGATGGCGATTGGGAGGATCAACACAGCAAACGTCATTAGCCTGCTCAGCCACCTTGGCAGTGGCAGCGGCGCTGATTTCAGTCAAGATGTCAGGGTGCATTGCTGTGACTGTTGCATTAGCTTGGGCAGAATGATGAGTTAGAGGCAAACTTAAGGAGGACACGGCCAAACCTTCCTTACCCAGCTACAGAGGTTAGTCACTGCAGGTAGGTTTCCTTTAGGGTAAGCAATCCCTCTGAACCCACGACTAGCCACTTTAAACTAAAGGAAGGCTATTTCTCAAAAGTTTGGTGGATTTTCACTGTAATTATTGTTTACAAAATAAATTTTCACTCAGGCATCAAAAAGAGTGCCACTTAGACACCAATTTCTGTTGCTCATTTTCAAACACGGCACTATGCCCACGATGCAATTATCTTTCCCAAATGAATCCTGCCTATCATTTCACTGTGAGGTTTTTAAATGATTTATCTGGTTAGATCATAATACATTGAATAACACTATAGTTTCTAGTTCCTACAGCTTACCATAAATCACAAGTCATTTTTCACTCACAGCTTCCAGTTTCTGAGACAGTGTAGAAAGAAAAATCATATTTTACCATCAGTAGAAGTTAAGGCTGGAGGAAATGAAGAGTTTTATCCAAGGTCACCATCAGGAGCACTGACTTTCAGTCTGGCATACTTAGGCCTGGACCACACTTGCCTTTCATGAGCAGGAGAGCCTTCTGTTCAAACGAGTGTTTCTGAAGGTATTCTAGAAACAAAATCAGCAGCCAGTGTTGTGGGTGAGAAGCCACTCAAGTCCAGCAGGAGGAAAAATACAATAGCCGTATTTGCAAGCAGAAACCGCCCACTGTTGTATATCTGCATTAAAGCAGTAGAGGTGAGTGTGCATTTGTCCAAGACTGTTAGAGAAGCTAGAAAACAGTCTCTTGCCTAATGGCAGACATTATGTGCTTACTGTATAGAGGTGGACACTGTGTTTGCAGGCATATCTTAATCATCATTACAGCACATCCAGACAAGCATGCTGATTGTCCTCCGGACAGATGGACACCTGGGACTTGAAGAATTAACTATCCTACCTTAACCAGAGTAATACATATGGAGATATATGAGCTTAAGATGCCTGAATTCTTAGCCAAAGTACCTCTCAACTCTATGCCACATTTGCTCTAACCGATGCTAGTTTTAAAAGCCTAGTCATTGCAACCATAAAGATTTCTATATTATCCCCACTCAATCATAGAAAAGCAATGATTGATGATATATTAAAAATCAAGTTTTGAAACATATGCATATATGTAAAGAACAAATTTCAATTTATAATTTTTAGTCCCTAAAATTCTTTTCTCCATTTTCCTCTATAGCCACTGATCATACAAGTCATGGAAAACAATGAGTTGGCCAGGATTGTGAAGGCATTCACAATGATTATGTTCCCTTAAAAACTTTTGAAAAGAGTTCAGGTCAGAACCTAGAAATGCCAGATCACAATTTCTTCTCAACTCATCCCTCAACTTATGAGATACAAAGAACTTTGACTTTCCAATAGAATTCACCTGGTATGAAAAGAGTAACCATAAATTTCTTTCCAAAAGTTGTTCAGTATTAATATAACCTCGACATTTGTCTATTTTCACACCACAGAGGGAAAACAACAGAACAATAAATAAGTAATTAAAACAGAATGTGTACATGAAGAAATAACTTGAAAAGTAATTATCTTCAACTTTGAATAGAAATACATGTGCTTTTAACTGAGTTATGAGCTTAATAAGAATTTTCAATTGCTGCTACTGATTTGCACTATACATGAAGCTCATTGCTCTTATACAAACTTTTATTATTATAAAACTGTATCTATGAAATCTGTGTGGCTACTAAGTATAGGTATTCACTTGCTAATTACAAGACAAAAAAATCAAACCCGTGGGTTGGTGAGAAAAGAAACTGGATAGAATAAAATACAATTGTTCATAGTTTACAGATAACTGAGTAGAATTTCCCTTGTTCTTTGCAATTTTTTTAATGGATTCACCCTTAGGAAAGTAAAGATAAAAAAGGAATTGATACCAGTATTTTCCATTTTCCATTGAGTTATTTCTATAGCATTTTTCAAAATGTCTGAATTTAAGGGTTGAAGAGATATCTCAGTGGTTAAGAGCACGGACTGCTTTTCTAGTGGATCCTGGTTCAATTCCCAGCACCCACATGGTGGTTTACAACTCTCCGTAACTTCAGTTCGAGAGGACCTGACACTTCCCACACATACATACATGCAGGCAAAACACCAATGCACATAAAATAAAAATTAACTAATTAATTATTCAAATGTCTGAATTTAAATATTGACTCTAGAATGATGAAGAAATTCTAATTCAAGCTTCTTTTTCTCATTAGCAATAATCCACTTTTGTTTGAGGAGATGTTATGGTACCCAATATATACTCTACAAGCCTCTGGAAGAATCAATCCCATTTAAGATAAGTTGTCAGTCAGGGGTAAAGATCTCTGGCCTCTTGCTGCTAATCAGGATCACTGAGAGGCAGAGAGGAGTTTCCCAGACCTTTACCAAGCGTGCTGTCTGGATATCCATTCCTCTAGGTCCTGACTTCCCTAAGCATATTCCTTAATACTGAGACTTAACAGTCATTTTCATATTCTAAAGCTTTTAGCCACATGAAGAAAGGCAGAGACTGAAATTTAAATGTGCACAGGACAATAATGTGTCATTTTGAAGAACCAGAGGACAGACAGAGAAGCTCTAAAATGGAAGATAGCATCTATTGTTGTCGGCAAGCAAACCCTGCTTAGATGGACAGCTGAAAGTTGTATTTGACCTGAGCCACACATCTAATCATTTTTCATCTGTACATGAAATTCAGATGTTCTCAACTTCTGCCTTCCTAAGCACAGCAGCTTTAATACATATTGTCCACATTATTTAACGTAAGTGATATGTTAGTCCTTTCATGTTTCTATGAAGAAGAGTCTTGGCTAATGGATGGAGCAGTGGGATAGCAATCCTGAAAGGCAAAGGGAAGAATTTATAAAGATGTGTTTGTTTGAAGATTGTTGCATCTTCTTGTTCTCCTGGGGCTGATTTCACTTTACTTTTCTCCATGTATAGGAAGACTATGAAAAAAATAAATATGCAAAGAGCAGCTTTGCTAAATAATGATAATAGTCTGGGACTCTGGGTTTCATCAATGACAAAGTTGTCTATCTAGCATTAGCTGAATAAAGCATGTTTCCCACTGTAATGGATCTCTCTTCATTCTTTATTAAGTATATTTGTATACTCTCAGCTTTGAATTTATATTTACAGAACACAAATTAAGAGTGTAGATCTCTCAAAGCACCAACTTCAACAGAATTTCTATCAGGATTCAATGCACCTTTTTATTTGCTCTATAATTATTTGCTAAGAAATTCATAAAATGGTGCTTTATAATTTATTTTTTATGTTCCAAATTGAAAATCTTTTTACTTAAAGACCTATTTTCAAATATTCAAGATACAGTAATACCATCAATACATTTGATTAGGTAATGGTTTGGTCTATTATGAATTTGCTAGTAATATAAAGCCTCTGTATGCTTTGTTCCAAGCATCTTTCATGTGATCACTTCTTTTACTTTTAGTTTGTGAGAAATCTGAACATCTTGAGTAAACAATCTTACAACATAAAGTCAGTTCTAGGAAAGTGCTTTTGTTTTTCAGTTATGTTTGGCTGTAATCTCAGAAGCCTTAACCAAGCAAAGCACTCCCTACAAGTAGAAACCTAGGAGTTCAGATCGGTGCTTTGCATTTCCTCCTAAACCACATTAATCATGGCTGCTCATGGTTAAGAGAATTCCTTATTCTTTTTGGAACTTTTATGTGTGGGGTTAATGTTACTAAATACTTATAAACTTTCAGATGAAAGAAACCACTGGAGTTAACTTTTTAGAAACTCTGAATTTGAACGAGAGTTAATGGAGTCACATTAAACTATGAATCTCTTCATTCTATATCTCAAATTAATGTTCAAACTACCTAAATAATTACATGCAACTCTGGTTTCCCTGGCTTCCAAAGACATTTGAAAAACAATAAATAAATAATAAATACTGAATTATTTTCCAGATTGAGAGCTCAGGAAGGTCACTGCATAAGAATTCTTTTCTCATTTATTTATTTATTTATTTATTTTGTCAGATAGGAAGATAATGGTGACCTTGACTTTGAATGATCATTTTTGGCTACAAAAAGAACAAAAATCGATGTAGCTGATTTGGGTTTGGCTACACATAATCCAATTTGGACTGTAAGTACAAATATCTTTCTCATCTGGACAGGGATCAATTTCATCTTTACTCATTTTCGAGAGGTAACATTTTCACCTGTACGTTCACTCATTTATTTAAGAAGTCATTTTGAGACTCCGTTACAAGGAAACACACACAGGAATTACAAATTACTTTATGACCAAGGAGCTTACAGTACATGAGAGGGGATAGAACACATTTTCAAGTGATAATGGTTACCATTAGTATAAGGAAATAACACAAGGAGAGATCCCTATAAACTGTCACAGATAGAGAACTGGAAAATACCTTCTGAGTGAAATAAAATTACCTAATCAAGGATCACCTAGGGATGGTGACAGGAGAAAATATTAGTAGGGATACTGCTTCCAGTATTGAACTTAAAATGTGGATGGATGCATATTTAAAATGTAGTTAATTGGTATGTTGTGCAACAGGGAAAGACATAGGTGAGGTTAGAAAGTAAAGATAGCCAGGAAAAAGTGGAAATAATGATAGTTCTTGCAATATGTCTTAATTTTTAGGGGCTCTGATTGACTGAGAATTTATGTATATCTCCTGTGATTCATGTTTAAATACCTCAGTCAATAGACTACTTCAATGAATATGCAAATAAATGGATTTGTTGTTTTGGCATTTACAAACAATGTTCAGTATAGTGAGTCAGTTTATCTCTTCAAGTTGATTGAAAAAAAAAACTGGGTATTCGTTATAAATACACAACACAGGATAAATAATTATCATATTGTTAAAAATTTGGTATTATACCTTACTTTATTATCTCTGGATAGGCTTATAATTATTACATTAATAAAAATCAGCCAGGAGGTGGTGGTGCATGCCTTTAATCCCAGCACTCAAGAGGCAGAGGCAGGCAGATCTCTGTGAGTTTGAGGCCAGCCTGGGTTACAGAGTGAGTTCCAGGAAAGGCTCCAAAGCTACACAGAGAAACCCTGTCTCCAAAAAACAAAATAAATAAACAAATAAAAATAAAAATCAGATGTTACACTTATTTTTTTGTTGTTTATGGCTATTCAGAATGACATAATAAAAACTTATTATATTTATATTGCATTCAGAAAAAAATTGCCCATATGGTCTATGGATATCAGTCTGAATTCACATCTAAAGTAGACTGAATGCATAGACAATCTAGGAACATAACAAAACACTTTTATTTTGATACAAAGACTATCAGTGTCTTTGGGAAGGTTAAGCCAGCCAACTGTTACAACATGTTCATTATTCAATGTGATCACTTTAATTTTTAAGAGAATATTTTTCCTGAAATAAAAAGAATTTTGATCATATTTTAACAAATTGACTGAGTCAGTACATGAAAAAACAAGAAACAATAATCAAAGAAAATTAAATAATGTTAAACAAGTAAAACCCTTTTTATTTGGTGAGGAAGTCTGCACAGTAAGTGAGTCCAAAAGAATGAGGAGAAAGTGTGTGAGCAGATGACCTCAAAGTGACCCCTTCCAGAGAAAAATAAAATAAAAAATAAATCTTTCTTGGGTCTGATTCAAAAGGCAGGGGTGTTTTTGAAAGTTAAAAAGCAGGAGTTGAAATTGCTTTTATAGTTAGAAAGCTTTCATGTCGTTATGACCATAGACATATCATGCATGCTCTGTTCCACATTTGTTGCTCATTCCTCAAATGGCAATAGATGCTTATTCCAGAAACCCTGTTTGTTGGTTTCATTCTTTCAGTAACTTTCCATTTGCTCTCCGACAACCAGTTGGTATGCTCCCCCTGGGGAAGGCTATTTCTTCTGCTCTCAGGGTCTTATGTTGCCTATAATTCTTTGGGTAGAGCTGAGGCCTCAAGAGCTTTTTCCAGTCCACTTTGGCTTGTCTATTCCTGTTGTCCTTGTTCAGGACATGTTTTAGTGTTTTGCCACCCTTGCTGGTGAGACTTCATGGGTGTTGCTTCTGACATTTCTAGGAGACAAAACATATTATAGCAAACTCCTTGTTCCTCTGGTTCTTAAAATCTTTCTGTCCCCTACTTTAGTAATGAGCCCAGAGCCTTAAGTGTAGGAGTTGTGTTACAGATGTATCAGTTGGAATTTGTCTCTGTGAGTCTGTATTTTGTTGGATTGTTGTTTTCTGTAATGGTCTTTTGTCTGTTGCAAAGAGGGGTGAGGACTATATTTACCTGTGTGTAAAAGGACAAATAATTAGAATGTAGTTAGGGATTTTTTTTTTTTTTTGGTATAATAGAGTGGCGATTGTAGGTTCTACTCCAAGATCCATGACTTCACTAGCACTGGGTGCTTGACTATGTTTACAATACCAGGGATGATTGACTCTTCTTGAGTGCGTCTTACATTCAATTAGAGAGCTGTTGGTTATCGGCAAGGTACAAGTGTCACTGATGTACCCTTGGGCTATTGTGACATACTGATAATTGAAATGGTGAGTTTAAAAATCATATACATACAAGTAACATCATACATAATGGGTAGTATGGATTCATGTAAATATATATATGTATATATATTCATGTAAATATATATATAATGAGATGCTGCCTGATACCTTATTGATTTATATCTTTTTAGATAAATGTGCATACAATGTGGTAGTTATATTTTGATCATTCCATGATGCATGTATCAAGTTATCTATAAATTATTTTCCAGTAATAACAAAAATATTTTAAATTAATTAATAACAAAATTAAATTAAGAAGAAACAATATTTGTCTATGTAACTGAACTAAGAATGATATGAGTTCATCAATCAGAATTTAGGGTGGGTCCTGAGTCCAAGGCCAGGCGTTTTATTAAAGCACAGAAGAGACTTTCTTGAGACTTGGGGACACAGACAAGAAGGCAAGAGGGATGAGTCTACAAGCCAAGGGAAGCAAACATTTTGGCAATAAGCAGAAAGTAGGTGAAACATGGAATCAACTAAATATCAAATCACTGAAGTTGTTTTTGTTGTTGTTATTGTTTTTTAATAAGACAGTTTTTAATGACACAGTGTTCCATTCTGGGAGATAATAAATTTCTGTCAACTGAAGATACCAAGATTTTGGTAGTTGTTCTGATAGTACTGAAAACTTGATACAGTAGCAGGGACCTACTGAGATACTAGTCTTGTAAGCGTGGCTAGTGTGATGGAATGTGATACCCTGTGGCATTGTCTCTGATTTCCTTAAAGTGTTCAATTCTGATTGCTACTCCCCCAATGCTTTCATTAGTCAGTCTCATTCACTGCTCATCATTTGTGTACCATGTCATTGTCATTATTCTAGGATAAATTTTCTGTGGATCCACGTCTGATCTAGTGATCAAATCCAGCCCGAGACTGCATCCTACCTGTGCTGTTCCTCCCTAACTTCTGTGCTTCACTGCAGCTGATCTTTCCCATGTACTCCCCACTTCTTACCCTTGCTTCTGATGGAACCTTGTAAAATTTTTCTTGTCTTCATAAGTTCAGAAATCTGGTATCTGTCTCTTGTCTGTTGTCTTTCTTCTTCTGTGCTTGTTTCTGTTTGTACTTCCGCTCTCACATGAATCCAGATAGCAACTACACCTTCCATCGTAGTAGGGATTTGACTGATTCCTTCCCTCTCTTGAGGAGTATGTCTCCTCCCTTCTATAATGCACTGTGGATTTCAGTATTTCTCCCCTCTGCTAGCCCCTGGAGTCTTTCAGTTCCACCATCTTCTGAGTAAATTGTGTTTGTCTTACATTTCTGTATCAATATCATTCAAGACTTTGCCTTTCTCTGGTGAGTCCATTCCCATAATTGCATACTCTGAATGTATTGGCATTTTCCATCAGAGTGATTGTTAATATTCCTTCTTTGGCCTTTAATAGCTGCCTGTTTTTTTATAAGCCCATAAAAGTTTAGATTTCTACCCTGAGTTCAGGTTTATTCTTTCCCAAATTGGTTGTGATTATTCAAATTGGCATTAAGAATATATTTTTGAAAGTCTGTTGGTTCCCTAGAGACTTTAATTCTACATTGCTTTAGCACTTATAAATAATATCTTTATAAACCCATTGAAATATCTTAGATCCTTTAAAACCTTTGCCCTTAACAGTCGACAATAAACTCTTACTCTATATCCTTAATATAACATGTCTGAAAGACAATCATATTGCATTTTAACAATGATTTCTGTGAGATTTTTGTATAATTGATAAAAAAACATTGGGGTGTATGTGTACTTGAGCACATTTGAGGTAGTGTGAAAAAGAAAGAAAAGAAAAAAAGGAAGAGGAGACTGAGAACGAGAGAAGAAGGAAGGAGAAGGAGAGCGAATGGAAAAGAAAGAGACAGCAAGTGGAAGAATGTTGCCTTAAGAAACCAGTGGAAGGAGAAGTTCATGTTCACTAGCAATAATTATAATAAAAGCTTCAATAGCTAATGCCAGAAAGACTACTCTCGTTTCTTCCTTGGCTCCCAGACACTCCAATTTCACATGCAAAAGCAGTTCTGTCTAACTGTTTGGCAGATTGTTTGAGATGGAATTAAATGTGCACAGCTGGTACCATCTGCTGCAAATTCTTTAATTCTTGTCATCTCTTAAACAGCTTTTGGTTTTGTCTTATTCATAATTCATTTACTGAGGATGAGGAAGACCTATCAGGATATATATGTTGTTTAGTGGATGCTTTAGTGGTCCTAGGTCAGGAAATTTTTGTTCAAATCTGATTTTTTAGTATTTGTTCAGTTCAAAATAGTTTCATTGAAGACCAGATTGGTCCACGATCTAAGATCAACAAGATCACCACAACAGTATTAAAAAAAAATTGTCCTTGCATGCTACAGTGTTAGTATCTTAATTGTTTTATAATCAAAGTCTAAAACTTTGGAAATGTTTTTACATTTGTGTGTGTGTGTGTGTGTGTGTGTGTGTGTGTGTGTGTGTATGTGTTTGTAAATGTGTGAGAATGAGCATGCTAAATATGTCCTTGAAGGCAGAGGAAACCTTGTCATTTTTGGTCTATCCTTCTCCCATACAGACTTTAGGGACTGAACTCATGAGGCTCTGTAACAACAGTCTTTTCAGACATAATTTGCCTAGCCAGCAGTGATATTAGAAACCTAGGTATTATGCCTTCATGATAAAGATCTTGGACAGATTAGGGATACAAGAGATGTATATATAATATAATATATATACTAAATATAATAAAGGCATTTCACAGCAAGCCTATAGCTAATTATCAAATTGAATGGAGAAAAACTCAAAGCAATTATACTAAAATCAGGAACAAGACAAAACAGTACAACTCTCTCCATATCTATTCAATACAATACTTGAAGTTTTAGCAAGACCAAAAGGAGAGCTGAAGGAGAACAAGAGAATAAAATTGGGAAAGAAAGAAGTCAAAGTATCATTATTTACAGATAATAAGATAGTATGCATAAATAACCCCAAAAATTTGACCAGAGAACTTCTACAGCTTAAAAATATCTTCAGGCATGAGGCTGGATACAAGATTAACTTGAGAGAGAGAGAGAGAGAGAGAGAGAGAGAGAGAGAGAGAGAGAGAGAGAGAGAGAGAATCAGTAGCCGTCCTATATACAAATGACAGACTGAGAAAGAAATCATGGAAACAACATCCTTCATAGCAGCTACAAATAATATAAAATATCTAGGAGTAATTCTAACCAAGCAAGTGAAAGACTTGTATGACAAGAACTTCAAGTTTTTGAAGAAAGAAACTAGAAAAGATGTGAGAAGATGGAAAGATCTCCCATGCTCATGGATCAATAGGATTAACACAATAAAATCGCCATTTTACCAAAAGCAATCTACAAATTCAATGTAATCCTTATCAAAATTCTATCATAATTATTTACAGACCTTGAAAGAATAATACTCAATTTCATATGGAAAAATAAAAAACCCAGGATAACTCAAACAATCCTGAGCAAAAAAGAACTACCAGGGATGTCACCATTCCTGATTTCAAGCTGTATTACAGAGCTATAGCAATAAAAACCATATGGTATTGGCATAAAAAGAGACTTGTTGGTGAATGGAATTGAAACAAAGACCCAGCCTTAAATTAACATACCTATGGACACCTGATTTTTATATATATAAAAAATCTAAAAATGCACAATGGAAAAAAGAAAGCATCTTTAACAAATGGTGGTGGCTTAATTGGATGTTGCATGTAGAATAATGCAAATAGATCTCTATTTATCAGCCTCTGCAAAACTCAAGTCCATGTAGATCAAAGATTTCAACATAAAACCAGACACACTGAACCTGAAAGAAGAGAAATTGGGAAATAGCTCTGAATGCATTGGCACAGGAGACAACTTCCTAAACAGAGCATCAGATGCACAAGCACTAAGATGAACAATTAATAAATGTAATCACATAAAACTGAGAAGCTTCTTTAAGGCAAAGGACACTGTTAATTGGACAAAATGGCAGCCTACAGAATAGGAAAAGATGTGATGAACTCCACATCTGAAACAGGACTAACATCCAAAACATATAAAGAATTCTAGAAACTAGATATTAAGAAACAAAATAATCCAATAAAAATAGGATACAGATCTAAATAGAGAATTCTCAATAGAGGAATCTCAAATTTGTGAGAAACACTTAAAGAAATGGTGAGCATCCTTAGCTATCAGGGAAATACAAATCAAAATTGCTTTGAGATTACATCTTAACACCTGTCAGAATGGCTAAGATCAAAAACATAAGTGACAGCTCATGCTGGTGAGGATGTGAAGCAAGGGGAAGACTCGTCCATTGCTGGTGGAAATGCAAACTTACACAGCCACTATGGAAACCAATATTATAGTTCTTCAGAAGATTGGGAATTGATCTGTATCAAGACCCAACTGTACCACGCTTGGGCATATACCCAAAGGACACTCTACCATACCATAAGGACACTTGCTCAACTATGCTCACAGCAGCTTTATTTGTAATAGCCAGAAACTGGAATCAACCTAGGTGTCTCTTAACTAAAGAATGGATAAAGAAAATGTGGTACATTTACACAATGGAGTATTACTCAGCTGTTTAAAAACAAGTACATAATGAAATTTGCAGGCACAAGTATGGCACTAGAAATAAAATCATCTTGAGTGAGTTAACCCATTCCAAGAAAGAAAAGCATGGTACGTACTGACTTATACGTGGACATTAGCTGTTAAGTAAATGATGATCATGCTACAATCCACAGACCTAGAAAGTCTCTAAGTAACAAAAAGGGCTCAAGGGAGGATGCATGGATCTCCCCAGGCAAGGAAAATAAAATAGATTTTGGGGTGGAATGGTGTGGATGGGGATGAAAACAGGAGGGATTAGGCCAGAGAGGGAGGGGCTGAGAGAGGGAGAGAGTACTAGGAGAGACAACTGGAACTGGGGGGCATTTGGGGGAGCAATATGGAATCCTAGTGCAGTGAAGACTTCCTGAAATCTAGGAGAGTGACTGCAGTGAGTAATGGAGGATTAGAAGCCTGAATCGACCTTCTTCTATAACCAGGCAAGGCTTCCAGAGGTGGGACTGAGACACCAACCAAGCCACAAAGCCTTCAACCTACAACCTACCCTGCCCGCAAAATGTGCTGGGACAATTCTGACTCAGAGCTTGCGGTAGTGGTCAATTGATGACTAGTCAAACTTGAGGCCCACTCCACAAGTGGGAGCCCAGGCCTGACCAGGAACAGGAAGCTGGTTGGCCCAGAGACCTAGGCTAGAACCAAACAGGACTGGAAAAAAACAAAACAAAACAAAACAACAAAAACAGTCAATGAAATGTTTCTTAATGATATTCTGTTATAGTCATACATTGGTGCCTAGCCATGAGTCATCAAAGAGGCTTCCTCTAGTAGCCAACGAAGAGACAGACCCACAGCCAAACACTAGGTGGAGCTCAGGGAACCCCACAGAAGACGGGGAGGAACAACCATGCAGAGGGCTCTAAGACACCAGAAGAACATGGCCTAAAGAATCAACTAAGCAGGGCTCAAAGGGGTCACAGAGATTGAAGTGACAATCATGGAGATGGCATGGTACTGCAAATATGTTGTGACTGTTTGGCTTGGGGTTTCGGTGGCCCTTCTAACAGTGGGGGTCGGGGTGTTTCTGACTCTTTAGCCTGCTCTTCTGACTGGGTTGACTCCTCCAGCCTCATAGGAGGACTGTGCCTGGTCTTACTGCAGCTTCTTATACCATGGTCAGTTGCTATCCCTGGGAGGCCTGTTTTTGTTTGTTTGTTTGTTTTCTGAAAGGAAACTGAGGAGCAATGGATCTGGAGGAGGGGGGCGGGTAGGAATGGGACGAGTGGAGGGATGAGAGGATGTGGTATGGATGTACGGTATGAGAGAAGAATAAATAAAAAGAAATAAAGGAATAAAAGAGAAACTTTCGTGTTGTTTCTAATTCTTCCTTTTACTTCCTTCCCTTGGCTTCTGTTTGTGCAAATTTTCTGGCTCAGTGTTTCCCTACGAATCTCACCGGAAGTAGAAGGCTCTCAACACTCCAGCCTTAAAACAGTTCAGTGTATTATCTGCCCAAGTGCAATCTGAACTACCACTCAAACGGTTTTACACCCTATCTTACATTCTCTAGAGTGTTTCTAACTCTTGTAATACACGTTAAAAAAAAAAAAATTCTGTGCGTTACTCCCATATCCAAAAGCTCCCTGATCCTGATATCTGTTGCCTCACCTACGCTCCCAGTTTGCCCGGATAATTCTACAATAGGCTTCAAATTAAACTTCAAAGTACTTCTTTCTTTTTGTAGAATGTATCTCTTACCCTCTTCACCCTAGTCAAATGCCTTGCTTCTAGGTTCCTGATAGATTATGTGTCCAATATTGATTGAAGTTTTTGTTGTTGTTTTATAATGTATGATCATTTGACCTATTTATTCTTTTCAAAACTTTAACTGAAAGTAGATTCTTCTTTCATACAAAACATCCCCAATACAGTTTCCTCTCCCATCTCCTCCAGATCCATTCCCCCTTTATTTCTTCCTCAGAAAAGAGCAGGCCTCCAAGAGACAACAGCCAAATGACACAAAATAAAATACAAAGACAAGACAAAAGCCCATACATATATCAAGGCTGGACAAAACAACCAAACAGGAGGAAAAGAGTCCCAAGAGCAGACAAAAGAATCTGAGATATACCTGCTCCCACTGTTGGAAGTCCCACAAAAACACCAAGCTTACAGCCATAACATACATGGTGAGGACCTGGTGCAGACTCATACAGGCCCTGTGCTTGCCATTTCAGTCTCTGTGAGCCCATGTGAGTCCTGCTTAGCGGATTCAATGGGACATGTTCTCATTGTGTTCTCCATCCCCTCTGACTCCTACAATCTTTCCTTCCCCTCTTCCATGCGGTTCCTTCATCTCTCAGGGAAGGAACACCTGTCTATTCTTTATTTTCATTTCTGAAGTCATAACAGGCAGACTATCACTTTTTTCCTGATCTTCACAGACTAATCCAGTATTTTGCAATATTAAGCATCTGATAATTATTAAACGAATGGAAAATTTGGACTATATTGAACATTTCAAGAAAGATTTCAGTGGATAAGCAGAGAGACTCTAAGATGCTTATATATATAAGGGTGCTTATATATGTTTAGTTTACTACTGTCAGACTTCTGACTGTCTGTTTCCCCTTTCTTGCTACTTTATACACAGCCAAGTGGCTGGCTTTTCCTTTAGTTTGATATTTGCCAAATCTGGCAGGTGTAGGATTCTTTAAGTTCAGGGTGTCTCACTTAAGTACATAACAAAATATAGGAAGTGTTGGTTTGTGAGAAAATGTACAGTTTCAGAGGATTTGTGAAGACAGGAAACGTATGGAAAAGGTACACAGAAAAACACATTTTCTAGAATTGTGGTATACATACTAGATGGCTTCCTGCTTATAGCAGGTCGAGATGTCTCCTGGACATTCAGCAAAATACTATAGACTTTAGAACAGTATTCTATTTGTCTATCAGATTAAGATTTTATTTTATTCAGTTCTGATAGTACTGAAAAGTTTTCTTTCTAGAAATAATTATATTTTCTAATACCATGAGTAGATAGCCTAAGTGTTTAGATCCATCCAAAATGAATTGGTGAATATATTGTCTTATACCTAGGCTACACCCAAGATTCCTGAATTCAAAAGAAGAAGCAATGATTCTGTATTTTATTTTATTTTATTTTAGGAGCAGTTAGAAGAGGACACAACATCTCTAGGGTTTATCTTTCCAAGAAAGGTGTAAGGTACCCTCAAGCACCAAGTTCTTCACAGGGAAGATTTCACGTGACACTGACTAATGACAGAAAAAAATGTGTACAAGCATTAAACCTAAGAAAATACACCTGCTGTTTAATTAACTGTGTCATGGATATAAAGCACTTTATTTTCTTAACATAAATTATAAAATTATAAGCCGGGCAGTGGTGTCGCACGCCCTTAATCCCAGCACTCAGGAGACAGAGACAGGCAGATCTCTGTGAGTTCGAGGCCAGCCTGGTCTACAAAGCGAGTGCCAGGAAAGGCGCAAAGCTACACAGAGAAACCCTGTCTCAAAAACGCCCCCCCCCCAAAAAAAACTATAAAATTGTAACTTGGTATGCTGTCAGAATATCTGGAATAAAATTATTAAGTAGAGACATTTGATGATGCTGGGTGAGTTACAGCAAAAAGGATCACGAGAAAAGAATAGGTCTTGAAATTGTTGATAAAGAAGTTAAGCTTCTGTCAAATTAAGTACTTCTGAATGAATGGCTTGACTTTCCTTAGAGGACTTGCATGTAGAAGAATCCTGATGCTGAATGTCAGTCTATATAAATCCAGCACAGGTAAGTGTTTAGACACCTGTGAGCATTTAGTTCCCCTTTTCTCTTTCTGAAGAAAATCATTTTTATTTCAAGTGTGGCATATAATCAGAATATTTTGAAATTTACATCTATTGGAATTGTTTCAATGTATTAATTTACTAGAAAACTGCAGAATGTAGAACTCTTAAAAGTTCACTGAATTTTAATCACTGAATTTAAATGTGGCTTACTTGGATGATGCTGTCAATCCTGATGTAGTTTTTACAGATCATAAATGCAGTCTTCACACAACAGCTTCTCAGCATTGAATACCTATCATGCTAGAAATCCAATGATTTTATAAGTCATAATTAAAAAATGTTTTTGAATCAAAGACTTTTCCAATTTTTGAGGATATCCTGATTCGAGTATCAATCAAAATATTAAATATCACTATACAATTATTATGAAAACATTTTTTTAAAAAATGTGCACAAGCTTCCTGTTTTAAAAATCTCCTGAAAACAACACTGGGGATAAAATGAGAATATAGTTAAATATGTAATTTTAGGGTAATAGTTGTATTTTAAGCATCTATCCTATTAATGTACTAATTTCAATTCTATATGTCCCGGTTAAAATCTTTGTACTGATGGAAGGAGGAAATCCACACTATTAATCAAAAGTGCATGAAAAAAGTTTTATTTATTCACTAATAATTGCCTTTATGTTGTGTACAGTTCATGATGTAGAGTTTTTGTCATACAAAGGTAGTTTATCATTCTATATCACGGAAAAAGGTAAATATTAAAAAAAATATAGTTAATTTTCCTTAAAACAGATTAACAAAACATATGCTCTCAACTATCTATAATAAGTTAAATATAAGGAAAATAAAAATGTAAGTCAATCTGGTCCTGACCTGGAAGCTTCATCACTATTGGCAAGATTCCATAGCACTTGAAGGTGCTATAAATGCTACCAGATTAGAAAAGTAATGATGAAATTTACCCAGCTGTGAATCTTGTGAGCCATGATAATGACTGACCTGGCATGACACACCCAAGGGTTTAATAGTGGCATGATCATCATGGGTGTAACCAACCACTTTCTAATTAGATTTAAGTACTTCTGAACAGGATGAAACCTATATCTGGCACCATTTTGGAGCCACGAATTTGTGTCTAAAATGTCATATGCCCTAGGGGAGGAGCTAATATTGTTATCCTGCTAAATGTCACAGTATTAAACCAATTTCTAATGGCTTATCATTATACCCAGAGATTAATGCTCTCTCAAACCTCATCAGAGGTAGTATAAAGTTTCTATATATAGTAAATGGTAATTTAGCACAGAGAATCATACTTAGGCAAAATGCAAAGAGTGAGGACTGCAGAATGCTTAGCCTCAAATCCAAAATCTCTGCTATTACACCCCTTCCTCTGTGTGCTCAGTGATCATTGTAGAAGATGGGACAGAAAATGTATGACAGCCAGAAGTGGCAGATTAGTATAAGGAAACAAAAACAAGCAGAAAAAGAGGCCACAAGCTTGGACAGTTCAAAGAGGCAAAGCAGACTTGGGAAATGTAGGGGGAGGGACAAATATGACCAAAACACATTGTACAAAATTATCAAAGAAATAAAATAAAAGTGTTCAAAAGAATATAAGCAAGGATGTCAGTTTCAAATATATAAAGCATATGTATTCTCCAAGGCATATTCACATAAAAAATCTTTAAAATCATTTATGTTATTTTTAATTCTATATAACATAATTATGTATATATGCATAATTATGTATTTGTATATCTATATAAGACTTGTCGTTTATATAATACAAAATCATGTGTATGTGTACACTTATGTGAGTACAGAGGCCCCCAGAGTTTATGATGTGGCATTATGTCCCCTGGATGAAAGTTATAGACAGTTGTGAGCAGCCCCATGTGGGTGCTGGGAATTAACCTCAGGTCCTCTGCTACAGTAGCTGCTCTTAATCAGAGTCATCCTTCTAGCCCAGGCTAAGCCTCAAACTTATGATCCTCCTGCCTCCACATCTTCAACATACTTTTGCCACATGTTCCACTGCAGCAGGCTACTTTTACAGGCATTGAGATTTAAAAGAATTTTCCGATCTATTGCAAGAAGACTAGCAGAAGTTTATTCATAATATAGGTTAGCTGTGATACAGTGGGAAATCTACACTTCCATACACCAGTAAAGCAACTAAAAATTGCAACAAATTTTGGCTAAAAATATTTATATTGTTTAGCAGAAAGTATGCAAACTCATAAAAATTTCCTAAAATTCTATTTTCTGTATCTATTCTTGGGAGGTTCATGTCAATTAGGTATTGCATTCAGGAAAATTCTATGCATCAACAACTTGAAATCATGATACTTGAAAGAGGGCAATTCTTTTTATCATTAGTGATCTAAGAGGGTTTAGAAGAAGCTACACCCCAAAACTTTCACCAACATGACTGAGTAAACATGAGCTGAACAAGGACAACAGCAACAGACATTTTAATGTGGATGAAGAAAACCTAGGAGGCCTCATTCCAGAATAAAGAACTATAGGCTCCTAAGGAATATTGAGTTCAGAGTAAATACTCTTCCCTAGAGAAGAGAAGATCAGTTGGTTATCCAATCAAATGGTCACTCCTGAAAACACATGAACAAGTAGCATTACATAAAGATAGTATGTTGTACTTATGTATTAGGTATTTATATGATACATATGTATGTATATATATATATATATATGTGTGTGTGTGTGTGTGTGTGTGTAACTATGTACTTATGTCTGCAATAACAATTAATGAGTTCATAAATTTGAAAGAGAGTAAGGGGAGAACATAAGAGGATTTGTAGAGAGGAAAGAGAAGGGAAATTAAACAATTATACCATAATCTCCCAAAACAAAACAAACAAAAAAGTAAGAAAGAAAAGAAAAAAAGAAATAATTAAAAATAAGTATAGAGGAGAAATTAGTTTTGGTTTTCGTAGCACAGAAGGGTAATTGCTGGTTACAACAATATGTGATACTTTTGAAATGACCAGAAATTATGAAATTCTCAGTGTGTAGAAATCATTAACATTTGAAGAGATGAAAATGGTTATCTCCTTGATTTGATCACTACACATTTCCTACTTGTATTGGATTATCATGTCATATGCTGTAAAATGTGTAAATGTTATATTTCAGCAGAAATTTGTAAATTATATGATGAGGACAAAAGGGACGAATACCTTTGTTAAAATATGCCTCAAATTTCGGCCCACTTTGCCTAATGTTTAAGAATGAAGATGCTGTTATGTACAAGGCAGGAAGATGGTCTTTGGCTATCTTTACCTGGAACCTCTGGAACTGAGAGCAAGTGATTCATGAATTTATAAGCTAGTAAGACTGTATATTGTTTCTGAAAGCAAAGTGAATGACCTGGAGGAACACAGTCATTTAAATCTCTTAGGGTCTTAATGTTAATCCTTATTAGAAAATGAATTACAGAAATGCTTAACACTTTCCTTAAGGAAAGAATATTCAAATATAGCAAAGACACTGAATACATAGGAAAAATTATCACCAAGGCAAAACATAATTTACTGTTAAAATTAAAAAGCGTCATATATTTATCATTACTCATTGATTATTGTCATATATTTAATGTCAAGTTAATAATATATTTTTTAGTGTTCTCTCTGAAATATTTAGAGTAGTCAAATGTTAGCAGATATGGATTATTTTGCAGATAACACACTTAGTTTTCATTATAGTAAGTTATGTGCTTCTATGTTTTTAAATTCAGACTAGCTATTTTTACTGGAATGTTCATAAAAATGCTGAAATGTCACAAATGTGTTTTTCTTCATGTTTAAAGATTTCCAATTATGGAACATTTATCCTTTACATAATAAATCAGGATTATGCCAGCTACCAATGTTGGTAGTATTTATTTTTATTTAATTAGAAATTGTTCCATGATTGTGCTACAAATATCACAAAAATATGTTATAAAGTCACTAGCCTAATTAAATTTATTTGACAACATTTACATAGAATGAAAATTGGAAAACCAAGTTTTATCTTCATGTTGAAAGGCTATTTCTCAAAAGCCATTATTTTTTGTTTGCATTTATATATTATACACAGAAATCAAAACCCCAATATCAGTTGATGATGATGAGCATGGCTGATAAATATTTAGTGTTGTGCACATATTCACACAGGAACCTCATTTGAAAGTCAGTTTTATAACTAAGACTTTTAGATGATTATCTCTATATTTCTGTGAACTGTATGTGTTTCTATGAAAATACCAGGACACAACACATGAGACAATACAAATATATAATTATTAAATGTAGATAATGAAATGTACATAAAGATATTGTGTAAGTTCAGGATTTTTTCCTTACTTCAAAATGTGGTCTATACATGGATATATCCTAAGCAAACACTTATATGCTGACTTTTTGATGTTTCCTTCATTTACCTGGCCTCCAATGTGGTATATTGGTGCCAAAACCGGTATGAAGAAGGTCAAAACCAACTGTGGTTGTTTCAAAAAACACAGTATGACTCAGCCCCAAATTACCTTTAATATTAATTTCTTCATACAAGTTTTGCCTTTTGCTGAGTAATCTACAGTTTCATCTCTCTCTCTCTCTCTCTCTCTCTCTCTCTCTCTCTCTCTCTCTCTCTCTCTCTCTCTCTCTCCCTTTTTTAAAATTTTCTAGACAGTTGTAGCTTTAATGATTTGGTGAAGTGCATCATTTCCTGACTTCCAACCACTCAAGTTCTTTACTATACTCAGTATAGATAGAATCATACATTCAGCATGGCTGAATCAATTCACCAACTTACTCCTCCAGATACATATGATTTTTGCATATATTGAAAATAGACTCTCTTCTCATACAATAGATCCCCGCCACAGTTTCCCCTCCCTCCATGCCCCGCACCACTACCCTGCCACCCCTCCTACCAACTCTTCATCCCTCCCCCAGTTCCAGTGCCGATCCATCTCCCATCAGAAAAGAGCAGTCCTTCAAGACACAACAACCAAACACGACAAGACAAAATACAATTAAAATAAGGCAAAAGCATTCATACCAAGGCTGGACAAGGAAACCCAAAGGAAAGAAGAGTCCCGGGATCAGGCGAAGGAATCAAAGACACACCCATATCCACAATTAGGAGTCTCACAGAAACACCAAGCTAAAAGCCACAACATATATGCAGAAGACCTGGTGCAGACCCATGCTTGTACCTTCAGTCTGTGTGATCCCATATGAACCCTACTTATTTGTTTCAGTGGACTCTGTTCTCCTGGTGTCTCCCATCCCTTCTGATATCTACAATCTTTCTAACTCTTTTCCATGGGATTCCCTGAGCTCCCAGGGGTGGGACCCGATGGAGAACTCCAATTTAAGATTCTCTCTCTCTGAATGCCTGGCTGTGGATCTCTGTATCTGCTACCAAGGGAAGCCTCTCAGATGATGACTGGACAAGGCACTGATATAAGTATAATGGAATGTCTTTAGGAATCATTTCATTGATTTTATTTGATTTTTTTTTTTTTTGAGACCGATTATCTTTGGTTCTACCCTCGGTCTCTGAGCTCTCCATTCTCCGGTTTCTGGTCATCCAAAGTCTGGCATGGGTTCCCTCTCCTGACATGGGCCTCAAGTTAAATCAGACATAGTTGACCACTCCCACAAATTCTGCTCCATCATTGTCCTAGAACATCTTACAGACATGACGGATTATAGATCAAAGGTTTTGTGGCTGGGTTGGTGTCCACATTTCTCTTTTGATACCCTGCAGAGTACCTTTCTGTACCAAAGATATCAGAATGTAGGGTTCAAGGATCCAAACAGGAACCAGCTTGACCTTTCCATGCTCAGTAAGATGTATGGATGTTGTTCATTGCAATGGGGCCC
Organism: Peromyscus californicus insignis; assembly: GCF_007827085.1. NCBI lineage: Eukaryota > Metazoa > Chordata > Mammalia > Rodentia > Cricetidae > Peromyscus > Peromyscus californicus. The sequence continues at coordinate 15,582,804 of NW_026294503.1, forward strand.
CACTGTCAGTTTGCAGAGAGCAATTCTCTGGCCCAGCATCAGCCTAGGTTGTTGGGGGCTCTCCAAGGTAATTCAGTCTCCTGACTGGGGACTGCTTGGATATAAGAGAAGACCAATTCAAACTCAGCATCCCCCATTATTAAGAGATCTGTCTAGAATCACCCTCATAGATTTCAGGAAGTTTCCACTGCACTAGATTTCCACACTGCCTTGAAAATGCCTCCAATTACAGCCTTCTCTCCCTGTACTCCTCCCTCCATCCCACCTTCCTCTCACCTGATCCTTCCTGCTCCAGTCCCCACCCCCCAGTCCACACAAAATCTGCTCTATTTCCCATTACCAAGGAGATCTATGCAACACTTCCCCTGCCCTCGCCCCCAGCCCCAAGCTCTTCTCTTTACCTAATCTTTCTAGTTTATGAATTGTAGCTTGGTTATCTTTATTTAATAAATAATACCCACTTATAAATGAATACATACAATATTTGTGTTTCTGGGACTGGGTAATTTTATTTTAACTGTTGAGTCATACTCCATTGTATGTAGTAGTTAACAGTTGAGTCATGCTCCATTGTTCCACATTTTCTTTATTGATTCTTCTATTGAGGGAAATGTAGGTTGTTTACAGTTTCTGGCTATTATGAATAAAAATACAATGAACACAGTTGAGCAAGTGTTCTTGTGGTAGGATCAAGCATCATTTGGATATATAACCAAGAGTGCTATAGCTGGGTCTTGATATAGAACAATTCCCAATTTTCTGAGGAACCATCATATTGATTTCCATAGTGCTATACAAGTTCACACTCCTACAATGAATGGAGTATTCTTTGTGTTGCTCTACATCCTAACCAGCATGAACTGTCACTTGAGGTTTTTTTATCTAATCACTTCAGACAGGGGCAAGTTGGAATCACAAAGTAGTTTTGATTTGCAATTCCTGATGGCTAAGAATGTTGAAAATTTCTCTAAGTATTTCTCAGCCATTTGAGATTCCTCTATTAAAAATTCTCTATATAGATCTGTACTTCAATTTTTAAATTGGATTATTTGGTTTTCAGATATCTTCTTTCTTGAGTTCTATAGTCCTCTATTGGATGTGGAAGTAGTAAAAATCTTTTCCCATTCTGTGGGCTGACATGTTGTCTGATTGATCTGTTTGATTGATCGTGTCCTTTGCCTTACAGAAGCTTGTCAGTTTCATGAGGTCCCATTTGCTAATTGGTGATTTTAGTGCCTGCGCTATTGGTGTTCTGTTCAGAAAGTTGTCTCCTGTGCCAATGCCTTCAAAGCTATTCCCCACATTGTTTTCTATCAGGTTCAGACTCTCTGGCTGTATGTTGAAGCCTTTGATCAACTTGGACTTTATTTAGTTTTGTACAGGGTGATGAATATGGATCTGTTTATATTCTTCTACGTGCAGATATTCAGTTTGATCACTACCATTTGTTGATGATGACTTATTTTTCAGTGAGTATTTCTGGCTTCTTTACCAAAAATCAGATGTCCATAGGTGTGTGGATTTATGTCTGCATCTTCAATTAAAATCCATTGATCATCATGTCTGTTTTTATGCTAATATTATGCAGTTTTTATTACTATAGCTCTGTAGTACACTTGAAATCTGGAATGATGATTCCTCCTCCAGCAGTTCTTTTGTGTTCAAAATGTTTTTGGTTACTTGGGGTTTTTTTGTTCATTTTTTCCCATATGTAGCTGAGAATTGTCTTTTCAAGGTCTGTAAAAACAAATTATGTAGGAATTTTGATGGTGTTGCATTGAATCTTGTAAATTGCTTTTGGTAGGATGACAATTTTTAATATGCTAATTCTAATCCAGATCCATGAACTTGGGAGATCTACCCATCTTCTCATATCTTTTTCAATTCCATCAAAGTTTTGAAGTTTATATCACACAAGTCTTTCACTTGTGTGGTTATAGTACCCCAAGATATTTTATATTATTTGAGACTATTGTGAAGGAATTTTTTTCCGCTGATTTCTTCCTCAGTCTTTGTCATTTATAAACAGATATATTAATATTTTTTAGTTTATCTTGTACCCATTCATTTTCCTGAAACTGTTTTTCAGTGTCTTTGTTTAGTGGGTGTTTTGGTCCATGGTCTTTGTTTCCTTTCTGGATTTCCAGAGTGTGTAATGGCTTTGTGCTCCCTGTTTTACTGACCTATTCAGCTAGTATGTTCTCAGGGAATGTCTGTTGGTGTTGGAGGCTGGGATGTAACAAATTGGGGAGGGACGTCAGAGGGGATGGTCCATGGAATCTACAGGAGATGTGGGCAGTATGAGAGTGAGGCTATTGCCGCTATTCTGTTGCAGCATTAGGAGGGAGCCTGAGGGATTGGGTGTGGGGTAACATAGAGAGTGGAGGTTTATGGTTAGCCTTCCTGGTGCTCTGGCAGGTTGAGTTGTTGAGTGAGGATGTCCACAGAAGTTGGGGGCTAAGACACAGTGATAGTTGGGGAAAGGAGGGTCAGGCGGGGATGGAATTATAGCACCAGTTTCAGAAAACCTGCAATCTCATGGAAAAAATGAATAATGCTCAAATGAATCACCAATGGGTCAATGAAGAAATAAAGAAATTAAAGACTTCCTAGAATTCAATGAAAACGAATGCACAACACACCTAAACTTATGGGACATTATGAAAGTAGTGTTAAGAAGAAAATTCATAGTGCTAAATGCCCACATAAAGAAGTTGGAGAAATCTCATACTAGCGACTTAACAGCACACCTGAGAGCTCCAAAAAAAAAAGAAGAAAACTCAACCAGGAGGAATAGACACCAGGAAATAATCAAATTGAGGGCTGAAATCAATAAAATAGAAACAAAGAGAACAATACAAAGAATCAATGAAACAAAGAGTTGGTTCTTTGAGAAAATCAAACGGTAGACAAACCCTTATCCAAACTAAACAAAAGGAAGGGAGAGACCATCCAAATTAACAAAATCAGAAATGAAAATGGAGACATAACAACAGACAATGAGGAAATCCAGAGAATCATCAGGCCATACTTCAAAAACCTATACTCCACAAAATTGGAAATTCTAAAAGAAATGGACAATTTTCTGGATAGGTACCACATACCCAAATTAAATCAAGACCAGATAAACAATTTAGATATACCTATAACCCCCAAGGAAATAGAAACAGTCACTAAAAGTCTCCCAACCAAAAAAGTCACGGATCAGATGGTTTCAGAGGAAAATTCTACCAGAATTTCAAAGAAAAGCTAATACCAATACTCTTCAAATTGTTCCACACAATAGAAACAGAAAGAAAATTGGCAAACTCCTTTTACTAGGCTACAGTTACCATGATACCCAAACCACAAAAAAAGCAACAAAGACGAGAATTACAGACCAATCTCCCTCATGAACATTGATGTAAAAATTCTCAATAAAATACTGGCAAACTGAACCCAAGAACACATCAAAAAATTATCCACCATGATCAAGTAGGTTTCAAGCCAGAGATGCAAGGATAGTTCAATATATGAAAATCTGTCAATGTAATATACTATATAAACAAACTGAAAGAAAAACAAAACACATCATCATCGTATTGGATGCTGAAAAAACCTTTGACAAAATCCAATACCCCTTCATGATAAAGGTCTTGGAGAGATCAGGAATACAAATAACATACCTAAGCATAATGAAGGGAATTTGCAGCAAGCTGACAGCCAACAACAAATCAAATGGAGAGAAACTCAAAGTGATTCCACCAAAATCAGGAACAAGACAAGGCTGTCCACTCTCCCCATATCTACTTAATATAGTACTCGAAGTTCTAGCTAGAGCAATAAGACAACAAAAGGAGATCAAGGGGATCAAATTGGAAAGGAAGAATTCAAACTTTAGCTATTTGCAGACGATATGATAATATACATAAGTGACCCCAAAAATTCTACCAAGGAACTCCTACAGTTGTTAAACACCTTCAGTAATGTGGCAGGATTCAAGATTAACTTAAAAAAAATCAGTTGCTCTCCTATATACAAATGATAAATGGGCTGAGAAAAAAAATCAGAGAAACATCACCTTTTAAAATAGCCCAAATAATATAAACTATTTGGGGTAACTCTAACTAAGCAAGTGAAAGGCCTGTATGACAAGAACTTTAAGTCTCTGAAGAAAGAAATTGAAGAAGATATCAGAAAATGGAAAGATCTCCCATTCTCATGGATAGGTGGGGTTATCATAGTAAAAATTGCAGTCTTACAAAAAGCAATCCACAGATTCAATGCATCCCCATCAAAATCCCTATTCTAGTTTTCACATCCCTGGAAAGAACAATACTCAAGTACATATGGAAAGAGAAAAACTCAGGATAGCTAGAACAATCCTTTACAATAAAGCAAGTTCAGGAGGCATCACCATCCCTGACCTCAAGCTCTACTATAGAGCGATAGTAATAAAAACAGCTTAGTATTGGCACAAAAATTGGCATGTGGACCAATGGAATCAAATTGAAGACCCTGACAACAAAAGGAGATCAAGGGGATCAAATTGGAAAGGAAGAATTCAAACTTTAGCTATTTGCAGACGATATGGCTATCATCCAGTGGCTGATGGAGACAGATGCAGGGATCCACAGTCAGGTGCACGGCCAAGTTCTAGGGGTCCAGTCGGGGAGAGAGGAGAGGGAAGAGGGACTCTATGGGTGTGTGTCTGTGTGGGGGTGAATAGGGATCATTTTGGGGAAACCTGCAGAGGCTCCTAGCTGGGCTAGTGGGAGCTCATGAACTTTAGACTGACATCTGTGGAGCTTCCATGGGACTGGACTAGGCCCTCAGCATGGGAGAGACAGTTGTGTAGTGTGGTTTGTTTTGGTGGGAAGGGGCTGGCAGTGGGATCAAGGCCATCCTTGGTGCATGGGCTGGCTTTTTGGAGCCCATTACTTATGATGGGATGCCTTGCACAGCCTTGGTGCAGGGGGAGGGGCTTGGACTGGCCTCAGCTGGATGTCCTAGTCTTTGCTGACCCTCTGTGGGAGGCCTTGCTTTTTCAGAGTAGGGAATGGAGGGTGAGTTGGCAAGGAGGGCTTAGGGGGTGAGAGGAGGGAGATGAGGGGGATCTGTGGTTGGTATGTAAAATAAATAAAAAAAAATTTTAATAAAGAACAACAGCAACAAAAATTTCTTCTCTCTAAGTTGATTTTGTCATGGTATTTTAACTCATTAACAGAAATGAAATGAAGACATTTGCCTATTTGATAACATTTTTATCTTCTTTTTAATACCATTTCTCACTATGCAACCCAGGCTTATCTCAAACTACAGGTGATTCTTCTGGATTTATGATTTATAAACATATATTGCTACATCCAACTCTTGCCTAGGACTATAACTACTGTGATTTTTCTTACAAAACCTTTGTTTTTATTTATGTTTTTTTTACATGTCACTTTTTCAAGTTTTGGCTCATTTAATTTCTTCTCCAGGAGATTGTCCACATCCCTCTACCACCAAACTGATATTCTAATTATTTAACATCCACAATATATCTTTCTACATTTTATATTTATTATGTTTTACCTTATATTACATGTATATTTATACATTTAATATTTTTCAACTAGATTTTAAGCTCCTTGGATTCTATATTTTATTTATGTTTACATTTCTACAACATGTTTAATTATTTTATATGACATTAAGTATTGAGTGTTTAGATTTTTAAATGACATTTTAAAATTGTTTTTATCTATGTACTTTTACTCTTCAGTGAATGATTTAGAAAGTGAATACTTGGAAGACTTAGAGAAAATATATAAAAAGTTATTACTTTTATGCATTTATGAAAAGACAAAATACTTTAAGTATAATTACTCCATTATCTCATCATTAAAGCGCATGTGATTACTTTAGTGAAGAGAATAATCCCATTTGGCAGCTACAAACAGCATTTTAAAAATTAAGACAAGAAATAAGTTCTGTCAGTATTATATTTTACTTTTTAATTTATTTTCAAAATGGTGATAACACAATTTTCTTCCCATGTGCTTTCCATTAACGCTACTTGTTAATGAATATTACTAATGCTACTTGTCAATGAGTATCTAAACATTTCTCACAGTTTTAATAATTTAAACTTACTTCTAATTCCATTGATATTCTCTATAGATAAATTTACTCAGAAAAAAAGTCATAAAGATTTCAATGACCTGATGCCATAGACCATCTAACAAATACTCCAGTGCCAGTCACCGAAAATGTATCTCTTTGAGTCATTATTCTGGGAAGTCACAGACTCCAAAAACAATACTGTCTATTGCTATTGCCTTTGACTGCCTCCCAGAACTTGATAGTAAAACCCTATTGCTGAATAAAACATACAATTCAGACATGGGACTTTGAGAAATCAAGATAAAAATAAATGGTAAGCCTTTGCTCTCTATACTAGCTCTTATAGTATCTACAGGTACCATGCAAGCTGCCTATGAAGAAATGCAATCAATAGTACTACCCAGTTATAAAACCACAACAATAAGCAGCATAACAAAATATCCCCAAATTTACAATAGTGGCATTTGTATCTTGGGTGTAACAATAGCTGTTTAATTAGACTTAAAGCTTCCTCAATGAGAGAGAATTCATGCCTGGTACAGTAAACTGATCTAAAAAAAATGTTTTCTTCTGCAGCAGCTGGAGACCGTTCGTGAAACTTCCAACTGATCAAAATGAAGAAAAAACTGACTATGATGTTCACAACCTCAGTTGATATTTCTACAATACAATATCTGTACTTCAGATTCAGAGAGCATTATAGCATAAGGATGGAAAGATTGTAAGTGCCACTGGACCAGGATGTCTGCTATGAGATAGTGTCTTCTGTATGACAAAAACCTGCATCCATGAAATCTGAAAATCTGAACACCTAAACTAGGTCTTAATGATGACAAAGTGATGAGGCCCTGGAAAGTTATCCATTTTCAAGTGGTCATTCCTAAACTCATACAAGTATGATCAACACTCTGTGTGTATGTGTGTGTGTGTGTGTGTGTGTGTGTGTGTTACAATAGCTAAAAGTATAGGAGGCTAAGGGTTTGAGAGGGAATGTGAGCACAGGGAGGAAATTTGACAGGAGAGAGGAAAGGATAGAAATAATGCATAAAATTATCATAAAATTTAATTAAATAAAAGACATTCTAAACAGTCTCTTCAGTAGAAAATGAAAGGATGCTAGTCAAATTCATATGGAGAAATCAAAGGTACTGAGTGAAGATAACTTCAAAGAAAACTATAAAATACAATAAGATACATTTTGTTTGACAGAGTGAATGATACAGACAGAGAGTGAATAGTACATGTATAGTGCTAAGCTGGCTTCCTCCAATTTTTATAGGTGAGGCTCCCCTGCCCAGGGAATGGGCTTTCCCACAATTGAGATGGGTCTTCTAATACCAAGTAATATATTCAAAAGTATCCTCCACTAGAATGGTCAGCAGACTATCTCCCAGGTAATTCTAGATATCATCTAATTAACAGCTGACATTAACCATTACAAGGACTTCAAAAATAGAAAGCTACATTAATTGAAGGCAGTGACAATTGGACTGTCTTGTTTGTGAGTTTGAATTCCTTCTATTTAAATCTCTTACTAAATTTTCTGACTAGGACTTCAAGCATTCTACTGCATCAAAGTTTGAAAAGTGGGCACATGCTCCAGATCTTAGTAAGAAAATGACCAGCTTTTCTCTGTTCAGAACTTTTTTTTAAAATTTCTTTCCTATGGTTTCCATTATTTTGATATATGCTTTCTCCATACCCATTTTCTTTGTAGTTTTCATTCTTATAGAGGACTTTGGGATACTATGAGTTTTTCCTTCATCCTGATTATGTAACCTACCATCTGTATTGATTTTTTTTTACACATGTTGATTCATCTTTGCATTGGGGTAAACACACTTGATCTCAGTGAACAATTATATATAATGTGATTTTAAAATAGATTTTTTGTGCTTTGCTGCAGAATTTTATATCTGTGTTCATCAAATACATTGTCTGTGGTCTTTTTTTGTTGTGTGATTTTGGAATCATAGTAGTAAGTGCTGCATGCATTGGCATTAGAACAATTCTACACTTCTGAATGTTTCGGTACTTAATATTCAATAACAAAAATTATTGCTGTAATATATGATATAAATATTTCTATAGTTTTTTATTTAACTGTTTGGTAAAATTCAACAGTATTGGCATTTGTTTCAGGACATTACTTGAATGCGATGTTTCTTAATATCCAATCTCATTTTGCATCATTAGTTTGCTCAGATTTTCTAACTCTTTATGATTTAATTGTGGCAAGATGTATGCACTCAGAATCTTGTTCATTTATTTTAAGTTATTATATTATCAAATTTGGTGCTAACATATGATTCTAATCTGTGGTATCAGTTGTAATATTTGCTTCTGCCCCCCCCCCTTTTTTGGCTTAAGTGGGTTTTGTTCAATCCTCCTAACAAAAAATAAGCAGTTTACACAACATATTTACAATGTTAGAACATCTTATATTTGTGTGTAATTGTTCTTATGAATAAATTTTGAAGCTGTCAATCTTTTTATTTTATAGTATACATTTCTAAAAGTTTGAAGAAATATTTTTAGCATTTCTTAAAAGAGAAGCCTAGTGGTGATAAATCCTCTCAGCTTTTGTTTGGAAATGACTTTATCTTTCCCTCCATTTCTAAATGTTACCTCTGCTGGGTCCAGCATTCTTGGTTGACAGGTTATTTTTTCCTCCTTAAGAAAATTTCATACACTCCCTCCTGACATATAAGTTTTCTGCTGAGAAGCCTTCTGTGAGGCAAATTCGAATGTCCTTGTTTGTTACTTATTTTTTTTTCTCTTGATATTCTGAAAGTTTTTATCTTTAACCTTTCCGGGTTGCTTTTGATCTGTCTTAGGACAGTCTTTGTGAGTTGCATATGACAGATCACCTTTTCTCCCCCATGCCTGAACATTTGGATCCTTCTTTACATTTGGAATGTTTTCTACTATTATCTTTTATAGTGGATTTAATCTCTGTATGCTTTCTGTAATAAAGTATTTTAATATGTTTATTCGAGCTGATTTGCACATATCCTGATCACTATATATGGATAGGCTTTCCCTCTAGTTTGGTCATTAGAATATGTTATATTTCTTTGACATTTCTTAATGTTTGTTAGTGTATGAAGCTGTACACTTCATGAAACTCTAAGCAGCTGTTATCATTATCTGAACCTGTGGTCATTGCTAACATCTATACATTGGACAGAACCATTTGTGCTGCAAGTCTGCAGTTGAGATGTATCATCCACTGAGTAGAAGAAAATTTTACTGCCAGCTATACCCTTTTAGAGAAAAGATTGGTTTGTCATGAGTATTTACTCTTTTTGATAAAAATATGTTGGTGTGTCAGATATGTCTATATTTCTTCATGTTCCACTATCTTTTTTTTTTTTTTTTTTGGTTTTTTTCGAGACAGGGTTTCTCTGTGTAGCTTTGCGCCTTTTCCTGGAACTCACTTGGTAGCCCAGGCTGGCCTCGAACTCACAGAGATCCGCCTGGCTCTGCCTCCCGAGTGCTGGGATTAAAGGCGTGCGCCACCACCGCCTGGCTTCCACTATCTTTTAACATAATACATTGTGCTCATATAATAACATATAATACATGTGTTGCTGATTTATATTATGATATTTATTATAAGTTATCAGTAAAATAAAGTTATTCAACATTGCTTCTTGTTGTTGGGAAGGAGTACACTTTCCGTTATATTCAAAAAGGTGGAATTATGAAATCCTTTTTGTTTTCATTTGGAGATTTAGCATGCTCAAAGGATCCATGTTGGTACCAAATTTTACAGTAGACTTTAGAGTATCCATTGAGAAGTCAGGCGTGATTCTAATATGTATGCTTTGTATGTTACTTGTTCATTTTTCCTTGCAGTTTTTTATAACCTTTCTTTGTTCTGTACGATTAGTGTTTTTATTATTATGCATGCAAGTGGAATTTCGTTTCTGGTCCAGTCTATTCAGTTCAGTTCAGTATGCTTTTTGTACCTTTATCAGCATCTCCTTCCTTAGGTTGTGAAATTTCATGATTTTTTGAAAATATTTTCTGGGCCTTTGACCTGGATTCTTTTCCTTCCTCTATTCCAGTTTTCCTTAGGTTTGGTCTCTTCATGGTGTCACAGATTTTCTTGATGTTTTGTGTTGGGAATTTTTTTAGATTTAATATTTTCCTTGAGTTCTGTACCCCTTTCTTCTCTCATATTTCAGTGCCTGTGATTCTCTCTTCCATCTTCTGCATTCTGTTGCTAAAGCTTGCTCCTGTAGTTCCTGTTTGAACTTTTCACTTCCAGAATTCCCTCAGCTTGTGTTTTTGCTATTGCTTCTATTTCCGTTTTCAGCTCCTGAACAGTTTTATTCGTTTCCTTCAACTGTTTATTTGTTGTGGATGTTTTCCTGTGTTTCTTTAAGGGATGTATTCATTTCCTCTTTGAGGACGTCTACCATCTTCACTCGGTTGGTTTTCAGATCGTTTGCCTGTGTTGACATATTCACGGCCTTCTAGGGTAGGATAGCTGGGCACTAGTGGAAAAATGTTACCCTGACTCTTATTCATTGTGTTCTTAGGCTGGTGTCCAGGCATCTGGGTTTAGGATGATTAAAGGACTAGATGCTGATTTCTGGGAGTTCAGGAAGGAATGGTTTTTGGGGATCCACTGGAGGTATGGCTGGGGGGAAGTCTGCAGCTCAAGGAGCCTGAAAGATTGTGTCTGCTGGGTGAACAGAGAGAGCAGAGAAGGTCTGTGGGCAGGCTACTTGGTCTTCTATGCAACTAATTTTCAAAGAAGTCTATAAGTGACATTTTCTTTCCTTTTTAAATATATTTTTGATTATTTAAAACAATTTTTAAATTTAAACATATTTTGATCCTAAGTTTAATCCTCTCAAGTCCTTGCAGATCCTCTCCTCCTCCCTACCCACCTAACTTTGAGTCCTGTCTCAAAAAACAAACAAAAAATGCATACAATAACAAGCCTCCCCAAACCAAGAAAAAATAAAATCACATCCAAAGGAACAAACTAAAAACACCAAACTATAACCAAATAAAAGAAAAATTATGGAGTTCATTATATGTTTGTCAACTGCTCCTGAACATGAGGCCTGCCCTGGAGGGGTTGATATATCTGGTGCTACTCGATTGGAGAATATTGATTTCCCCTTTCCTAGCAGATGAAAGTGACAGTTTGGTTGTTTTCCTTTACCTCAGTGCCTAGGGTTTCATTCATTTTTTTAAAAAAGAATTAACAAAGTAAAATATAATAAGATAAAAGAAAAACTATCTCTCTGTCATTGGGCGATCCCTGTGTCTTTCTTGGGGTCCTGTTTTCCAGGTAGCCTCCCTGGTGATGTGAGTAGCAGACAATTCATCCTTGTTTCATGTCTAGTATCCTGCTATGAGTGAGTACATACCATGTTTGTCTTTCTGAGTCTGGGTTACCTCACTCAGGATGATTTTTTCTAGATCCATCCATTTGTCTGCAAACCTCATGATGCCATTGTTTTTTTCTGCTGAGTAGTATTCCATTGTGTATATGTACCACATTTTGTTTATCCATTCTTCAGTTGAAGGGCATCTGGGTTGTTTCCATGTTCTGGCTATTACAAACAATGCTGATATGAACATAGCTGAACAAGTGCTCTTATGGTGTGGTTGAGCATTTCTTGGGTATATGCCCAAGAGTGGTATAGCTGGATCTTGGGGGAGATTGATTCCCAATTTTCTAAGAAAGCGCCATATTGATTTCCAAAGTGGTTGTACAAGCTTGCATTCCCACCAGCAGTGGAGGAGAGTTCCCCTAGCTCCACATCCTCTCCAGCATAAGGTGTCTTCAGTGTTTTTGATCTTAGCCATTCTGACAGGCGTAAGGTGGTATCTCAGAGTTGTTTTGATTTGCATTTCCCTGATGATTAGGGATGATGAGCAATTCCTTAAATGTCTTTCGGCCATTTGAGTTTCCTCTGTTGAGAATTCTCTGTTTAGTTCTATAGCCCATTTCTTAATTGGACTGTTGGGCATTTTGATGTCTAATTTCTTGAGTTCCTTATATATTCTGGATATCAGTCCTCTGTCAGATGTGGGGTTGGTGAAGATCTTTTCCCATTCTGTAGGCTGTCGCTTTGCCTTGTTGACTGTATCCTTTGCTCTACATGAACAGCCTGGACATGAGTGGGGGTAATGAAAGGCGAGGGTCGAGGGAAAAGGAGCTTGGGGGAGCGGGAGATCCCAGCTGGATCAACAACAGAGAGGGAGAACAAGGAATAGGAGACCATGGTAAATGAAGACCACATGAGAACAGGAAGAAGCAAAGTGCTAGAGAGGCCCACAGAAATCCACAAAGATACCCACACAACAGACTGCCGGCAATGGTCGAGAGACAGCCCGAACTGACCTACTCTGGTGATGGGATGGCCAAACACCCTAATTGTTGTGCTAGAAACCTCATCCAACTACTGAGGGATCTGGATGCAGAGATCCATGACTAGGCCCTGGGTGGATCTCTGGGAGTCCAATCAACGAGAATGAGGAGGGTTTATATGAGCGAGAATTGTTGAGACCAAGGTTGGATAAAGCACAGGGACAAATAGCCAAATGAATGGAAACACATGAACTATGAACCAATGGCTGAGGGGTCCACACTGGATCAGGCCCTCCGAATGGGTGAGACAGTTGATTGGCTTGATCTGTTTGGGAGGCATCCAGGCAGTGGGACCAGATCTTGTGCTCATTGCATGAGTTGGCTGTTTGAAACCTGGGGCCTATGCAGGATCGTTTGGCTCGGCCTGGGAGGAGGGGACTAGACCTACCTGGACTGAGTCTACCAGGTTGACCTCAGTCTGTGGGGAAGGCTTTGCCCTGGAGGAGATGGGAATGGGGGGGGGGGGGGCGTTGGGGGGAAGGTGAGGGGGACGGGAGGGGGGAGAACAAGGGAATCCGTGACCAATATGTAGAACTGAATTGTATTGCAAAATAAATTAAAATAAATTAAAAAAAAAAAAGAAAAACTATCACATTAAAGATGGATAAGATAAATCGACAGATGGAAAAGAGCCCAAGGAAGGCACAAAAATTAGAGACCTACTCAGCACACTTGGGAATCCTGTAAAAAAAAGAACTCAACTGGAAGCCATAATATAAGTGCAGAGGACTTGATGCAGACCTGTGGAGGCCCTTCTGCATGTTGCTGCACTCTCTGTGGGTTCATGTGAGCTTTGTTCATATTGGTTTAGAGATTCTTGTTTTCTTGGTGTCTTCCATCTCTCTGGCTCTTACACTCTGCCTCCTCTTCCAAAGGGTTCCATCGAACTCTTAAGGGGGAGGGAATTGATGGAGACATCCCAATTAGGATTGAGCATTCCAAGGTCTTTCACTCTATGTTAAGTCTGACCTTGGATCTCTGCATTGGTTCTAATCTGCTGCAGGAGCAAGCATCTCTGAAGATAGTTGAACACGACACTCATCTGAGTATAGCAGAATAACATTAGAAGTCATTTCAACAATACGTTATGTTTTTATTTTAGACCAGTATACTTTGACCTTAGGTCACTGGGATATCCAGTCTCAGCTTCTTGGTCACTCAAGCAGTGTCATGTATGGGTTCCATTTTGGAGAGTGGGTGTTAAATTAAATAAGATATTGGTGGTTACTCCCACTAATATTTTCAATGAAATATATTTAATGACTTATTAATTTAGTCAAAAATGTCTGCTTTTCTACAAATTCTACATCAGTTTTTTTATCTTTTTTACATTAGTGGAGATTGTATTTAAATCTGGCTAACCTTTTAAAATTATTTTCTCATCCATAGTGTGTGTAATATGATAAGATAAAAACATCATCTGTGATCTGAGCATGATACTTAAAACATTTCTTAATGTCTAGACTTCTTTAGAGTTAGAAAAGGTAAGGACATGTTACAAATGAGAAAGGAAATTGAATTTTTCTATCATCTATCTACCTCCCTATTTTTCTGTCCATTCATTTACTTATATACCATTCTATCTATCTATCTATCTATCTATCTATCTATCTATCTATCTATCTATCTATCTATCATCTATCTATCTATCATCTATCCATCATCTTTCTAGCTATCTAATATCTATCAAGCATTGATCTATCTTTTTCTTGAAACTATTGGGGATTGAGTCTAGGGTTTATGTATGCTAGAAAAGCATTCTGCCTTTGAGTTATATTTTCCTAGGCTTTCCCCTCTGTCTCTGTTAAGTTTCTATTGCTTTGATAAAAACCAAGACCAACATAAACTTGGAGAGAAAGGGTTTATTTCAACTTATAATTCAACATCAAATTCCATCACTGAGAAAAGTCCAAGACAGAAACTCAAACAAAGCAGGAAACACAAGGCAGAAGCTTTTACACAAACCATAGAGAGAACTGCTTACTGGCTTGCTCTTCTTAGCTTGCTCAGATTGTTTTCTTACAGCACACAGAACCACCAGCCTGGGGGTGGGGCATTACCCATCATGAACTGCGCCCTCCCACATCAATCATGAATCAAGGAAATGTACCACAAACTTGCCCTCTGACCATGCTAGTGAGCATGTTCTCAGTTGAGGGTTATTTTCACCTTATGAAATTACTCCAGCTTGCTTCAAATTGACATAAATCTAAGAAGCAAAATCTCGAATATATTTTTTCATAAATGCTAACCTTGATATGCCATCCCCAAGGGAAAGGAATTAAATGAATACAGTAATCAATTAAAATCACCATGAAACAAGAGCTTTATTCACTGAAGTTTTAGCCAACTAAATGTGTTTTTAAATCACAAATTATTTTTTAAAAATATATTTTTCTCAAAATTATATCTAATGACAAAGCAGGGGGAAAAATGATACATGTTGGGAAGATACCACAGTTTTGTTCTTGCACTCATATTTTTTATTCTTGCAGTTACATTGGCAATTTTGGATGACTTTGTCAAAAATTGATAAAACTTTAAGCTAATATTGTTTTCATAAATTTATCAATTATCAATTGCTTCATTGAAGAATAAAATAATCAAATTAACCACCTAGTTTATGTTTTTGTCCAAAACAAATGGTCTGATCTGTTTTTTGTTTTCTTCAGAGTCATTCACTGCAGACATTTTAAACTATATTAATGTACAAATTACGACATTGGTGATTCATAGATATCCCACTGGTGTTACAACAGCCTCCTAATGGCACTGGGATTCCCATGTTATTATTTCTCGTAGCTTTCTCATCTAGCATTTAAGCTGTAGATCAATTATCAGTTTTTGACATGAGATTTATGACTATTTACAATTTCCTATGAGGACATTAAATTGTTCCACCAGCAGGATTTATCAAAACAATTTTCTTTTCCTTCAGTGTGGGTATATTTCTCCATTTTTAGCTCTTAATTTTTTGGGAAGATTTATAAATGAATGCTGTATTGATAGAATTATCCTTCAGCATACTCTCTTCATAACTCCTCCTTTGTCTCATCCACTCGTTCTTCACTTCATGGCCTTTTATTTTCATTTCTCTCCCATGTAAACACAGACACAGACATACACAGACATATATATATATATAACCTGCTGGGTTCATTGCCCCTCTAATAGCCTAACCAAACATTAAATTATTTTTTTCCTCCTCTTTTTTTTGTTGTTGTTTTTCAAGTCAGGGTTTCTCTATATTGCTCTGGTTGTCCAAGTACTTGCTCTGTAGACTAGGATGGCCTCAAACTCACAGAGATCTGCCTGCCTCTGCCTCCTGAGTTCTGGTATTAAAGGTATGCACCACCACTGTCTGCAAACGTTAGATTTTTTTTATTGAATTGCATTTCTCCTTTATAGAAGGGTACTGAATGTGTATCTGGTTCAAAGCTCTATACTCTATTATTTCTCTCTTTTTCTTTTAAAAATACTTATTAGCAAGCCTAGCAAATGCTAGCAATACCTTTTTTAATCCCCCCTTTTATTAAAAATAGATTCTTTTCTTGTAGAAATAGATTACAGTTTTCCCCTCTCTCTACTCCTCCAAGTTTTTTTCTCAACTTCTCTCCCATCAGGATTCATTCCTTTTCTCTATCTCATTAGAAAAAAAACACATGTTTCTAAGAAGTAACAACAAAACATAACAAAAAAAATATAATAATGTAAAACAAAAGTCATCACATCTAAGTTGAACAATGCAAATCTACCGAAAGAAAAAAGCCCCAAGAGAAGGCACAAGAATCAGAGATGCACTTGTTCACACGTTCAGTACTTCCATAAAAATAATAAACTGAAAGCTGTAATATCTACACGGAGAACCTTAGTGCAGGCTGTGTCGGCACTGCGTTTGATGCTCTAGTCTTTGTGAGTTTTATTACCTTTGCTCAGGTGATTTAGAGGGCTGTGTATTCTTGGTTTCCTCTATTCCCTATGTCTCTTACATTCTTTCTGCTTCCTCTCCCTCAGGTTTCCCTGAGCCTTGAGGGGAGGGATTTGATGGAGACATCTCATTTACAGCTGTGTATTCTAATGTCTCAGTCTCTGTAAAATGTCTGACTATGGGTCTCTGTATTTGTTCCCATTTGATGCTGGAGGAAGCTTCTCTGATGATGACTGGGGGAGGCATTGATCTATGAGTGTAACAGTATCATTAGGAGTCATTTTAATGATTTTTTATCATTAGTCATTTTTTAAAATCAGTAGTATTTGATTTTATTCTCTTAATTTGTCTTTTTGCCTGACAGAACCAACTACTGTAGTTTTATTGTATTTTTGTGTCCCCCAACTTCTTTTTTTAGTTTATTATTATATTGATGACTTTACATACTTTTCATGTGATATAAATTTTAGAAATAATTAGTTGATACTTTGAAAGTATCTTGCTGCATTTTGATCATGCTTCTGTTGAATCAACATAGTACATTGAGAAGAACTGATATATTTTCAATATAAAATTTTGTAATCTTATATATTTAATTGTGTGTTATTCAGCACATACTGTGTATTATATGTATAGCTGGTAAAATGTAAAACAATATCAATGTAATAAATATTTCAAATTTTGACCTATGAAATATGAGAGAAATACAGAGCATCACAAAATATTATATCTAATCAGCCAGAATAAAAAATAAGTCTTCCAGGAAATAATATAGACACATCAATAAATTATAACTTTATTATTATTGTTACTTTGTCATGTTGAGCATCAGTCTTGGAAACTCATGCATGCTGGATCAGTGCCCCATCACTGAACTTCATCCTTAGACACTTAAAGTTTTAAAATCATGAATATTTTATATCTATTTTGCTCTCATTTGCTTTAGAGTTCTATATTAAACAATGCTAATTTTAAGTACAACATTAAAGTTACACGTTGAAACTACATACAAGAGTAATTTTTCTTGCTTTTTAACTCTTTGTGCAATACTCAAGTATCCTAGAATCCAAGAATACCATTCCTAAACACAGGAGAACCCTATCACATTAATTCAGGCAATAAGAAGAAATAAATCTGACTATTTCTAAAGGACAGCAAATAATAAAAGCCTTGTGCGGTCAATAAGAGAACCCACAAATATGTCACTAACACAAGGCCTTGAAACTGGACCTAAATTTTTGTTAATTTTACTATTTCAGTTGTATCACTTAACATCTATCATGGTGACTTTGGTGTTTAGCTTAAATGCTGCAGTGTTCATAACATAAATGTAAAAATTATTTTTATCTCACTTTTGAAAATTAAAATGTTGGAAAATACAGCAAAATAAATTTCTAAGAATACTAAATATTTTAGAATTAAAGTCCAAAGATTAGTGATAACTGATATCCACTTTCTATGAACTGATGTTTTACAAGTTCAGTTCAGAAGTGGTATTAATAAATTTGCTTCATTCTTAAGCTTCATTGAGCGATATTTCAGTGTCATTTTAATTGTACCTTTATGTCACTTTGAGTCATTTCCACAGATTTAAGTATGCATATAAAAGCTTGAAATATTCAGCAAATTATTTTTATGAAAAGATCAGCTGCAGATGTCTAACATTTTTCATGAATTAAAGCCTGTCATATCTGCATGCATAATTTTAGAGAAAAGGTACATGAAATCATTGTTTTTGGAAAAGAGGCAAAAGTAAAATGGATTTGTCAAATTTCACAAATTCGGATGTCTTTGTCTCTTTCTGTTCACTGTAGGCAAGATTTCTGCACAGGAGTGGAAAGGATAGAAAGACAGTCTCCTATGGTTTAGCATTGACAGACTTGCTCCCTTCCCTGGCTGCTGTATTAAAGTATCAAAGCTCTTTTTTGTTTGTAACTAGTCTGCCATCCATTTGCAAGATTTTCTAGTATAGATGACTTTGTATTGTCACTATTGCATAGATGGGTATCATTGTCCAATAGGAGGAGAAATTCTCAGCTACCAAGTTCAGGGGCTTGTCGTCAGCAGTCAGGGTATGTGACTGATCTCTCCTGAACTTATCTTTCTACCTGGTTGGAGAGCTATTAGTATATATACCAGACTTTTGCACAGGTTTTAACTACAAAGCCTATTTTACCAATGGTGGGCTGGTAATTTCAATGTGAATTCTCTGGGAGATTATCTAACTAGGGTGCACATATGGCAGAAAAGAATTGGAACTTTCTTGGGGTTCTTATGCACTAACCCTCCTGATCTAGACTCCTACTCTCTTTTTCTGTGCTGAGTCCTGCAGGGTTCACTTTCTGCTAACATTAAGATGATGGGTTTCTCTGTATGGGAAGGGGTATGTACGAACACGTTCAGTCCATTATAGGATCAATAGAAGTTATTGTTACTTTTTATTTGGCTTGTCTCTTCTTTAAGGGTTTCCAGTCAAATTAGAAGAATCTTATATTGAAATGGTGCATATTTTTACTATATTGAATGTTCTCTGTTCATAAATAGTAGCTTAATGTCTTAATTAAAAAAAATCTTGCAACAAGAAAAACAACTTCTCATTAGGGCCTTGTCACCTTGGTAAAACTCAGAGCACCCTTGCCCTTCAGCCTGATCAAATAAGTATCAGATAAATAAGTCATAGTCCAGAATTTATACCACAGATATCAATATGTTTATGTAACTATATTAACTTAATATACCAAGAAACATGAACAATCAAATTCACCACTGAATGTCTGATCAAATACACACTTAGTTGGTATATCCCCTATTAATCTTATTTGATACAACACCTATTAATCTTATTATTTTTGTAGTTATGAAGATATGTTTCTCCTCAATGAGTCCACGTCCTAAGGTAATACCTTTTAGTATACAGGAATAAGAGTTCTCATCTTCCTTGTACTGTGTGGGTTGGTTCCGGACAACAGTGAGATAAATTCCTGGAACAGCAACAATGTCACCACCGAAGCATGCTCCATTTCCGGTCCCATCTCATATAAACACCCACCACATTTTATTTAGAAAATTCAAAGAGAAATTGCTTCTTGTCTACTTTGACCAATTAACATTTTCTGTCTTAATTAAGTCCTTCACATTTGCACTTGAAGGCTGCCTGTTCTAATTACAAACGTCTTTCAGGTACCTTGTCTACCGAATGCCACTGTTTGCAACCCAATTAGCGTGCACAAATCACAGTGCTCCAAGGTCAGTGTTCTCATTTCACCCAGTCTTCAAAAGCAGCATGAAACAGCTCACACATCTTAAACAGAATTGCAATGAACTCCAAGACTTTAACTTGTTTTCTATCTTTTCTGTGATCTGACTTACCTCTCCTAAACTTTCATTCTCGGAGTTAGAACTCATCATTACAAGGGGGGAAAAAGTGCTTCCCAGTTCCTTTATACAACTTTTAACCTCTCCATTAACTCAGCAGTTTGCTAATGCATGCCTAGAAAGTTGCTGCCTGCCAGGCTCGGCTTAAGAGGTTCGCAGGACTTCTGCCATCCTCAGCACCATCAACGGGAGCTGTCTCTTTTCCAACCGCCGCCAGGACCACACTTTTAGTGTCTGCTTTCCTTGCCAGCCAGACACCTGATTTGGTGGCTTCCCGTTTCTTCCTCTTTTTTAAAACCTCAGGTGCCTCTTTTATTGAGTCGATAGAAGATAGAAGCCACAGGGAAAATGTACGTTTTGCTTATTTCAGATTCTTTCCTTCTTTCTTGTTAAACCAACAAGGAAAAAAGCTAAAATTCCGGAGTCCAAAGGGAAGAGAACATCCTTTTTCAGCTATTCGTTTGCCTTTTCTAGGTACAGTTTGTTTTGTCTGATACAACAACAATGAAACATGTGATCCTTTCTTTCTCTGTTATTATATCCTTCCAGTTTCTCTATGCCTTCAAGTTATATAGGCAGAGTGCAGGGTTTTGTATTAAGTTAACTTTAGGCATCAGTCTTCAGGGATTCCATCACAAAAGTGATGCCAGAAATATGGCCATAGACTCTGTCAAATAATATAGATCTTTAATATAAAAATGCTACTTAAAATGAGGAAAACTCTCACAGTCTCAGTTTCTCTTTCTGTCTTCCCAGAGTAGGACTGGCTTATGCATTTATTGTGCCTTTGATCTGCTAGCTGCAAACTGGGGACTCAAAATACCCTTTGTCTGAGGACAAAGGCCTGAAAACCAAGAGCTTCACTTGACTGTTTATGGGCAAGAGAAGATGATGTCACAGCTCAAAGAGATGGAGACAGCTGTCCTTTCCTTGGTCCTATGCAGTCTGTCAGTGGACTGGATGATGCCTATGCACAGTGATGAAGATGGGACTTCCCTTACTAGTCAAGTGATTAGAACCTTGCTCTTTTTATACATGTTTGCAGAAGTTCCAAGAATATAGTATCCACCAGCTTCTGTGAAGTTGGTCCAAAAACTTAATCATCACAATTGCCTTCAGAAAAGGGACCAAAATAAAAATGATTATCACCTAGAAATACCTCTTCCAAATGTTGTCACTTACTACATTTAACTCATTATTAGAGTCATGTGGAAGGTTATGATTTCTGAAATTGGGTATTTCACAGAATCTCTTGATAGGTTTCTCGCTAATCAAGTAGGACAACTGGTAATTGACCTCTGAAACATTCAAAATATCTGGAAAACAGTGATATCCGCACTGTCCTTCTTGTATTGAGACTTTAGGATTTCAAGATACCACAACTCAAGTACTGTTTTGGACCCAACTAGTCTTCATAAGGAACATTCTAGAGAGCTCTGCAGGTCCTCTGAAGGTATGTCTTTCTTGAATTTTGGACCATTCTTTCTGGACCAAGAACAATGTAACTAACATTTTGAAGCATCTGTTAGAATAACAATCACGTCACGTATTGTTCAGGCAACCTTATTCTTCTCTTTAGGTAGTCACTAGCATCGAGTAGCTCCATGGTGAATTCACTACCTGCCACGATCCCTTGCTCAGCTCTTTTGTTTAGAATATAAGGCTTCTACTTGATTTCTCTTGTCAGATTGGAGCACATAACTCCTTGTTTTGGACACATTACTTAGTTTCCCAAGAAGCACCCCATAAACATTATGAAAAATTAAAATCAGAATTAATTTTTTCTTACTTAAAATAAAAACACCACATACATACTTATATACATACATACACACAAACAAAACAAAATATGCTGCTTAAAATTTCTTAGAATTTGTCACATGATAAAAATGATCTTTTGAAGAACTTAGCTCTTTATTGATATTCACAATAAAATGATGGAAGTAAATTTAATAGTTCTAACTTTCAAAGAAGGTACTTTCTTTTTGGCCAAGTAGACTCCAGCAGGGAGGTTCAGTCTTTTGATACTATAATGTGACATTGTCATTTACAAGCAAATATGCTTAGTTGCCTTCCTGGCTATTCTGAAACATAAGCAGTCTGGAGTGTATGCCTGCCAGTGAACAGATGAACTGTGAGGCTGGGATAGAAAAAGAATTTGTTGCTACAAGAAAAACATTCCGTGTAACAACAATATTTGTTTCCAGGTGTGACTTGATGGCTCTGTTGGCCAAACAAAGCCATAGTCAAAGCCAGCCCTTGTCATTCAGAAACTGATCTGATATGAAGATGCAGGCCTTATGGTTGGTAAATGGTATTTAGTATTCATGGCTAGACCTTGGTATTACTTTATAAAATCTAAGATGTTGTACCAAGTATAAACAGATAAAGTAATTCAATAATCTAATGGATCAAGACTCCCCTGAAATCCTAAAAGATTAACACAACCATTTACTGTTACTAAGACCAAACAAAAGAAAACAAAGGCAAAAATAAACAATAAAACAGGTTGTATCTTCTAATATGGTTAATATTAGGAAATACCTTCTGCTTTGTGATTGGTGCTTGGGTTTTTGTTGTAGCTTGCTTCTCCCAGATAAGGTATGCTAAGCTATCTAACCTTATTTCTTGATTACATCTAATTTATAACAAGATCTTGCCCCTATAAACCTATCTGAAATTATCTAACTCAAATCCTAACACTAGGACTAATGAGTATTTGTCCATGCCTCTTAACTAGAATGCCCTGATTCTCCCTCCAAGGTGTGTTCTTTGCTGCGATGAGCCACCTAATTTATTGAACTATGTGTGCATTCCTGTAGTCATTCACTTTGTTCAATAAGGACTAAAGTTCAAAATAGAAATGTACACTTTGAATCTGAGCAATGCCATGAGTTAGTGATGCTCTAAAAAGGAGACTGCATTCTCAAGAATCATAAACACGTGGAGTGGAGAAAAATAAAATGTTATTTCAATTCATTGTCATACTGGTATTGGAAAAGTGCCCAAGAAAGGTTTCTCATGTTGTCTGTAAAGTGTTACTAAGAAATTACCATGGCTAGGCTAAAATATTAATGTATTTAGTACAGATTTTAAATATGGTTACTGATTTCTCTTCTATCAACATCTCATAGATTGAGTCTGGATGTTCCAAGTCGTCACGTGGGTGTAATACAATGGTTGTTGTATTTTAGGTGAGTACTTTCTCATCTGTGCTAAAATCCTTCCTATCAAGTGTTGCTGATTTTATTCTCCATTAGTATGACTGAAAATAGAACAGCTTGTCTTAATACTGGGTTCTGGCACATTGTGTCAACAGTGCGTGCTGACTCACTTTCTTTCGTTTAGTCAAATCTTAGAAAGTATGACTAGATTCAAACTCTCAGTCAAGTGACATTTTTCATGACTGTTTTATTCTTGATATGTTTGTATATTAAAATTTATTTTTACTAAATTGCTGTACCAGTGTTCTTCGGCTTCAAAGAAACGTGTGTGTGTGTGTGTGTGTGTGTGTGTGTGTGTGTGTGTGTATGTGAGAGAGAGAGAGAGACAGAGAGACAGAGAGACAGAGAGAGACAGAGAGAGACAGAGAGACAGAGAGAGACAGAGACAGAGAGAAAGAGAGACAGAGACAGAGATAGAAACAAAAACATATTGGTCAATAGTAAATGATATGCAAAATTTATCTCTTTGAAACTAACACCTGGAGTACTTTAGACTGCAGGATTTCTGAAAGAGAGAAAATAGTGAGAAGAAAGATCAATATGGTACATAATGCTTTAGTCACATATATGAGAGTTTTGAAAGTCTTACTAATATAGATAACTATCCATTGGCATTTAAGTTTATAAAAGTGTTGGTGTTTTACTTGTTAGTATATTCTCTTAAATTCTTTCTTCTACTAATGCTAAACTAATTGTGTGAATACTAATTCTTTAGATAGGTGTATGGATGCTTTGTGTGCAAAGAATAGGAATTAATTTCTTCAGAATACTTTTTCCTTTTATGAGATAAAACTTAGAATTTTGATAATTGGAGGGAAAATGTACAAATAAACTTACCTATGGAAAACATTTTATGGATGAGATAATTGATTTGATGTCTGTTTTATTAATTAAATATTTTATTGATTTATTGTTTTTTAAAACCAACGTTGCATAACTGAATTACACAAATAGTTTCAAGCTGAGATCATGGTGGATAGCACATCAATTATCATCTTCCACTCTGCACAATATAAAAACTGAGAGGCAGTGAACATCTATGCTGACATTTTAATGTTGTACAAGAAACTTAGGAAAATGAAGATTGAGAAGAGGGTGAATACATCATTCTGACTGAATAGTAAAAAGAATAAAAAAAGAGAAAATGAAGGTAACATTTGGGAATTAAAAAATCAGTTTTTTTAAACAAATATAGCATGAGATCAAGGAGGTATATGTGACTAAAGTATAGGTATTTTCATTTAAAAGTAAGTTTTTCCATATAAAATCATAATCCTTATATTTAAGAAGATGACATAATTAGATCTGGATTTTTTAAAAAAAATCTCTTTCCCCATAGAATATACATAGACAATCAATTCTATGATTCATAGACAAGCAATATGAATCCAGCTGAATAGACATTATTACAATCTAGAAAAAAAACTCTAGATATAGTCATAAAACTTTGAAATAGAGATGGAATTATTGTTAAACTTTAAAATGAAAGCATCTAGAAGCAATTTATAAGAAAAAGTACTTGATATAATCACACACTCTCCTGCTCCTCATCTAATTTAGGTGAGACATGATCTTAATATTCCTTACCTCTGTGCGCTTATCTTCTTTAACTTCCTGTTATTTCTCTTCATTCTGTACAAGCACTTTTCCTGAAGCAGTGGGAAATTTGAAAGGTGTGGATACATACTTATTGAGGAAATTAATGTGTGAGGATGACACCTATGGAGAGACTGAAATAAACCATCTGAAGTCTACCTCAAAAAAAAAAAAAAGGAAAAGAATGAAAAGAAACAATCTAAGTCAGAAATCAAGCAAGATGAGCTTAACTGAGACTATGTTTTGGAATCAAGTGGATGGGACTTGGAAGTCACTTGCATATAATGGATAAAGAAGAGGGAGAGTCATGGTCTTCTTTAGTTACATATAATTGGAATAGAATAAGAAGGAAAGTTTTAGTATGATAAATGTAAGTACTATAGAGCTGTCTACAGAGGTCTGAAAAGTAGGAAAACTTACCTGGATTTAGAAAAGTATATTATATCAGATTTGTCACTTAGTCAAGGATAAGCTGTTGAGACAGAACCCAGCATTTTTCCCTCTCAATATCCTTCTCTGATATCATTCCTAGACAGAATAAAATGAATTTGAGATTTTTTTTTCTGGCATAGCAAGGATAATTAGTTATTCTGTTAAAATTATATATACTTGTTCTAAACTGTTACATTTTTGTTATAAATGATGGAAGTAACTTTCCCAATAACATTAATCTTGTAGTTGATAGACCCCAAGAAATATACCAACCCTGATTCCCAAGCCAAACAAAGATGCAACAAAGAAAGAGAACTACGGACCAATCTCCATCATGAACATTGGTGCAAAAATACTCAATAAAATACTGGCAAACAGACTCTAAGAACACATCAAAACAATTATCCACCATGATCAAGTAGGCTTCATCCCAGGGATGCAAGGATGGTTCAATATATGAAAGTCTGTCAATGTAATACACCATATAAACAAACTGAAAGAAAAAAACCACATGATCATCTCACTAGATGCTGAAAAGGCATTTGCCAAAATCCAACACCCCTTCATGATAAAGGTCTTGGAGAAATCAGAGGAATACAGGGAGCATACCTAAACATAATAAAGGCAATTTACAGCAAGCCAACAGCCAACATCAAAGTAAATGGAGAGAAACTCAAAGCGATTCCACTAAAATCAGGAACAAGGCAAGGCTGTTCACACTCTCCATACTTATTCAATATAGTACTTGAAGTTCTAACCAGAGCAATAAGACAACATAAGGAGATCAAGTGGATACAAATTGGAAAGGAAGAATCCAAACTTTAGCTATTTGCAGACGATATGATAATATACATAAGTGACCCCAAAATTTCTACCAAGGAACTCCTACAGTTGATAAACACCTTTAGTAATGAGGCAGGATTCAAGATTAACTAAAAAAAATCAGTTGCTCTCCTATATACAAATGATAAATGGGCTGAGAAAAAAATCAGAGAAACATCACCTTTTAAAATAGCCCAAATAATATAAACTATTTGGGGTAACTCTAACTAAGCAAGTGAAAGACCTCTATGACAAGACCTTTAAGTCTCTGAAGAAAGAAATTGAAGAAGATATCAGAAAATGGAAAGATCTCCCATTCTCATGGATAGGTGGGATTATCATAGCAAAAATTGCAGTCTTACAAAAAGCAATCCACAGATTCAGTGCATCCCCATCAAAATCCCTATTCAATTTTTCACAGCCCTGGAAAGAACAATACTCAACTTCATATGGAAAGACAAAAACTCAGGATAGCTAGAACAATCCTTTACAATAAAGCAAGTTCAGGAGGCATCACCATCCCTGAACTCAAGCTCTACTATAGAGCAATAGTAATAAAAACAGCTAGTATTGGCACAAAAATTGACATGTGGACCAATGGAATCAAATTGATGATCCTGATATTAATCCACATACCTATGAATACCTGATTTTTTACCAAGGAGCCCAAACTGTACAATGGGAAAAAGAAAGCATCTTCAACAAATGGTGCTGGCGTAACTGGATGTCAACATGTAGCAGGCTGCAAATAGATCTATATCTGTCACCGTGCACAAAACTTAAGTCCAAGTGGTTCAAAGACCTCAACATAAATCCAGTTACTCTGAACCTGATAGAAGAGAAAGTAGGAAGTAGTCTTGAATGCATTGGCACAGGAGATCACTTCCTAAATATAACATCCAGTAGCACAGACACTGAGAGAAACAATTAATCAATGGGACCTCTTGAAACTGAGAAGCTTTTGTAGAGCAAAGGACTCAGTCAAGAAGACAAAGTGACAGCCTACAGAATGGGAAAAGATCTTTATCTATAAATCTTGTTCTTCAGTTTTTCATTTTATGTATATATGTGTTTTGTCTACATGTATTTCAGTGTATCACCTGTCTGCACTAGCCTTGGAGGCCAGAAGAGTGTATTGAATCCCTTGGACTGCAGTTGTAGAAGGGGATGAGCAGCACTGTGGGCTATGGGAATCAAAGCTGGGTTCTCTGGAAGAGCAACCAGTACTCCCAACTATCTCATGAGCCCTCAAATTTGCTTTACATGTCCTGTTTCTATATATCACTCCTACAGAAAGCAATTTTTACATTCATTGCTAAGAGCTCATACAAGTATGTCCCTCTCTTTGTACCCTGATTTATCTTCTTCATTATAATCATCACAAATATTTTGTGTGTGTGTGCTTGAGGTCCAACCCTCATAAAGACTAAACATTTACTATTCCACTGATCCACTCCAAGTCTATAATTGAAACACTCTTAGTCATTAACTTCCTATTTTAATTTTCTTCCAAGTGGAATGTAAACTTAGGAAGACCAGGGACTTATATGTATTTTATCTTTCAGAGTGCTGACTTTAAGAATTCTGAATAAATCATAATTGGATGAATAAATAAATGATTACACAATTTAAAATTCCCTATGAATTATAAATGAATTAGTCATTTTTAAATGAGCAACCACCTCAAACCCCGATCTTGCTGTATTGTTTCACTACCAGAGAGCTTTGCGTGAGGTTTAAAACCTTATTTCTATCAAGGAAGTAGACTTTCACAATGGTGACAGCTTTCTGTTGTAGTGTAAGAGTGGCAGATGCAAGGATAAACTTTAAATCCCTTTATGGACACTTTTATTTATATATAAATATTTTATTTCATCAAGGTTTCACTTTGATATGTGACTGAATAGTACGAATACATTTTTAAAACCTTACATGAATATTTAATGTTCCACCAGCAATATTTCTTGGCAATAAACTTATATCCATGATAGAATTCTTTTTCTTTTCTTAAACATATGCTCTAGGTTTCTCAGCTTTGTTTTCCAACAGTTTTCTTTTCCCAAAAATCTTTTGTTAGACAAAGAAGTTCACATTCAGATTCTAGTACAGATCTTTTGGTCTTATTTGAGTAGTAAATCATGAGATATGGTTGATTCCAGTATCCTTGTATTGTTATCAAAAGCAAGTTCGAATGTCATGGCCCTGTATACATATACTTTTAGAATCTGTAGACATTTTCATGTTTTGTGAGATTTCAGACATTTTTTTCAGCTTTCAGAAATATGATGAACTAGTTTCCATGTTGGCATATGATCAGCTCATAAAGATTACTGATTATGTTTTCCTACAATCTGTGAAAGTTAGAAAACCCTAGCAACTCTTAATCATATGATGACTGTGCCTGCCCTGCTTACTCTGAAAACTTGGAGCTCTTGCATGAATTTAGAAAAGTCAGCCACGGGTCTGGAAAAATTATAATGTTTACTTTATCATTATAGATTTAATCATTTGTGAATATTAAATTTCTTCTTAGTAATTTATTTCAAATTCTCTTTTTCTCTAACTCCCCAATGAATTTTTCTAGAGTACTTTATGCTATTTATAAAATAAATTTTTCCATCGATGCCACTTCTAATAACTTCTAATGGTAGGCACAGTCATTGGCAGCCAATTTTATACAATATTTTCACTGTACTGGATAAACGTGATTACAATTTTATTCTTTCCGTGTTTTATAGAAGATCATATTGTGCTGTGACATATCTCTTTGATTTTGGTAGGGTAGCATTGTACCTATGCTTCATGATGATTTCAACTATTGACTGGGTTAAAACAGAAATTTAGTTGATACACATACTTTTGAGTCAAATAGAAGATGTTTGGAATATAGGATAGTTTAATAAAAGCATAGATTCTGTAGATCTCCCAGTCCATTCTCGTTCTCTTTTATATATCAAAACAACATGAATTCAATCTCTTTGACAAAACAGTATTGTCTTAGTTAGAGTTACTATTGCTATGATGAAACACCTTAACCAAAAGCAAGATATGGGGGAAAGAGTTTATTTGGATTACACTTCCACATCACTGGAAGGAATTCCGAACCAGAACTCCAACTTGGAGGCAGGAGCTGATGCAGAGGACATGGAGGGCATTCTGCTAGCTGGATTGCTCATCATAGCTTTTCTCAGCCTGCTTTCTTATAGAATCCAGTACCTCCATCCCAGGGATACCTCTACCCACAATTCCCTTGGTCCTTCTCCATCAACCACTAATTAAGAAAATACCTTGCAGCTGGATCTTATGGAGGCATTTTCTTAACTGAGATTCCCTCCTCTCAGGTGATTTTAGCTTCTGTCAAGTTGACATAGCACTATCCAGCACAATTATCTATCACAATATTAAATGTTAAAGAGACAGGAGGGTAAAATCTGTTTCAGACTGATATATGTTGTCATTTAGGTGATTAAAATTTACTGTTTATCATGTTTCTTATGTAAACTGATAAATCTGGAGAAAGAAGTGAGGATTTTAACAACATTTCTTATTTCTCCATAATTTTTATTATAAGTGATCGAATTAAGCAACAGGCTTTATGCTAGAATTTGTGGAACAAAAGCTAATCATTGGGCCCTATGGAAAGATGGTTCTTAACCATCTTAATTGCCTGTGCCTCTCTTGATGCAGACTGGTTCACGGTGATACCAGTGATGCTTTTTACCCAGGAATGTGATTGCTGCCAACTCTCCACTTTAGTTATGCATTCCTGGCAGTCTGGAAAGTTACACACATCCTCACAGCATCATCTCATCAAATGATCTCAATATATTGATAATTACAGGTATAATTTTAAATAGTTTTTCTATGAATCATAGTAAATTGTTTTACAGAGGTGCATCTTCAGTTGTTACATTAGGAGTGTGTGTGTGTGTGTGTGCCTTCCTCCAGATTTCCTTATCATAATATTTCACAAAAAAACTTAGGGCTTCATTTTTACTACCTGTACTATTTTTCCTGTTGTTTAATGCATCACATCTTGAATTATAATTCTTGTTTTTACCTATTATTCTTCCTATCTCTGCTGTATTCCCACGATATCTCTGCTATAAGTTATGATGACAAAAGTATTGAAAGATAAGCAGCTTACACAATGTCCCCTGATAAAAAACAGGCAATGCGTGTTGTCCCATGAAATTTTAACTGCAAAATGAATTTTAAAATGCATAAACGGATTAAAAAGTCAGCTTCTGTAACATATAAAGCATAATCCAACTCTTCACATGGGATAAAAAGAAAAATGAAGAATTGAGTCAGAGGTTACTCAATACCTAGGCCTTACTGTAGTCTTAAGTAGCCATACAGTATGGGATTGCTGAACAGTGAGCAACAGATTGAAGAAATTGATTAAAAAAATTGTCTGTATAGAATGTTCTTCCATGGAACTCAATTATTAGTGAGTTACTTAATTTTCATGATAGAAATATAGGTTTTGTGTATTCCATTGATAAATATGTTTATTTTCATAAATACATCAAGGATAATGTTTAACTTTCCAAAATAAAAATACCTAAAAATTACTAGAAGAAATTTGTAAATTTTTATTAACATATTCTTCACGTGCATAATTTATACTACATGTATAAAATGTATATTATAATAATTTCTTTGGGTGTAGCATTAGAGTAGATTGAAATGTAGTATAACGTCTTAAAAATAAGAATAAATTTGAAATTTCAAGAGCCTACAGACTATGTTACATGACACTTGAAAAAACTTGAAAGATGCTACTTACATTCTGAGTGAAGTATTATGAGGTATAATACACAACAGAAATTGTCACTATGAATATGATACAAAAACCACTAATTTTAAGCTATTTAAAACTTATGTTGTTGATGACTTTAAGTAACGTTAATAGTTAATATTGTAGTACAATAAAGTAATTTTCTATGAGAAATCATGTGATACATATCTTTAGTTCTGAAAAACGTCTTTCTTATTGTATAAATCAAATTATCATTTAACTCTATTTTGCCTAACATTTTTAGTTGTAAAGCAATCATGATTAATTCAATAAAAAAAGACAGTTTGACGAGAAGAGTCCTGTTATTTGAGTCTTTAATGAAATAAGTATATAAACTAGAAATCTCAAAGTAATAATTTATTGGCAATTATGTAATAGTCTTAACAAATTACTGAGCTTATGAAAACAGCCCTACCTTTTCTATATCAGGATATCTAATTCACGATTTTGTTAAAAAAAAAAATCTTTGCTCAGAATATTCTGTTATTGTTGTGCCTTTCGTGTAGTGCTTGAATGCTTGTGTTCTCTGAAATTCATAGATCAAGTTCTTACCCTGAGATTTATGGTGGTAGGGACAGGACTTTTGCCCTCTTGAGAGACGTTTTCGTGATGGGATCAGGGGCTTTATACAAGGGGACTAACAGAAACTTTTGCAACCTCTTTCAGCCATGTGAGAATTCAAGGCAAAGGTGATTTACTGCCTGAATGAAGATAATCATTAGAACATATTCATGCTGTGCTGTGATCTTGATCTTGTACTTGCTGATACATATAATTATTTTTCTCTTCTACTCCATCCCTCTTTCTTGCAAAATGCTGTGTCAGTTTGTTATCTTGAACAAAATATATTTGCTTGTAATATGGCCCAAATTTTCCACTTTATCTCTCCTCTGTTTATTGTGGTCATAAAACTACATCACCAGTTCTCTCCCACTCAAACACACACACACACACACACACACACACACACACACACACACACACACACACACACTTTAATGCTACTCCTTTGAAAGGAGGAGTAACCAAGAATGTTTGAACAAAACCTTAAGTTCTGTGAGCAAATGGGATATAAGATAAGGTGTTTACTTGTGGAAACTTCCAGTCTATGTTGAGCCTTTATAGAACACTTGCCCTCCATCTTCTGTAAACCTTCATCTCTGGAACTAGGTGGTTTCTTTTATGACAAAACTGTATGACAAACAAATTGGGGTGGACAGGGATGTTGTGGGTAGTAGATAACGTTTTATTATTTATTATTTCAGTGTAGTATCACCCGATTACATTAGGCATATTAAAAATTTGTGCTGCATCATCTGAGCTTTGTATCTTAATATGAAACATGTCACCTTAGTGAAGCATTACTATTCATCTATACACATTGTGCAAGATAGCATACCTGTAACACCTATACTTAAGGAAGAATATGGTTGATTGTATCAACTTATTACTGAAACCTCATTTAGTTAAAAATATCAGTCTTATTAATATTGAATGCTGCTTTACTCATATGGAGTTAAAACGAAACAAACAAAACATTCCAATTTTGGTTTGGGCCACATGCTAGAGAAAAGATCAGATCTGTTGAGTAGAAAATGATGGCTTTTACCTACCACATTTTTGTCAGTTCAACAACTGGCAATCAGAGACCACTCATCCAGAGCTTAATTCAAATAAACCCTTGCAAGATTGTATCTCAAAGGAAAAAACAGTCCCTTTGTGAACACAAGTGGCATCCATAAAAAAAAAAAATAACTTTATGATGTTATTGGGAAAAATAAAGGAGAAAAATATTCAAATATATATAATACAAAACTAAAGTCCCATACTGAGTGTGTATTGTTACATAAAGAAACAGATCCTGATGTTTACTTCAAAGGATCATTAAGGGACTGAAAGCAAAGAAACCCTCTAACTGAATATATGCTTTACCTGTATTTGGACCATTCTGAGAAGGCAAACTGTCTGTGACAAACTTTTTAGTGTTTAAAAAAATACTTTTAAGATTTGGTTTTAATTTATGTGTGTGAGTTTTTGCCTGCATGTATGTGTGTGCACCACATGTGCCCAGTGGCTGCAGACATGAGAAAAGGCATCAGATCTCCTGGTCTGGGGTTATTGAGGATTGTGAACCACCATGTAGGTGCTGGGAACTGAATCTAGGTCTATTTCAATAGCAGCAGTTGCTTTTAACCACTAATCTGTTTCTCCAGCACCATTTTTTTTTCTGTCTTTTGATATTTTCCTTTGTCTCCTATTTTCTACCACTATAGTTAATTTTAACACAATGGGGTAGTCTGATTCTTTTACAATTTGGAAGTGTTACTCATAAATAGCCCATCTTTGTGTAAACTGATTCAAACATCAAAATATGTTTAACACCAAAAGCTTTCCACTAACTGAATATATTGCACTACAGAAACTCCACTATGTTTAGCAAATGAAGCTGTTTGTTCGTCATTGATATCTTGGATATGGGGATGTATAGTTCTCCTGCCTTCAACATTTTTAGGTACTGTAGTGCTTTTCCTGGGGGAGAGACTCTGTGAGAGTTCACCTCCAGGTGTTATTGTATCTATCAGAGTTGTCCTTGTTTACTCAGCCATATCGTTAGGGTATCATGGGGGGAAATTCCCTATGATTTCTACACGACAGAATCTCAGCAGATTTTCTGGCTCTTACAATCTTGTAATTCCTTCTTCCACAATGTTCCCTGAGCCTTCCATGAAGGAGCTGTGTTACAGATGCATCACTTTGGATTGACACCCTACCACCAGTCCCTCTCTGCCTTTTGACCAGTTGTGTTTTTCTGCAATGTTCCTCATAGGCTGAAAGAGGAGTTTCTCTGAAGAGGGGTGAGAATGTCACTTATCTGTGGGCAGATCAGTAATTAGAATGCAGTCAGGAATATGCTCTTTTGAAGTTACAGGAGTAGATCTTCTCTAAGATCTATGATGTCACTAGTCCAGTTTACATCTATAGGTTTACATTAGCAGGAACCATTTTTCTTCTATTGACGGGCCCTTAAATCCAGCTAGAAAGCTATGCGCTACCACTAAAATGTGAGTGTCTCTATTTGGTCTTTCGGAATTTCTTGTCATTTTGATCATTTTTGTGGTTCATAGGGATCATAGCTAAGTAGGATAATTTGTTGCATGTCTCCCTTCGGAGCTTGCCTTGCACTTTGCAGTACTGTAATAACTAGTCCTTAAGAAGGAAGCTTTCAGGTCAGATACAACGTATATCCCCAGAACCCTCCCCTCCTTTTGAG
This sequence comes from Peromyscus californicus insignis, assembly GCF_007827085.1. NCBI lineage: Eukaryota > Metazoa > Chordata > Mammalia > Rodentia > Cricetidae > Peromyscus > Peromyscus californicus. The sequence goes on from NW_026294503.1 coordinate 15,616,743, forward strand.
TGCCATGATTCACCTCTGAGAGACAACCGAAGGCAACAACAATAGCCCATGATATTTGAAATTGCATCCCCCAGTCAGAATGGCTAAGTTCATCAAAGGAGCTGATACAAAATAATGGAGAGGATGTGGGTAAAGAAATCCTTATTCACTGTTTGTGGGATTGTAGACTGTTACAGCCACTGTAAATTAGTGTTTAAGAATTCTCAAAAATCTAAAAATAAATCTACCAAATGGCTCAGATACACCACTTCTTGGCATATGCCCAAATATGACTCACTACCCTACCCCACAGATACATACCCAGTCATGTTCACCAATGTTCTATTCACAGTAACCAAGAAATTTTTTCCTTATACTGAAAAATGATATTTTTCCCACATAATGTATCCTGATTAATTTCCCCACCTCTACTCTTTTCATTTTTTTCCCACCTCCCTTCTATCTAGACCCACTCCCTCTCTATCACTTTTTTTTTTTTTATTTTGCAATACAATTCAGTTCTACATATCAGCCACGGATTCCCTTGTTCTCTCTGCTCCTGCCCCCCTCACCTTTCCCCCAGCCCACCCCTCATTCCCTCCTCCTCCAGGGCAAAGCCTCCCCCGAGAACTGAGATCAACCTGGTAGACTCAGTCCAGGTAGGTCCAGTCCCCTCCTCCCAGGCCAAGCCAAGCGACCCTGCATAGGCCCCAGGTTTCAAACAGCCAGCTCATGCAATGAGCACAGGACCCGGTCCCACTGCCTGGATGCCTCCCAAACAGATCAAGCCAATCAATTGTCTCACCCATTCCGAGGGCCTGATCCATTTGGGGACCCCTCAGCCACTGGTTCATAGTTCATGTGTTTCCATTCGTTTGGCTATTTGTCCCTGTGCTTTATCCAACCTTGGTCTCAACAATTCTCGCTCATATAAACCCTCCTCATTCTCACTAATTGGACTCCCAGAGCTCCACCCGGGGCCTAGCCATGGATCTCTGCATTCAGATCCCTCAGTAGTTGGATGGGGTTTCTAGCATGACAATTAGGGTGTTTGGCCATCCCATCACCAGAGTAGGACAGTTTGGGTTGTCTCTCGACCATTGCCATCAGTCTGTTATGGGGTTATCTTTGTGGATTTCTGTGGGCCTCTCTGGCACTTTGCTTCCTCTCTATCACTTTTAAGGGATAATAATAAAATAAAATGTAATAAAATAAATTGAAAAAACATTACATCAGAGTTGGGAAAGACAGAAAAAAAAAAACAAAACAGAAGGAAAAGAGCCCAAGAAAGAGCACAAGAAAATCAGATACCCACTTGTTCACATATTTAAGAATCCCATAAAAGACACTAAACTGGAAGAAGTCATAATCGATACACAGGGGGCCTAGTGCAGACCATGTAGGCCTGATGAATGCTGCAGCAGTCATGTGACTTGATGATGGGTGAGCAAGGCACTGATCTATTAGTATAGCAGGATATAAATGGGATTGTCTTCATTTTATTGCTACATTTTTTTTTGAACAGTAGAATTTGGTTTTACTCTGGGTTCTTGGTCACCCAAGCAGTGTCAGGTATGGGTTGCATCGTGAGGAGTGGGCCTTAAGTCAAATCAGATATTGGTTGGTTTCTTCCATAACCTTTGTAACACTATTACCCTAGCATATCTTGCAGGCAGGACACTATGGTAGGTCAAAGAATTTGTGGCAGGGTTAGGAGTTTATTATTCTCTCTTGGTAGTGGACAGAGAACCTTCCTGTACAAAAGACTCTAGAAAATAGCTGTGAATGCTCTATGTAAGTACCCACTTCATTCTCTATGATATGTTATGGAGTTATGTAAGTGTTGTCGTCAGACTTGTGGAAGACAACTTATTGTCTTGGCAACAGCCTAGGTTATTTGGGAATTCCTATAGGATCACTTTGGCCAATAACTTAATTCAGTGTAACCTAATCCTGATAATAGAAGTTTGATTTGGAGACAAGTTGGGACTGTCTCCCCATTATTTGGTTATATCATTTAGATTACCTTCATACATGTGTATTTTTAGGAGACTTCTACTGCATTAGGTTTCCATAACATCCCTTTAACTGTTTCTCTCAATAATTAATGCCTGGTTCCCCTCCTCTCCCGACTTGATCCTTCTGTTCCCACCAAACCATGTCATTCTTCCATAACTATCTATTCTATTCCACTTTCTAAAGACATCTATCTGTATCTCCTACTTCCTTATGCTATACATAACCTTTTTGGTTCTGTGAATTGTAGCTTTGTTATCACCGACTTAACAGCTAATATCCTCATATAAGCAAATGCATACCATATTTGCCTTTGTGAATGTGGGTTGCCACACTCAAGATGATTTTTTTCTTCTAGTTCCATCCATTTGTGTAAATATACCACATTTTCTCTTTCCATTTTACTCTTGAGGGACGTATAGATTGTTTCCAATTTCTGGCTATTAGGAATAGAGCAGCAATGAACACGCTTGAGCAACTGTTTCTCTGGTAAGCTGAAGCATCCTTAAGGTAGAATATCTGGATCTGGAGGTAAAACGATTCCCATCTTCCTGAGGAATTGCCATGCTGCCTTCCGTATCAGCTGTGCAAGTTTGCACTCATACCAGCAGTGGATGAATAGTCCCCTTTTCCCACATCCTTGCCAGCATTTGATATCACTATTTTTTAATTGACCTTAGGTACTCTAAAGACAAAATCTCAAAGAAATTTTGATTTACATTGCCATGATGACTAGAGGTGTTGAACAGTTTTTAAAGTGTTTCTCAGTCATTTGAGTTTCCTGTTTTAAGAATTCTGTTTAGATCTGCATCCCATTTTTTGATTTTGTTATTTTTTGGGGGGGTATCTAATCTTTTGAGTTCTTTATATATTTTGGATACTAGACCTCTATTGGATGTGTAGTTGGCACACTTTTTTAGTAGGTTCCCATTCAGTAGGTTGCATCTTTGTCTTCCTTTGCTGTGCAGAAACTTCTAGGTTTTATGGGGTTCCAGAAATGGAAACATTTAAAAATCTTTGTGTAAATGAATGGATAATGAAAACATGATATGTACACACTACAGAGTTCTACTCACCTATAAGAAAAAATGGAATCATGAAATCAGCACATAAATGGTTTGAAGCAGAAAACATTGTATTGAGTGAGGTAAAACAGACTCAGAAAGACAAAGGGCACACATTTTCTTTCATCTTTGGTTCCTAGATGCAAACATTTCTCTTGTGAGTATGTCACATGGAGTAAGTAGAGAAACCAGAAAAGTAAAGCAGATCCCATGGGAGAAGAGAGCACTAGAGAGGGCAATAGCATAATGCCAGGTGTATGAATTAGAAAATGAGGAAAACACAGGGGAAGGTTTTGATTGGGGAGGGGAGATGAAAGTCAATACAGAAAAAAGAGGGAGGAAGGAAGGAAAAACAACACTAGAGAGATTTTAAAAATCCATGGGAAATCATATCTCTATTTAGCTAAAATTATATGTGTGTGTGTTCTTATGTACTATAAATGGCACTTGTGCAGACAATGCTCCCTAAAGAGCAGTAGAGTATCAAAAACTCTAGACCTAGGCATGAGAAACCCTCTTCAAGTTAATAATGAGGGTAACCCAAGATAATTCCCCCAAACTATTCATTTTTAATTGTTTGTAAATAAACATGATAAGCATTTGCACAAAAGATTCCTTTGAAACTGAGTTTAATTATCATTAAAATAATTGTACAGTGTTAACTCATAATAATTCCACTGACTATATATAATGATGTAACCTTTAATTTTGGTTTCATTATGTCTAGTAATTTAGAATACATTTTTTTCATATATTATATGTGTATTTTTAAGTAACAAGAATTGTGAAATGGTCTTATTAATAAAAAATCTGAAACCAGATTTTGGGGTGAAAACTGAAAGATCAGAGAAGCAGAAAGAAGCCAGCCACATTCTTATCCCGAGGAAATCCTCAGCCAAATAGAGAACTACTTCCTGTATACCATGTCTGTGTCCTGCCATCTTACTTCTTTTCTCCACCCAGCTACATCACTTTCCTCTTTCCACCTAGCTCTGTCACTTCCTGTCTGTCTGTACAGACCTCCAGACCCCTATGGTTAACTAGTGCTGGTATTAAAGGTGTGTGTCACCACACCTGGCTCTGTTCCCAGTGTGGCCTTGAACTCACAGAGATCCAGATGAATCTCTGCCTCCCAAATGCTAGGTTTAAAGGCATGTGCTATTACTGTCTGACCTATATGTTTAATATAGTGGCTGGCTTTTTCCTCTAATCCTCAGATAAGCTTTAGTGGGGTTCACAAATAAAATATCACCACAAAGCACAAACTAGAATGCTTCTCTATGGCTGTTTAAAAATGCTTAGGCACTTTTTCCCTTTTTTCTCTGCATTGTTTTCTAATGCCACCCCTATTCAATTGTAAAAAAAAATGAAATCATAAAAATTTCAGGAAAATGAAGTAGAAAATATTATACTGAATGAAGTAACCCAGAAAGCTTACTTATGTTGGACCTTAGAATTTTTTTTCTAAGCATCATGACTTAGTAGTAAATTTCAAGAGTGGTCTTTGAAATTTATGGCTATAGTTTAAAAAAAATAACCTGTTGATATCAATATTTTCAATACATACATGGGCTGTGTGATAGTTTGAATGCATTTGGTTCCCATAAGCTCACAGGGAGTGGCCCTATTTTGCCTTGTTGGAGGGAATGTTGTCTTGTTGGAGGAGGCTGATGACACATACCTTTAATCCAGACCTTGAGGCTGGAGGGCACACCTTTAATCTGGGCTACATCTTCTTTTGGAAATGTGTTACTGTGGGGGAAAGTTTTAAGGTCTTTTTCTCAAGCTTCACTCAGGGTGTCAGTCAGTCAACTTCCTGTTACCTCTGAGTCAAGATGTAGGACTTTCAGTTCCAGCACCACATGTACCTGCATGCTGACATGCTCCCCACCATGATGGACTGAACCTCTGAACTCTAAGTGAGCCACCACAATTAAATGTTTATTTTATAAGAGTTGCCATGGTCATGGTGTCTCTTTACAGCAATAATAAACATTAACTAAGACAGGGTGTCACAAAAATGATATATAATAACATGTGATAGACAAGTTTCAAAACTGTGAGGGCAATGTCTATCAAGTGGTTTGTGTTTCCATTTCAACTTTTGGATCAGACCAGTGAGATTGGCTATATGTTAAATAATGTGTATGTTTGGAAGCATCTCAGTTAGAGTCTTCAAATGTATTTAAACACCAATCTACACTATTCATGCAAAATGAAGTAGACAAGAGTACTAGCCATTTTGAAGGTCATAAATTCTGTTTTGTTTTATGACTAATGCCACTGCTTCATTCAACCAACATTACACCCCCAACTTACTTACACACTTGAGCAAAAGTAATCCAATGGCATGTGCTTTACTGTGACAATATATATATAAACATATAAAATAATCGTCTGAAAACAAATTTGTTGTTTTATAGGTCTGATAGTTAATGACAGTTATGTGTGGAATCTGTGTTTTGTTTTTAATATTATTTTACAGTATCAGGATTAAAAGTAATTTTGCTTTATACCTTTTCAGCTGAGGAATTCATGAGAAAAATGTTACAAGTGCAAAGAAATTACAATACATTTCACATGCAAAATGATGAGCAGGGAAGCCAGCTGGCAGTGTGCCTGGGCTGGAAATGTCTTTGCAGATGAAATAATGAGGGGTTTCAGGTTCAAAATTAAATGGGTAGTGAAAGTGAGTGAAGCTTTTGTATGTCATAAATGACACAGTTACTCCACCATTTCAGCTTTGGAAATTCTGTCTTGTCTACATAGTCCAGCAATTTTAGACTGATACCAGTTACTTAAACCATCTTTAGATTTTTGCATAATTTATAATAACATCTAGTCCTTTATCATTTCACCTACACACTATCAGAATTTGTTTCACTTCCTTACTTTTTGTAATTTTACCATATTCTAAACATTTTTTATATTTTTTGACAAAAAGCCTCCATTTATCTTTCTAGTTATATTTCTGGTAATATTCTGACCCACCTCTTGAAATCCTCCCACTTGGGGCCACCCTGTGTCCTGACTTAAAAGCCTCATTTTAAGGAAAAACTCCCTTTCCTCTCTCTCACCATTCCCACAAGTTGTTCATACCTCTGCTTTCTCTCACTTCCTTTTCTTCCTTGTCTCCCTCTTTCCTATCTTTCTCATCATCTCTCTATTATAATAAATTCTCCATGTGAATGCAGCGCCTGGGTGTGAATGACTTTCCACGCCGCTGCCACCGCCACCACTGCATCTGCCTAGTATGTTTTCCCTCACTCATGGGATACCCTGGCCTGGCCAGCTGGGAGTTGCCCACGTGTGCAAATTCCTAACAGTGGTGCCCAACGTCTCCTGGCAATCCCACTGCCTTCTCCTGCCCATCGGCAGTCTCACAAGCTCTGGGACCCTGTACTACGCATCATTTTTCCAGGTGGAGACTCCTCACTTTAGTGGATTAATAAGATTTCTCCCTTCCTTCTGGCTGTTTTCCCACATGTGAGGAATCATCTGGTTTCATTCACTGGTACCACATGTCTTTTGGGCTTTAAACCCCCAGGTCCCCATCCCTATGCAATGGCATATGGAGATGGCCTCTGCCCACTCAATTCCACAGCCCACAGCCTTTACTATGATGGTCCATTGGCTCTCTCGCACCATTATCCTTGGCCTTCGTTGACCCTCTAGGACGCTGGAGGTCAGTACACAGGGCCACTGTGGAAAAATGTGCCTACTCTTTCCCAGCTCCCTCCTCATTGCCCACCCCCATGCTCCTCCAGTCTCTGCTAAGCAATTACATCATTGCTGTCACCAGGTTCCAACATGTATGCCCACCAGGCAAACCTCATTCTCTTTGCCTGTCCCTTGCTCCTAATTCCTCTTTTTGTCTGTAATTCTATCTCTTAAATCTTTTCTCTTTCACTTATTGCCAGGACCTCCTGTTCCAACCATGGGACCTTGGCACCGAGACCCTCCACCCTTTTCAGTGCCCTGTGAACTAGCTGCAGAAATGTCTGTTCATTTGACTGTATTGCTGTTGCTGCTACCGCTGCACGCTGTTGGGTCAAGCCGGGCAGAGTGTAGACCCCACCAAGCCTGATGGCACCATGCTGCACCCCGGGGGTTTCAATCTCTCCCAGCCGGCTGCACTGCTACTCTGTTTCTCTGAGCTCCAATTCATTAACAATAAACGTTTCCCAGAAAAAGTTTCATCTGTCTCTCTTCCACAAAGTCTATTTCCTATGTGCAAATGGAAATATATGATTGATATGGCCATCTATATGTCTTTCTGACTGACTTTTAAATGTCAGTTTATTTGTTCCTTATTTTTTCAGTTTATTTTGGGGGAAAAAAAAAACCTGCATGACCACATGGTCAGGCACTATACTTAATGAGGGCAGTCATACAGGCAGGTGCCATTTTAAATGTAGGCAGTCACACAGTCAGGCGCCATCTTGGCTAAGGTCAAAACAGGCAGGTTATATGACCTCATTGCCATCTTTACTAAGAGCAGCATGAGCAGGGCACCTGATGCTGCCCATCTGTATGGAGGGAGGTTAGGGTATCACCTCCCATTGCATAGCATTGTTTCACCATTAATTTATGGGCCAAGGAAAAGTCCTCTAGCCATGGGCTAGTATTTCCCAGCTGCTGCTCTCAGGGTTGAGTGGGCAGGGCCCAGGGAGCCATCTTCCCCACACGCTGGCCATATAGCCAACTTGCCAGCTCATTTCATTGCCCGACTCAGTTGTGAGTGGGGGCAGCATGCTCCTATGCTGGGATAATGTAGCAATAGTAATTCTTAAGAGATTTTTAAATCTTTTAAACTGCTATGTACTTTATTTTTGATATTGCATGAAGACATTTGAGATATCTTGAACCATTCCCTGGGAGCAGTTTATGGGTCTCTTGATAAACAATCCAGGGTATAAGTACCAGTTACAGAGATATAGATGATCTAAATGCTTCGAATCACTTTCCCCTTCTATGATATTGTTACATTAAAATTTTAAATTTCAGATTTTAACATTAATACAATTCTGATAACACTTTAGGTCATAAGCTCAGGATTTCAAAAGGATTTTAAATTTTCCTTGGCTACCCATTACCTGCTTCTCTATGATTTAGATTTCAATACTGATTGGTAATATTAATATATCTAAAACTTTTATGTCATCTTTTAAGATAATTCATATAGGCCTCAGAGGATTAAAGGAGTCATAAAACCTGGATCCACTTTGTAGAGTGGATTGGAAGGACTCCAGATAAGTACAGCTTAAATTTTCCCCACTTGTCTATTCCTAAGCATGGTATTTTTTTCTCTCTCCTGGTCTTGGGACTCCTGTTCTTCCCAATTACTAAGAATATGGGCCTAAAAATTCCAAATAAGTTCATAAATTTTAACTTCTTTTCCTAGTTTAAATTTGTCTCAACAGTTTCCACTTGGCTAGCAGACACCTCCAAGCTTCAGTTGCTGACTACACTGCTCTTGATGAGTATGAGCTCTGGACTTGCTGAAAGCTGACATTGACCACCCTAGCTAATGTGATTGTTCCCTGTCTCTACAGCTAGATTGGATAACCACATGCTTCTGACAAATGCCCTACTGCCCAGCCTTTGACTGGCCTTTTAATATTTTAGGGAGCCCTGACAACAATGGTCCAATGCCAACTCAAAGCAGCTCCAGAAGAGAATATATTGACCTATGTTCCCTGTCCAGTATAGACTGAAATGCTGGGTCAAAAGGAAACTCCCCTGGCATAGAGGATTGATTGGCTATTTAATGCCCATTGATATATATTAATTAAAATGGTTCTGCAATAAGACACTTGACCTTCTTTATGCAGAACCAGGGAGGTATTATATGACCTTAAGAAATTATTATTTCTATGAACATAGTTGAGCATGTATCTTTGTAGTATGATTGAGCATTCCTTGGATATATGCCCAAGAGTGGTATGGCTGGTTCTTGAGGTAGATCGATTCCCAATTTTCTGAGAAACCACCATACTGATTTCCATAGGGTTTGCACTCCCACCAACAGTGGAGGAGTGTTCCCTTTGCTCTGCATCCTCTCCAACATAGACTGTCATTATTGTTTTTGATCATAGCCATTCTGACAGGTGTAAGGTGGTATCTCAGAGTCATTTTGATTTGTATTTCTCTGATGACTAAAGATATTGAGCATTTCCTTAAATGTGTTTCAGCCATTTGAAATTCTTCTTTTGAGAATTCTCTGTTTAGCTCATTAGCCCATTTTTAAAATTGGATTGTTCAGTATCTTGATGTCTAGTTTCTTAAGTTCTTTATATACTTTGGAGATCAGTCCTTTGTCAGATGTGGGGTTGGTGAAGGTCTTTTCCCATTCTGTAGGCTGTCTTTTGTCTTATTGACTGTGTCTTTTGCCCTACAAAAGCTTCTCAGTTTTAAGAGGTCCCATTTATTAATTGTTGTTCTCAGTGTCTGTACTACTGGTATTATATTTAGGAAGTGAGCTCCTGTGCCAATGCATTCAAGAGTACTTCCTACTTTCTCTTCTATCAAGTTCAGAGTAACTGGACATAGCAGTTTTATTTTCATAGCAGCATTATTTGTAATAGCCAGAACCTGGAAACAACCTAGATGCCTGTCAACTGAAGAATGGATTAAGAAAATGTGGTAATATACACAATGGAGTACTATTAAGCAGAGAAATACAATGACAGCATGAAATTTGCAGGCAAATGGATGGAACTAGAAAATATCATCCTGAGTGAGGTAATCCAAACTCAGAAGGACAAACATGGTATGTACTCACTCATAAGTGGATACTAGGTATAAAGCAAAGAACAATCAGACTGCAACCCACAGATCCAGGGAGGCTACATAGCAGGGGGGACCCTAGGATGACTGTGGCTTATAATAAGTTTTGGTTTTACTTAATCACTGGGCAACCTTCAGTGAAACATTTCACTATTAGGATAAGAATTTGTACTGTATCAAGCTGATAATAGAAAAAAGTAAAATAATAATAAAAAAGAAATTATTATTTCTATAAAAATCATTTAGGATGGAATTTCTGGCCCACCAAGAGGGTCCTTTTCCTTTTCTCAAGGGTCCTTTTCTCAGAGTTGGGCCATACCCTGACTCACAGGCCCCTTTTCTCCTGTTCCCATTTGGCCTTGGGATCTTTCCACTGTCACTCTTCTTTGCCTTCTCAGGAGACAGCTTAGGAAATAATTATTTCTATATAAGTCATTCAGAATTATAATCTGACTGTACTCAAAGATCAGCACCCTTGTCCTTGCTAACTTCATTAAGCTGGAACTAACAGGGAAACCTGTATATTCAGATTTAAGTCATATATATGCTCTCAAAGTTATAAATACATCTAACAGATTTTGTTCCCCCAATTTTAAACACCTGTAGAGATCTGAGAATATGGCATTTAATGTAAAAGCTTTTTTATGATAAAGAGGCATGTCAGCTCCTGGCAGCATCCTCTATCTTCTCCAAGAAGATAGATGGCCATAGAAAAAATATCCACCAGGAAGTTCACGGCAAGGCTAGCCATGCAGCAAAAAGCTGAGTTCATGTCCAGACTGTAAATAAGAGGAGCAATAGGGGTACATTGTCTTCTCTGCCAAGACAGGTAGGATGACCTCCCCAAATTTCTACTTAACAGAAAAAATCTGTTAGATCATCTGGGCCTATCAGCTTAACAAATGCTGCCTTTGGGGCCTCTGTCTCTCAACGACCATGGAGAGACTTGGAATTGCTGCCTAGGTAGCTGGAAAGCTATCTCACTTCTTAAATTTATCCTTTTTGGCTCTGACAATGTTTGATGACTAGGGTATAAGTTTAACAGCCCCGGACTTCTGTAGACGAATGTCTAAACAGTCTTATTAAATAACAAACACAGAGCTAAATACAGAGGTAATAGCCAAAGTGATCAGACCAATAGCCACGACTAGCTTTAGCTTACCATCAGCAGTAGCTTCCCCAGAGAGAACTTCTTCCTGTGTAACCTGTGTTTTTATTGCCTTTCTGTTCTGCTTTCTCATTGGCTCTAAGCTCAGCCACATGACTTCCTCATCACTGCCTGTCTATACAGACCTCCAGGTCTATACAGTTGGTACTGGGATTAAAGGCTCATGTCACCATGCTTGGCTGTGTCCTTGACCACACAGAGACTCTGCCTGCCATGTGATCGGATTAAGGGCATGTTCTACCACTGCCTGACTCCTGTTTATGGCTATGTGACCTCGCTATGTGACCTCTGATCTCCAGGCAACCTTTATTTATTAACATACAAATAAAATCACATTTCAGCACAATTAAAATATCACCACACACTTCATGGTACAGGGTAGATTGGTTTCAGATATAACTCCAGAGGTTCAGAGTTTTAACAAACAGTTCTTAAGATTTTTAACTCTTTTGCTATAGTGTTAATTCATTCCAGCTGTCTTACAGATACCTACAGGCTCCTGGAAAAAGTTCTGCAACTGCATCAAAAAATCTGGTCTGATGAAAACTAACAATCTCCAGAGCCCATTTCTGACCCCACCTATTTTTTGAGCATATTTTTGCAGATTTACTGTTCCCGCCGGACCTCCAGAGAAATAGCAGATGCATGGCTTCTATACTCCTGATTTGGCATGTCATTTCCCCCCAAGCTTCTGGAACATCCCTGCTGCCACCTGCCTTCTCAGCCCCCTCAAGGTACAGAAGCACCTGAGATCTCCTGTGTGAGTGACTTCTGGTTCCCCACTCCCCACTTTGAACTTTGTCAGCTTGAAGCAGTCTGGGGAATTCAGTGCCCTTGTTCCCCCACTTGCTTCCATAACTCACCTCTTTTTATAATAATCAAAATGAAGGGATGTTAATATTCTGACTGGCCCCTTGAAATCCTGCCCCTTGGGGCCGCCCTGCATCCTCACTTGTTAGCATATGATCAGCTCATAAAGATTACTGATTATGTTTTCCTACAATCTGTGAAAGTTAGAAAACCCTAGCAATTCTTAATCATATGAACTTTAGAAACCTCAAAGCCCAGCCTCAGTGACAGATCTCCCCCAACAAGGCTACTACTCCTAATAATTCCCAACTAGTTTCACCAAGTGGTTAGCAAGCGTCTTGTCACATATCCAAGCCTATTAAACAACCATAAAACCTTTCCTTATTAAGTTGCCTTGGCCTTGGGATTTTATCAGGGCAATAAGAACTATTGTAACTAAGAAACAAAGCCTATTGTACAACACTTCACAATTAGAAGATAGCACAAACAGCATGCTAGGACAATCAAATCCTTCACTATTATTATCATACAATAAAAGCAACACAGATCTCTACCAGGGCAGGAGCATACTTGACAGTAATAGCATATAAACTTTTAAGTGTATATTATAGATATATATAAACTAGTAGCTTTGATATTGATAATTTTACCATTGTTATCATTGAATTCCATCATAATTTAAAAATATGTGTCAGAAGTCAGGCATGGAGGCAAATGCCTTTAATTTCAGCATTCATCAAGGTTTTATTTTTCACTAGGTTTATCAAAACAGCTTTTTTAAAGTAATTGTAAACATTATTTCCCAAGTATCCCAAAAGGCAAAACATTTACACATAGGTTGAGTGATTTCCCTTATTTTTCATAATATCTGTATGTAGGCCTCTACTCCATAGCAATATTTTATGTGCATTTGCTACCACTTAATTAGTACCTATTCTTTGGACTCTGACTTTCTTATTCATAAAACACTTGACTTTGGTCAGCCATCTAATACTTGTCTTTGCCAATATATCTCACTTGTTCTCCACTTATTGATTTTTTTCCTTTGAAGAACTGAACTTGTGCCAAAAATTTAATGGTTTAAAGTCAGTGAATTAAGCTATTCAGATAAAGTCTCAGTTTTCTCATCATGTTAAGTACCTACTTAGCACTTTTTCAAAAAAAATCAAATTATAGCTGAAAAAAATAACAGGATATCTAAAAGAAAGATATGCAGTAGATAATTTTGGAGACTATAATAATATGCCAATAAACATCACAATACGTATCAGCAGCAGTGATGATGAAAATGATAATACATGCAAGGTACACAGAAAGAAAAAAATGATAGTAATAAATTCGTGAGTACAGCTTTCTTTCATTCATTTTGGTAATTGTCCATTAGTCTCCCCATACATTGTTGTCTTCAATATACTCGGGAGGTAGATTGTTGAAGTTGTAGTCATCCGACTTTCGTTCTAGAAAAGACTGCTATTCTTTTACCAGGCCATTTATGCTCCCTTATGTAATCCAGGACCACTTGTCCAGGGAATGGTAACACCAACAGTGCGCCAGATACTATGATATCAATCAAGACAACTCTCACTACGTACTCATGCTCACAGGCCAATCAGATCTGGGAAATTCCTCAACTGAGACTTCCTCCTCAGGTGATCCTAGAGTGTCTGGAGGTGTTGATTTACTCTAAGTAAAAACTAGGATACTATATATACATTGTGAATATTTTCATCTGGTTTTTATATAGGAATATACAACTTTACAAATTGTTCTTTCTGTCTTTTGACCTCTTGAACTAGCTCCTGATTTGATTATTTCTTTTTGTTTCTTGTATATATGCAGACACAAAATTTTTACACTTCCAAACAATTGTTCACATGTGACCTTAATTGCACAAATTATACTGAATATACTGATGTGGTAGCTAAAAAAATGCAGAAAATAAGAAAATTTTCGCACAGAAAATTTCCAGTTCTTATGATTTCAAATTGGACAGTGGTAGCAACTAAAAAAAGTTCCTTTTTCAGCACTGAGCCTGCAAATGTCATGTCAAGTGCAAAGGATTTGGAGAGTCAGCACCTGATTAACCCAGGTTGTCTGTGTTGTGATCTCAAAGTGTCTGCTGTGTTCTGCTTACCTCGCTGGGAATAAAATGTTCTAGTTTTGGTGTATCTAATTCCTTTTTTTCCTATGGTCATTCATAGATTCAGATCAGCTATAGTTATAGTTTAAAGATCTCCAGAGTTTTGTTTTAAAAAAATATTCTCTTAAGTATTCTCGCTTTCCATCTGTTGTATCTCTTCTAAAGATAAACTTCCTCTTAGATACTTGAGAGAAATTAACATTATAGGCACAGAATATCTGACCAAACTATGGAGAGCTAATGAACTGAAACATGTAAATTTAGTTTATCAAAGTACCTCCCCCAATAGCATAGTTAGACTTCTATTCAAGTCTATGAACCTGTTGTCTTTTCGACATTGTTATAACCACTGAGGATTAGTTTGCACTGACTTAATAAGAATTGTAATCTTTGTTTATGAATAATATTGGTCAGCTAAATTAAATAAATTCTCAATGTGATCTTTTAAAAATTGAAAATAGAAGTAGAAATATTCTTTCCTCACAAAGGAGAGTTTCACACATAGAAATTCCAGTATCTCTGACTATATATTTTTTTCAGTATTTATTGCCTTTATGAAGCATTTAGAAATGGCTATAAAAGGGATTGGTAGTGTTAAACCCAGAAAAAGGAAATTTATGATCAATTATGTTGTGTCTTAAATTTTTACAAGTTATTTTAGTGAATGACCATTAGTGTTGCAATTTCCCATATTTAGTTCCTTCTATTTTTAATTTCCACTGTTCCCCAAATTGCTCTGTTTTCAAAATGCCCTCTTCTGACAGATAGTAATGTCCGGGATGTGATTCAACTCATTTCAATCTCCAAATCAGCTCTATCTCAGCAGTTCTCTATTTATACTGTGAATAAAATAAGGGAAAAAAACCCCACAGAAAGTGATGGACTTCAGTGAAGCCTGAGTGATTTAGGTTAGATAGGAAGAATTCCTGACAAAGGATTTTAAAGCCTTGGAATGTGTTATAGAGAGAAGTTATGCAATCCTTCTTAGATTCAAGTCTTTAAAAATAAAATGCATTTGCTATTTTTAGTGAATGGTCTAAGACTTTCTTGCTAAATACAGATGGTCTCTAAAATATGCCCTCTAAAACTACAAGATTCAATTTTTTATGTTCTGTTTTATTTGTAAGAAAAGTGAACTTGCTTTATTAACTCTACTAATGGTTACTTTTGTGTATAACATAATAGATAAAACTATTTTTTGGATAATATAATTTAAATTAAAATATTATTTCTGGCACTTTTTATTGAACTAATGGTATTTTTACAAGATCCATTTACCTCTCAGAATTACTAATATAAATTTTATAACTTGTCATGGGAAAATATAACTCATAAACAGTGGGAATTCTCCACTGGGATTCTTGTGAACTTTACATGGTTTTAATGATTTCCAGAAATTAATTTAATAATTACTTTAGTATTCTAATAGAAACTTAAATTTGTAGTAGAGACATGAATGTAGTAGAGATACTTCCTTTTTATTTAGAGAATTGCTGCCCTCCTATGATTTAACAGTTTGTACAGTGAATGTTTTGTAAGGAGAACTCTGAATCCCAGTTAAGCCCATGATGCTCTGCTTTGTAAAAGTACAGAGTCAATAAATTTGAGGAGAGAATGAAAATGTAGTTCTTCTCCTCTCTTCTCTCAATGAATGTACTGCTTCATATTTGAAACTCAAAAATATATATGAAGTGAATAACTATAAAGTAGTAGCTGTTCATTTCATTCCCTTTACCACATAAATGCCATATAGTTGATTTTATGTACTACAGAAATGATGATAATTAATGTTACTTAAGTCATCACTTGTTAATAATCAAGTACATTTTTTAATCCTGCAAGAATTTTCAGATAATTAGAATTTTCCCAAAGCATATTATTTAATGAGTAATTCAAATGTACTAAAGAATAATTAAACAATATAAAACTTCATAAAGAGACCCAGAGACTGTGTATTATCTTTTTACTCTTTTACATATAGAAACATAACATTTTTAATTCTAAGAAAACATCCACAAAAGCATACTTTTTCATCATTTTAACATTGAAGGAATGGAACAACTAACTTTGTGTCTATGTACATGCATTCATTCCCAAATGGGAACAACACAGGGTTGTGAAGTGCTGGTGATAGCAACTAATTAATTAGTAAGGCTATAAACTGCATTTTTAATTGAAAATAATTTTTCATGCAATATATTCTGATCAATTTCTCCTCCCCCAACCCCTCTCAGATCCTCCCCTCCTCTACACCCACCTAACTCCATTGGTTTAGGTTCTGAATCATCACATTTTCAGTTCACAGAAAATTTTCCATATTTTACAAGAAATTTCTTTTAAAATATTCATCTATATTCATTGTGTTTTATGGGGTTTCATAATGAAATTTTTAAGTGTATCATATGCTTTGATAGTGCTAGCTCCCCATTACCACTTTCTTTCCCTTTCTCTTCTCCTCTTATTCTTTCCAAATTAAACACCTTCTCTTTCCATGGTGTGTGTGTGTGTGTGTGTGTGTGTGTGTGTGTGTGTGTGTGTGTGTGTTTCTGTGCATTCTAGGTTCCACATATGAGCAAACATGCAACTTATGGAGAATTAAACAAGGTGCTCAGTCAGCATTTCAACCAATGGGAACTAATTATTCCAAATCCTAGTAAGATTTCCTAACTATAGAATGGACAAAGATGAAGGAAAAGATGTTAACATAATTATTAACAAAAGTATAAGAACATATATTGGAAAAAAGGCTACCTCTTCAATGAATGGTTCTGATTAAACTAAATATGAACATGTAATAGAATGAAATTAGATCCATGTCTCTTATATACAAAAATCAATTCAAAATTGTTCCCAGCCGTTACTGTAAACCATTGAAACTACTAGAAGAAAACAAGAAAAATATTCCAAAGCATAGGTATAGACAAGCAATTTCTTAGAGAACTCAACTGTATCTTATAGAAAGACTTAATATCAAGAATGAACAAATAACTGGAAATATTAAACACTAAAACAAATCTTCAAGACAGCAAATGAGCTAATGAAATGAATAAAGAGCTCTTAAAAGAAGAAACTCAAATAACAACAAAAAAAATGTGCTTTGAAAACTGGTCAATATCCTCAGCCATCGTGAAAATAGGAATCAGAACTGCTTTAAGGTCCCATCTCACTCCAGCCAGAATGACTACATCAAGAGAAGAAATGATAACAAATGAGGGAAAGATGGGTAATATGGAACACTTATACCATGGTGACTGGAACGTAAATTTGCACAGCCACTGTGAAAATTAGTACGGAGATTTACCAAAACATTAAAAATTATGTGACCATAAGATATAGACCATCTATTTCACATCTGGGCTTTGTTCAAAAATCACCAGTTCCTACCACGGTGATACATGCACATCTATATTGCTTGATGTGCTGTTTACATTAGCTAAGAAATGGAGTCAATCTAGATAGATAGCCACCATCTGTTCAATGAATAAAGAAAACATGCATATACATAGTGGAATACTATGACAGAGAATGGATAATATAGGCGAACAGATGAATCTGGTAATTATTTTATTAAGCTTAATAAGATAGATTCCAAAGGACAAATACTACAGGGGAGGGTGGTGGAGAGATGGCTAAGCAATTAAGGGAACTGGCTGCCTTTCCATAGGACCTGAGTTTGATTCCCGAAACCTATGTGGTTTATCTCAGAACCAGTTCCAGCTGATGCAACACCATCTTCTGGCCTCTATGTGTACTGAAATAGCGTGTGTGTGTGTGTGTGTGTGTGTGTGTGTGTGTGTGTGTGTGTGTGTGTGTAAAAGCTAGAAAACTAGAAAGAGACCATTGCAGAGAAAAATTAGATCTTAAGGTAAAGAGATGAAACAAGAAAACAAAACAGGTTAAAACACGTGACATAAAAATAAAAGATGGATTATTTTGGGAACGTATGAGCAAACAGAATAAGGGGACAGAAAGATGAAGGAGGGAAGTGTTGGGATAGAATGATTAAGAAAAATGTATTTATAAATTGCCACACATAAATTCCGTTCTGTCAATTTAAAGTTAATAAATACAAAGTGTATATTTTAATTGAAATGTATTTATTATTAGAAGAGTAGTGCTAACCCAGTCAAATCCAGATAGGTGATACTTACCATAAGGACGGTAGAACCAGGAAGAAAAACCACAGCCTCACGTTTAGGTGATTAGTAAAGCTGTTTTGGCTAAGCTTCTGGAAGTTCAGTGGCAGACATGATAAGATGTTTACTGGTGCCAACCTGGTGTGTAAATAAAGAGGTACACATTAGAGGAGACTGGTTTTCTTGTATGTTCCTTAGAAATGTCAATCTGCTAGTTAATTTAAGTTACTTTCTGACTGTCTTATCAATGTTCATTTTACTTATTTCCCTATTATAAGTCAGATTGAATAGCTTCTTGAAAGTCAAGAGAACATGTATTTAGCAAAATGTTAGACTCTGGCATATTTATGTTTTTAATCATCTTGCTCTTAAACAGAAATAAAAGCTTGTGGAAAAATAACCATAGAAATGGAATATTCATACTTCAAACACTGTTTAAATTGCTCCTAAACAAATAACTAACCCTTTTGGGTACCCCATGGGGTAGTCAGAGGTGGGAGAAACTGCTGTTTTTGGTGAAATGGAGAAAATTAAATAACAATATCTGTATATCAGATGTTGTTTGAAAGTGTGGCTCTCAAAAAAGATTTCCTAGAAAAAAATGAAGTTTTTCTCGTCTAGAGTATATTAAAACTGTCATTGTTCAAACACTAGTTTTCAACTCAGTGAGTACTAAACAGACTTCTGAGAGGGTCTGAAGTACCTTGGCTTTGATGGCTCTTGTGAACTCTGGAAAGAGAACATGTATAGTTTGTGGAGTTCTTGTAACTATTAGAACTTTGGTTACAAATCTATTGGTTTTCTTTATAGCCTGAATGAGAATCTCTTATCAGATACCTTCTCATTTTTTTAAGCAATGTCTTAAGATGAAGAAATTTTTAAATTCTTGGGTGACAAATTCATAAATTTTTCTTTTGTGTTCTAAGCTTTTTTCATTCAGTATAAGATATTTTTGTCAATTCTAAGGTAGAATTTTCAACATACATATTTCTTTATTAAAAATCTTTTCTATACATGTTGAAAATATTTGTATATTTACTAAAACATATATGTCAATATAATATGTGGTTTATTTATAGAGTCTCTTTTACATTCTATTATTCTGTTTAGCTATATTCTGTTTTTCTGTTAAGTACTAGCATTAGAAGTGTGATTATGGTATTGATATTTCTACAACTACGTTATATGAGTAGCCATTATCACAAAGAAAAATGGATTTGATATTGTTTTCATCACAAAATTTTCAATTAAGCTATAATATAATCACAAAAAAGCTAAAGCTAAAATATTGGCAATAACAAATTTGAAGAGAGTGGTCAACACCTGGAATTCTGGAGTTTCTTATTAAAGATTATGTCAAAGTGTGAAACTACTATGCAAAACTGTTAGTACCTTTTAATGTGAAATAACTCCCCATGGCCATGTAGTTCCAGTCCTTAATACTTGAAAGGAAAGCCTTCAGTCCGCAGGGTTTTGTTAATGAATATTTACTTTACCTTGCTTTTGTCACTATGGCAAATTATTGTTAGACAAATATTTTTCAACCAAAGAATAAGCAAAAATAATGGTCTATGTGTACCATATCATACTACTTAGAAATTGGAGGAAATAGGGGGTGGCCAGATGGTTCAATAAACAAAGTAACTGCCATACAAGCATTAAGACCTGAGTTCAGATCCCTAGCACCAAAATAAAAAGTCAAGTAGTATGATATGCATCTGAAATTCCAGTACTGAAAGGTAGAGAGAGGCTGATCCCTTAAAACCACTGCATTGAATGGATAGCCAAACTGCTCAGTTAGAGGTTTTGTTAGAGATCCTGTCTCAAAAAATTTAGACAGAAGCATTTAAAGTAGCTGACTTTGATCACTGCCTTCCACATACTTGTATATGCATGAACATAAATAGGTACAAGCACAAAAACATGTACACGAAATACATCCATCCATATACAAAGGAATATTGAAGAAACAAACTACTAAATCTAAGCACATCTACAGTAATATATGAATCTTAGAAGCAATTTATTCAGGAGATAATCTACATTTAAAATTATAGATAATACTATTATTATATGTTGATGAACTCAAGAAACTGAATGTTGTGACTTCTAGAATAGAGAAAGAAGAAAGAACAAACCATACTTTTGAAAATGATACCCAGGATTTATTTATTTACATTGGATCTTGATAGTCAAGAATATCTATATTTATGAGAGCACTTTTTACTACTCTCAGATTTACTTGATTTTTACTAATTAATCAATAACTGAATTTTCCAATAACACAAGTGACAGACTACGTAAGAAATGACTCAGGAACTACAATTTCTTGTTGAGTCTCCACTATGACACAGAACACTCTGGGTAAATTCCCCAGTCTATACCACCCAAGAATACTTCCCTGGATATAAAATAAAGACATAGTAAAATCTAAAGTAAGAGTTTTAAATACTAGCTTCAGTTTAAGACCTGGCAACATAACTTATTAAGTGTAAGATTGGGGACCACAGATATAGTCTTTCAAATTCTTTGCTTTTCCTTTGTAAAAGGAGGAATGATCATAATAACCAACATTCAATTGCTGTAATTATAAAGGATATGTTACTGATAAAAGAAGCACTAGGTATCCTGCAAGTCACATAATAACTGGCCATTAGCATTACTGAATGTCATGATGATGGTAATTATATCTGAATAATTACTATACCTTATATTAATTATATAGTAGTAAGTCAATGTTATTAATTACATTGGTAATGTAATTATTATCACTGTCAAAGAGTCAAGTGTGCAGGACATTTGATATCTAAATACCTCCTCAGATCACATAATGACAGAAAATGAATGGATTTCCTGTATTACATCACTATACCCAATTCCAGAGACAATAAGAAGAGTTAGAAAGAGAACTGACATGCATTGCTCTTATGTGTATATGACCATCAAAGTTCAATGCCTTCACTCATGATGGCAGTCCTGTCAGCAGATAGCAGAGAAGACATATGATTCTGTCACTGCCTTAGAAAGCAGTACTTTGTTATCTTGTTGGTAGACAGCAATACTGAGGTCAGACAGCAAGGGAAAGACATGTGCCATGGACAGGGTAGGAGGCAGGACACAGAAATATTTACAGCAATGTTCTTTGTTTTTTCAGTTTGCCCAACCTTGGCTCTATTTACCATAGGCAATGAATATAAAGTTGTACCAGCAGAGTAGTATGACCAACACTACAATTCATTTAAATTTATGTTTTATATGTAGAACTGGTTTTGATTATTAGAAAAACTGAGTGGTTAATGCAATTAGCCAGAATTGTTTGTGCAATTTTCCATTTAATATCTTAAGAAGACTATTGACCACACATGGCAGAGTTGGGTGGTGGGTAGTATTTGAGAGGAGTTGGGAGAGGTAAAATGCATAATCAAAATATAGTGTATGAAAAAGGTTTTCAATGAAAAAGTCTCAAAAAAGAATTATTCTTTATGCTGTACACTTGTAAGGTTTTTGATGCATAATGTAATGTATTTGTCATTTCCATATCATATTCAATAGTTTAGTTCCCCCAACTAGCACTTTATGTCAGTTATTACCCACAATTTTATTCCAGCCAAACTTTAGCTGCTGCTTTTCCCTTGTGTGTTTATTACTTATCTTTTATAAATTCTTGACCAGTTGGAATTTTTGCAATAGATAATCTTTCAGACAGGCTTCTCTATCTTAACTTTCTTTTATGTTCACTTTGTGCTTGTGATTTGATACCCCACTGTTTCTCCCTCCTCTTCTTCCTCCTCCTCTTCTTTTTCTTTTTCCTTCTTTCGTGTGTATATTATTTGAGTTCTGCTACATGCACATAAACATGCAAGTACATTCACTCATGTTTGTTTATTTGTTGTCTAGGCAAAGATGTTACGTATCTTCTGAAAAATTTTTGCACCTGGATGAGCCTCTCTGTTGACTCAGCAATCCAAATCAGACTGAATCAGACCAAATTAGAATAAGTCTCAGTTTAATGGGTAAAGCACTCCCAGGGTATTCTCCACCCCCTCCCCCCAGAGAGGAGACAAGGAAGACAGACCAAAACCCCATGTGCAATTTAAATATCCTATGGGAGTGGTCTTGAACTTCTCTGGGGGAGGAGCCATGTTTGGTGGGACTTTCTGAGAGACAGGGTCTGGGCAGAGAGGTGGGACTTCCACCAGAACATTCCAGACTCTTTGTATATATGGTTGCCAGGGTGCCAGGGGCTAAGGTGGAGCTTCTACCAGAACATTGCAGATTCTTTGGGTATAGGGGTGCCAGTTCAGGTCTGCCTCCTTCCTGCTTGCATCAAGTGATGTGGGGAAGTGGGTAGTCGGGAGTTGGTGGGCTCACATCAACATGAGGTGTAAGTGGAGGAGCATCTGGTTAGTTGTCTTCCTGGGGACCTCAGGCATCTGTTTCTTGAGGAAGCAGAGAAGGCAAGTTGCTAGGAAAAATATAGATTATTAACACCTGCCCTAGCTGTACTGACAAAGATGAATGCACAAGGCAGAAGAACAGATAGGCCCTTAATTGGGACATTTTTGAAAACTGGAGGGTGGAGGGTCCCAGCTGCTGGACAGACCATGTATCCTGAATAGGTGCCCACTTGAGTCTGGAGAGATGATGCCAGCATGGATGTCTCAGGAGCTTGGTAGCCAAAGGGGTGGTTAGGATCACAGTATAAGATCCTGTCCATCAGGGCTCAAGAGACTTAGGAGCTAGGTGTTTGAAGAGTACTCTGTTTCCCAGGGAGAGTGGGGCAGGCTCAGGGGCAGTTGGGTCCATTGATGTGGGGGCAGGAAGATAGCTGTCAGCATGTGAGTAGAGAAGGGACCTCAGAAGGGAGAGGTAGGGAAGGTATCTGGCCAGTCGGGGAGTTTGGGCTGGGAGGTACTGATTGAGGAGGAAGGGCCTCCCATAAGGGAGCTCAAAAGGGCTCAGACCTATAGCAGAGTGTGGGGTGGCCTGGAGGCATGTAAGGGCAATGGGGAGAAGGGAGGACCAAGATAACCTGAGTTCAATGAAGAGCTTGATGAGTCCATTGGCTTCTCAACCTTTCCCAAGGAATGTGGAGCTTTTCAGGAAATGTTGAGAGCTTCCAACAATAGCTCCATGACCCTGGAAGTGAAGGCTGGCCCATTATCTATTTGTATGGTCTGTGGCAGGCCAAATCATGAATGAGGTGTTCCAGGAATACTTGAGCCACCACATTTCCTGTTTCCCTGCCAATCCCACCCAGTTGATGTTCTGGAAGCTGGTGCAGAAGCGGCTATCTGGAGGACCCCCTATGGATTGGCCTTGGCATATGTCTGGCAGGAGGAATGGATCTGTGAAATACTTAGGAGAAAGTGTGGTGGCAATGTGAGTGTAGCCCCAAAGTGGCTGAGAATATCATGACCAAGCAGAGGTGCAGGGCAAGCAGGTATGACTAGTAAAAGGGTGTAAGAAGAATCGCTCTGAAAGAATGCAGGGAAGTAGTAGGGTCTTAAGTGGGAAGGAAGGGGTCCTGTCCACCCCCATGACAGAAATTGGCAAGGGAACTATAGGACCCAAGTGAGATGTCAAAACAGAATAGGCAGCTCCCGTGTCCGGAAGAAAGTCAATAGACTTACCTGCTACCTGCAGCATCACCCTAGGCTCAGAGAGGGCAATGGGAATCAGCAAGTCTAGGCTGCATCAGTCCTCCACCAGGCCGAAGAGTTCAAAGTCTGAAAGAGTCTCAGATGCCAGTGTTGGTGAAGCTGGACCTCTGTGGCATGGCATAGAGGACAAGCCTGCCAGGGTTTTTTCTGATTTCCAGTGTCAAAGCTGTTGGCAGACAGGGCAAGGCCTTGAGGGCAGCTGAAGATCAGGGCAATACCATGACTAGCGGCCCTGATAACCAAATTTGAAGCACGTTTCTGGTGGAGCTGACTTGGGCTGAGCTCTGGTGGGATGGAACCTTGTGGTCTACTTCCCCTGTTCCAGGTGGCCTCAGGGCAGTTGCTAAGGTTTGGGCTTGGAGCGTAGCCCTCTGTTGCAGCCTTGTCTATTGGGATGACTCAGCACCTCAACATCTCAGCATCTCTTCTCGAGCACTGAAAACTTTAAAAGCCATTTTCACCGATTCCTGTAGGGGAGTTTGGGGACTCTCCTCAGCCTTTTTACTTTTTTCCCTAATATCTGGAACTGACTGAGAAATGATGGATGGCCAGGACCATGGCTCCCATTGGGTAAGCTAGGTTTAGAAAAATGACCAGATTTTCATCAGCTGCCTGTGTAATCTCTCAGAGATTATCAAAACAAATTACTTTGTCTGAGACTATTTCCATATCTTCGTTGGAGTAGGCAACAAACTATGAGGTCTCTTCTCTGGTGGCAGTTTTGTCCTGGTTTGTAATCCCAGTAGGGCTCTGTAGCTGACACTACCACATCACCCAGAGGGACTGTATGGTCCGCTAGCTGGGTTTGGTCTGCATGCTGCCTAGCTGCTGCTTGAACTTGAGTTTGCTCCTCGAAAGTGGTAGTGGTGGCCTGGAGGGACTGTATTGTTCGCTAGCTGGGTTTGGTCTGCATGCTGCCTAACTGCTGCCTGAACTTGAGTTTGCTCCTCGAAAGTGGTAGCGGTGGCCTGGAACACATAATGGTCATGCCAGGTCAGATCATAGGCTTGGGTCAGATAACAGAACTCTTTGATATAAACAGAAGGATTAGCATAGAAGGAACACAATTGCTTTTCTGTTTGTGAGAGGTCCTGAAGAGAGAAGGGCACACGGACTTGAACAATTCAATCGGCTCCAGCTACCTCTTGAAGAGGGCAAGAGTCTGGTAAGACTGAGTAGAAGAAAATGAGAAGAAACTGGGGAAGATTCAGGAGCATTAGGCCAGTGTGTAGAAGGGGACCAGGATGTAGGTTGAGGCACTGAGGGAGGGGAGGGAGCAGTGGAGGGGAAGGTAGGACAGGAAGGCAGGTAAGGAGGAAGAATTTGGTCTTCAACCTTAGTCCTGAACTGGAAGAAGTGGGGAGGGGTGGATAGAAGGAGAAATGTGAGGAATGTGGGCCACTGAATGGAACATGTGGCCCTATAGGAGGTAAGTGGGTAGGTAGAGTTGCGGGGGGAAGGGGGGAAGTGGAAGAGGGGCTAGTGTCTCTAGCAGCATGGTCAGGGCAGAATTTTCAGGGTTCCAGTTCCCTGATAGGCAGGAATCTGGAGGCACTGTGACCCTAGCCAACAAGAGCAGTGCTGTGAGACACTAGCTGCTGTAGGGAGGATGGGAATGCAGAACCCAAAACCCGTGGATGCAGGACAGTTCTGTCCACTTATCTCCAAGCCAACAAAAATTTTCAAGATTGTGGAGGATGGGAAATTCCAAGGTTCCCTCCAGAGGGCATCTTGACTGATATTATGGCCATGCCTTAGTGGTCAGGGAAATCAATTGTTCAGGACAGATGGTATCAGATAGAGCCAATTTAAATAGATTTTGTAAAAGATGCCCCAGGGGCATTTGGGGATCATGCTTCGAATGGCAGGTGCTGATTTCACAAGTTTATGCTGGGACCTGAAGCCTAGAGCAATGTGTCCACTGTGGTAGGCCTTGAGTCAAAAAAGGGGGATGTGGGAAATTCTCTTCAACTGAACTTCTTCTAAGGAACAATCCAATGGAACAAAGGTAGGTCTTTGCTGCATAATTGGTTGGGGGCCTGGCACAGCAGCATCTTTGGCAGGACACCCTGAAAATCAGAGGAGACTCTGGGCCTCTAAGGCAGTGGCTTGGGAAGGACAACTTACCCAGTCAAAAGCTAATCTTAGTTTGGTAGAGAGCAGGTATGGGGGAGAAGGGTGTTGTGCAACCACATGACCCTGGGCCAGTGGAGAAAAAAAATCAGTTCTTTTGGTGGAACTTCTAGATGAAAAGTTTTTGTACCCCAATATGCCTCTCCATCGATGCAGCAATCTAAATCAGACCAAATTAGAAATGGTCCCAGTTTAATGATAAAGCTCTCCTGGGTGATTCTCAGGCCCCCCAGAGAGGAGATGGGGAAGAGAGACTGAAAAACTACATGTCTGTTTTCTTGGGTGCAGTTTAAATACACTGTGGGAGGGGACTTGAGCATCTCTGGTGTAGGAGCCATGTTTGGCGGGACTTTCTGAGGGGCAGGGTCTGGACAAACAGGTGGGGCTTCCACCAGAACATCTTCCTCTATTGTCTTCTGCTTTGTCATCTAAGAGAGGGTCCCTCACTGACCCAGAAGTTCACAGCATTGCTAGGATATATGGCTAGTAAGCTCTCAGGATCCACCTGTCATTGGCCTCATAATGTTGCATTGGCACATATAGCCATGATCTCCTTTTTCCTAGGTCCTTCCTACAAATTTCAACTCAGGTCCTCATGCTGTCCTACTAAGTACTCTTATTTACTAAGCCAACTCCACTACTCTTCATATCTTATTTTTGATGTGTAATGTTCCATTATATTGACAAACCATAATTTATACATTTAATTATGGGTAGTTATATTATTGAAGCCGTTCTTACCCACAGGAAAGATATTCTGTCACACCACAAGGTAACTGAATACCAACAGGACAGTAGTGCAACATTATTAACTGAGACTGCTGGCTAGTAAATGACTCAATGGGGTCATCATATGCAATGTGGACATATTGAGACAAAGGATGATTCTGGTCTCAGGCTATAGGTAGCAGGCTGTTGTTTGACTTTATCATTCAGTTCAGAATTACTTGTGTAATTTTCCATTTAATATTTTAAGAAGATTATTGACCACGTACAGTAAAAATATAGAGTGAAACTGCAATGAATAAAGACTAAGTTGTTCTTCATCTTCATCTATGTATACAATGTGTCCTGAACATTACCCCACTCACCCCTCCAACTCCCACCTTCTCCACACATCTCACTACTAATTTCATACCTTCTTATTAATTTTTACTTTTTTAATAACCCAGTAAGTCCAATTTAGTACCTGCCAAATGAATATGACTGTGAGGCTGCCCACTGAGGCAGAGTTCAAGCTATCCATCAGAGAAAAGTGACTTTCACTTAGCAGTCATTAACTGCCAATAGATATTCAATTAGAGGTGGGGCCATAGAAGCTGCTCCTTCATCCATGATGGATATGATGGATTTCTTTTCTGTTTTTTTTTTAAAGATTTATTTATTTATTATATTATGTATACAGTGTTCTGCCTGCATGTATGTCTGCAGGTCAGAAGAGGGCACCAGATCTCATGACAGATGGTTGAGAGCCACCATGTGGTTGCTGGGAATTGAACTCAGGACGTCTGGAAGATCAGTCAGTGCACTTAACCTCTGAGCCATCTCTTTTGAGACAGGGTTTCTGTCCTTGCTCTTTGTAGACCAGGCTGGCTTCAAACTCACAGAGATCCACCTCCCCCTGCCTCCAGAGTGCTGGGATTAAAGGTGTGCTCTCTCCATGCCTGGCCATGTTGGATTTTTCTTCATTGGATTTATTTTCTTTGGGTCTTGTGGAGGTAACATACTGTGAAACTATGGATGTACCAACTATGTCATGTCCAGAGGCCAGCATTTCAGAGCACTCTTCCTTCTTGTCCTCCTCTTACTTTCCTTCAACCATCTCTTCTATAAGAATCCTTGGGTATTTCAGTGGTGGAGGGGTTCACACAGAGATCATGATTATTGATGTACATCCATATTAACTTCTTTTCAGAATTTGAAGCGTTAGGAATCTCATCATTAACCACTACCCACTGCAATGAGAAGCTTCTCTGCTGCCCAAGTTTGAGAGCAGCATGAATCTCATTTAGAGACAGTTTGACATTGCCACTTAGTAAAACAATATTGCTAGATTTTCCTTTGGACTTATGACTTCTCAAGTCATGTTTTTTTGCCATGATTATAGTACCAGTCATGAATTCCTTTCTGTAGAGCAGACCTTAACTACAAATAAGAATGAGATTGGTAAAAACACTATTCTCTAAATAGACTATTAATAAAACACTATTATCTAAACATCCTTCATTGAATTGCTTCATTTCTTGGACTGTGTTTTATGTGTGGATGTGGGGATTGATTTATGTTTTTCAACTGATTATCTCTGGCTTCAACAAAAGCATGTTATTTTAATGACTGTAGCTGCATATTGTAAGATAACATTTTGCATCACTGATTATTTAAATGTGATATTTTGCTTCAGTAATAAACATAATCACTATCACAAGCCTTTCATGTACTAATTAGAATCGGGTTGCTGCCTTTCAAATCACTGGAGTTTGCCAATGTTGTATGCAATTGGTAGACTCTGTGCAAAAGAACTGACATCTAATGCTTTTGAGTCTGCCTGTCCATGAACATGGATGATCTGCCCATTTATGTCTTTGATTTTTTTCAACATCACATTACAGTTTTCTTCATGTTTATTCTGTTTACATTTTTGTTGATGTTAATAGATAGTGTTTGGACTTTCAGAGTCCATTCTAAATAGCTCTTATCTTACATAATTTTGTACTTAACAATTTTAAAAAATGCCAACTACACAGCACAGATGAAGCAAAAGGAGAAGTAAAGCAAAGAGAAGTGACATTCACGGGTCTCCTCAGATACTTCCAAAGTGTGAGAATTTTGCAGTTTTAGACAATTTCATCAAGTTGCTGGAGAGAAAGCTCCTTGGTCCAGAGCACGCACTACTCTTCCAGAAGACCCGGGTTCCCAGCACACATATGAAAGCTAACAACTGTAGGCAAACCCAATGCCAGGGGATCCAATACCCTCCACTGGCATCCTTTAGTACTGTACACATGCATGTCAGCAAAACACTCATACAGAAAATTTAAAAAGAAAGGAAATTGCATCTATTATCTATTTTTTCTTCACATATTTCCTAGAAAATATACTGTTTCCTACACTTACAAACTGACTATATGGATACATTTTGGTGATGTTATCCTTTTATTTATTTATTTTTGACAGGGATGTTGACTGACCATCCTAAAAGTGAATGAAATACTGCCTTGGAGAAAGAAGAACATGTTGCCCTCACTTTCTAAAGGTAAATAAACCTGTCATTTTCCAGCTGATGACTAAAGAAGCTTGAGTTGCTTTACTTATGCCTTAAGGATACCTTCCTTTTGGCATTGTTTCAGTGATTAAAGACAGTGTATAGTCTCTGGGATAAGATTGAGTACCTATTCATTATGATTATAATTATAATTATTAAATATATCATGCTCATATTTGATTTATGACTAAAATGCAATGCAACAAAATACGTTTTGATTCTTGTCTTAAAATGTATAATTTAAAAGTTTTATTTGTACTAGTTTCATACTAGTGTTCATATGTCTTGTAACAGCAGTATATGTAAATAATGTAAATATGTAATTATTTTTATAGTTCTGGAAATGTAAGTACAGTTCTGTGCCTCTTAAAAATCATACTGATTAAAAGACAAGAAATAAAAATGTCAATAGGAGATTTTGCTCCGTGACAGCATTATGGTCACTAATTAGAGAGATGATTATCAAGTTCTATCAATACAGAAGTTCACAATTAGAGTACCTGATACTCACATTGCTTTGCATTAGTTGTATCTCCTATCAGTAGTTATCAAGCTTTCACGATAACTGAATTCTGAGATAAACAGTACCTAGATGCACATTAAAGTCACCCAAGGGAGCTTATAGAGGCACTGCTGCTATATCTCCAATCCTATTCTTAACCTCTGAGAATAGGGTGGGTGATTAAGAAATTCAGTACTTGTGAATTTAACTTGTGCTTTAGGAACCAACTTGAGAACCAAGTTTTGTGGTATGATGACTGGCATATAAGCAGATATTTATGAAATGAACTGTGCAGGAGTAAATGCTGCTTCATCATATCAGTGAGAGAAATATGAATCTCACACCAGTATTTCAATATTTGACTAGAAATCATCAGCTAAGGAAGACAGAGATGAGGTAAACTGTCTACAGTATGGTCTACTTTTTTATGTTCTTCAGAAAGAATCTCTACCTTTTAAATTGCATTGGAAGTTATGTCCTTACTTCCAGAGAATATTGAACAAAATTATCATTTTCTACGATTTCTTTATATCTTCTCTTTAGGCTATAAATGTTTTTATGCTCTGCTTGCAAAAATGCAAATATTATCTCCTGTGGAAATACACTTAAATTTCATGTCTGTCATCCTGGGAACCATAAATCAATATGCATTGACTGTACATGTCATATTTCTCTAAGGCACATACTTTTAGGAAGGACATTGTACACCACATATGATTTCATTATAAAAAAAAAAAAAAAACAACAGGGCCTCATGGAAGCTTAAATCACAAATGTAATGATATCAAGTAACAGAAATAGGGAGTCAAAAGTCAAGAAAAAAAAGGTGAAATCCATTATTAAGTTTTAAAATTATATGAGAAAAAAGTGTGAGATGTGACTGGGTTTTCTTAAAAGTTTAACTGGATGCCCTTGAATGTACTTTTTTTTTTTTGAAAGCAAATCATTTTTGTTATTTGAATTACAAATGAAGTTTCAACAAGATTGGACTGATGGAAGCAATTATTATTGTAGTCTCAAGACTGATAAAAATGCTTAATTTCATACTAACTTGGGAACGTACCAGCTGGTTAGTGCCACACGAGTTGGAATTTTACACCTATACTAGAATCCATATAGATGCAAATGTAAGAAGTTCTGTACTGGCATCTCCTGAGTCCTATTATTTTTGTATTAGTAACAGATGTCTTTAAGAACATTAAAATATTTGTAAAACATTTTGAAGTCATTTCTAGGACCCCTTATGTGTTGCCATGTATAAAATGATCAGGAAAGCATTAATATTCACAAGGTCTGGTTAATATCATTGTATGATGATATTAACATTTAAATTCTTGTTTTTATGTGTAAGGGCATTTTGCCTCCACGTATTTTTGTGTACCATATGTATCC
Organism: Peromyscus californicus insignis; assembly: GCF_007827085.1. Lineage (NCBI taxonomy): Eukaryota > Metazoa > Chordata > Mammalia > Rodentia > Cricetidae > Peromyscus > Peromyscus californicus. The sequence goes on from NW_026294503.1 coordinate 15,647,797, forward strand.
AATGTCTTCGCGGCCAGAAGAGGGCATAGGATCATCTGGGGCTAGAATTAACTGTCTTGCAGGTGCTGGGAATCAAACCCAGGTCCTCTGGAAGAACAACCAGGGTTCTTAGTGACTGATCCATCTCTCCAGCCCCATGCACAGTAATAATTAGTTGCAATTTCTTTATAAAACAGGCAAGTTAAGAAAGGAAAAGAAAAGTAAAAAACAAAAACAAACCAACAAACAAAAAACCAGACTAACATCAAACAGGCAGCCCAGAGCAGAATGTAAACCATAATGCCCTTAGGAGCATCCTTAGCAATTTCACCTTCGGACTGGCAGTTTCTTACAAGCTCAAGACATGCATTCTATGACGAATTATCATTAGAATTAACCAGACATGTGAGTACTAATGTTTTTCTGTATGGTTCTAGATAATAACACAATATGGATTAGCCAGGGTCCAGGAAAACTGCTATGTCTGGTGTGGGATGTCTGAGGAAAAAAAATAAAAAATCAATGTACATTATGCTCTTATGTCTGTTAACTTTATTCCTCTGAGACAAACTTCCATCTATTCAGCTACAGCTCTGTCAGGCATTCAAGTCAGGAATAAATGTAGATACACCAAGCTCTTATCCATCTACTATATTTCTCTGGGATGAAATCCTGTCTCCATAGCTTCAGTTCCATCCTGACACTCAGTTGCTCTTTGTCCTCTCTTTTACTGTTCCCTCAAAGTCCTGCTACCAACTAAGCTCTTATGCTTCCAGCCTCATCTTCATCCTCTGTTTCTTCTCCCTCCATCTCAACTTGCTTTCCTGGCTCAAGAGTTCTGCCTTACAATCTACATTATCTCTGTGTTTTTCTCTTCTCCCTGGTCATGCTCTTCTGTCAGTCTCTACAAAAAACCCTGGTTCCTTCCTCCCCTGGCCTCAAGGTCCTCTGCCTCCTCGGGAATGTTGCTCTGTCTTCTACATTGATATGTAAACACCTCTTTTGTTCTCAGTCAGTTGCTTTGGAGAGCAGCTAGGTCTGAAGGCAAAGAGATGGTCTAAACTTTATTTGCACAAGAAAGAAATCTTTGTGTCTCCAGCCAGCTTGTCTACTAAGCTCAGTCAGGGAGTTAGTTACCTACAAGTTCAGTGGTCCGAGGAGCTGAACTGTTTGCTAATTGGTCTGGGAATATTTGCGTATGCAAGAATTTCACAGCAGAAGACAGCTGAAATATTAAAAGCTGGATAACACCAAATATTCATAATAAATGGCTTGCCTTTTGACAGACCCTTGGCCAGTCAAAGTATAGCTTCAATACACAGCTGAATCTCTTACAATAATATATTCTTGTGACCTACCACAACACAAAGTGATTTCTAGAAAGTTATGAAAAACACATATATGCCTACAGATGAGGGAAGAATGGTATTCTATTTGGGTAAGCCTGATATTAATGAAAATATTTATATTTTAAATTGCTAGTAGTGTTTTTATACACACACACACACACACACACACACACACACACACATATATATATATATATATATATATATATATATATATATATCTCCTATTTCTGGATTATAACATTCATATAAATCTACTATCTTCAGTGGAGAATAGTCTCTTCCTCATTAGGTAAGACAAGGGGCTGGTTTACAATATGATCAGGATAAAATCTACCTGCTTGGAGTTAGTCTGCATTTCAACGTTACTTGATTTGGTTAACTTTCCATGTCTTTCAACTAAAATAATCCTCATTTTAGTTAGAAAATAAATACTACTTTTTGCAGCTTTCAATTTCTAAAATTGTTTAATGATTTTTACCTAAAGTTACTTCTCCTAAGCAATATAAAGTCTGCTTATATGGATTAATAAAAGGCTTGCACCTCTAATGATAATTCTTTAATTTGGTTGTATGTCAAATCTGTGTGCTTTTATGCTGTGTCTGCATTTTTAAAAGCAATATTTGCCTCATAATTGACTTGTGAAAAAGTTAAAATTTGAACCAACCTGTAGTATTTATGGGTTCCATAAAATACGAGTGTTCTACATAACCTATCAGAAATAAAGAAGCATGAGTTTAGAACTTTGGATAGTTGGGTTCTTAGTTCAGTGGATGCTTATGATCCCACTTGGTCAAGAGTTCATTAAAAACAGTCCTATTTCAATGAGGATTCAGTTCCAATAATGCTCATGTATTAGAGTTGGTAGAGATTCTGAGTACATGATGTTGTAGAGTACTGTTTTAAGGTGTGTTACTTCTGTGTATGTTGCATTTGTTTAACTCTGTGAAGCTGTGTTACTGTGCTTGTCTAAAACACCTGATGGTCTAATCAAGATCTGAACAGCCAATAGCAAGGTAGGAGAGAGAGAGATCTGACTGGCAGGCAGAGAGGATAAATAAAAGGAGAAATCTGTGAAGTGAGGAGAGATGGAGGAGTGAAAAGAAGGAGAAGCCAGAGAAGGAAGAGAACTCTAGTGGCCAGCCACCCAGATGCACAACAGGCCACGGAGTAAGAGTAAGATTTACAGAAATAAGAGAATGGGATAGCCCAGAGGCAAACGGTAGATGGGATAAGCTAAATTAAGAAAAGCTAGGTAGAAATCAAGCCAAGCTAAGGCCAGGCATTCATAAACAATAATAAACCTTCATGTGTGAATTTATTTGGGTGCTGGGTGGCGGGCCCCTAGAAGAGTCTAAGAACAAAAACAACCAACAACAAATTGGCATGCCAACGCGGAGCTCTCATATTTCCATAGTGCCTAAGGAAGCTTGAAAAGTGAAAAAGAAGAAAAAAAAAAAAAGGACACGGCTCCTTTAAGAGGGGTTGCTGTTCAACCACCAGCAGGGAAGCAACTAAATAAACATGCTGCTAGTGGCAGCTCAGATACTGGCTTCCATAGCTAGAAAGGTTTAATGCAGTTTTTGGTCACCTACCTCTGACTGGGACCTGGGTTTTAGGCTTGGCTTTCATGACCCAAGAAGTGGATAGAGCCAGCTGAGAGCCGCTACGGAAGGATCCAGGTGTGGGTTGGCAGTTTAAAGATTTGCCGGGCAGTGGTGGCACACGCCTTTAATTCCAGCACTTGGGAGGTAGAGGCAGGCGGATCTTTGTTCGAGGCCAGCCTGGTCTACAGAGGGAGATCCAGGAAAGGAGCAAAGCTACACAGAGAAACCCTGTCTCGAAAAACCAAAAAAAAAAAAAGAGGTTCAGACTGAAAAACCTCTAACCAGGTTACAGTGTGTTTAACAATGTGTGTAGGCTTAAGAAAAGGAAAAGGGAAGACTTCTCCCAGCCCTTTATTGTAGTGGTATTTGCTCAGCCCATGACCTTGGGCTATACTGCCCAAAGGAGATGGTGCTTCCTGCCTTTGGTTGTACATGACCTCTGATAAAGTGTTGGAGAAGGGTCACATGCCTATTCTCCCTGCTCCTGTCTGAGGGTGAATTTGTTCCTGGTCAGATCAGGGGATGACTTTTGCTGTCTACTCTGTTCTGTAATCTTGAGTGTATTTCCTCAATTTATATCTTAATAAATTCTGTTATCCATATAATAGACTCACATGGATTGATTGTAATACTTTATTCTGAGGTAGTGTCTGTCTTGGAGGTTGAGGTATGTTTCTTGTATGCAGCAGAAAGATGGATCCTGTTTTCATATCTGTTCTGTTAACCTGTGTCTTTTTATAGGTGAATTGAGTCCATTAATATTAAGGGATATTAATGACTAGTGATTGTTAATTTCTGATATTTTTTTTGGTGGTGGTGGTGTGTGTATTTCCCTTCTTTGGGATTTGTTTGTGTGACATTATCTATTGCCAGTGTTTTCATCTGGTGTATCTAACTTCCTTAAGTTGAATTTTTCCTTCTAGTGCTTTCTGTAGGGCTGGATTTGTGGATAGGTATTGTTTAAATCTGATTTTATCATGGAATATCTTGTTTACTCCCATCTATGGCAACTGTGAGTTTTTTGTTTGTTTGTTTTGTTTTGTTTTTTTCAAGACAGGGTTGCTCTGTGTAGTTTTGTGCCATCGGCAGCCCAGGCTGGCCTCGAACTCACAGAGATCCACCTGCCTCTGCTTCCCAAGTGCTGGGATTAAAGATGTGCGCACCACCGCCCAGCTGTGACTGTGAGTTTTGCTGGATATAATAGCCTGGCCTGACATCCATGGTTTCTTAGTGTCTGCATACTCATAGGAACTCATGAACTTTAGACCAACAGCTGTGGAAACTGCATGGGACTGAAGTAGACTCTATGCAAATGAAAGACAGTTGTGTAGCTGGGTTTGTTTGAGGGACTCCTTGCAGTGTGATTAGGAACTATTCCTGGAGCATGAGTTGGCTTTCTGGATCATTACCTATGATAGGACACCTTGCTCACCCTTAAGGCATGGGGAAGGGCTGGGTCTGGCCTCAAGTAAATGTACTAGACTTTGCTGTGCCCCCATGGGAGAACTTACCCTTTTGGAGGAGGGAGTGAAAGGTGGGTTAGGGGGTTGGAGAAGGTAGTGGGAGTGAGATGAGGGATGAGAGGGGGATCTGAGGTTGGTATGTAACATGAATAAAATTTTTTTTAAATAAAGAATAATTGATATTAGAAAAAAAGAAGAGAAAAGGAAAAGGGTATAGTCATAGAGGAAAATGAATAAAGTCTTTAAAGAGAGAGTAAAATGGGAAAAATACAGGTAGTCTGGATCCTCTATGTGTTGATTTTGAATTTTTTGAATGTTGAGAAGCAAAAGACAGCTGCTAGGACACATGGGATTGTGAACTAGACTGCTAAATTGAACCAATCTAGATATTTTAGAAATGCCTTAACTTTAAAAAAGTTAAAAAACATATTTTTCAAATGGAAATCAAAAATGCTTTGGAGAGGCTGTGGATTCCTTCAGGGTAAATATGGATGAGATTGAACAGGGAGACCTCCTGAAACTTGACAGGTGATATCTATCAGCAAAAGTTACTGCTGGTCTTCCCAAGACTTGGTCATTATCTCAAAATTTTCTCAGGGATCCTAAAGATACTTTGTCCACAGACAGCAGGAAGAAGCATGGAGAAAACGATACCCATATTCCCAAGAGTTGGGGAGTATGGGTGGCTTTTGATTATTTGGTGGGTTATGGATGTTTGTTATCATTTAGGGGAATATAATATACTGATACAAATTTAGAGTTATTTTTCTTAAACTGTATATGCATTTCTATTCTTGTTTAAAGGATTTTTTATATTGATTAAAACTTAAGGTTACTTTTGTTACAACATATTGTATATATGTTTCTATTCTTGTTTAAGGTATTTTACCTATGTAGTTTATTTAAAATTTAAGGTAAAAATCTAGTTTTTGAAAGCTGTTAGTATAAACTATATAGGATAATCAGGAACATAGGTTAGTGGTTAGTCATTTATAACAATCAAAACTGTAGCTATGTTAGGTGTGCTTTCCAGATCATGTAGAGATATATTTTAGATAGATAGGTGGTCTTCAAGACTTTCAAAGATGTACAGAATATGGAATTTAAAATGTTTTGTTAATTTAGGGCTTTTCATGACAATGAGACACATCTGTTCCTGGCAGCACCAATTTACTTCAAAGAAGAAGATGGGCATTGAAGAAACTCCTTATGGAGTTTGCTTTCATTGTGGCAAGGTTAGCTACTGAGCAAAGAAACTGCTCTTGCCTTTGACTGTTGACAATGTGCCGTGCAGACTGGACATACAGAAGACATAGGGAAAAGACTGTTAAACTTTGCCAAAACAAGGCAGGACAGTCTTTCAAAATTCTTGCTTCACAGAAGAGTCTTCCAGACATTCTGCAGTACACAGGAAAATGACTGATGAGTTTTGCCAAAACAAGGCAGGACAGTCCAAGATTCCTGCTTCATAGAAAAGTCTGCCAGACACTCTAGGCCTGTAGGCTGAAGATGGATACCCCAACATTGCAGAGGAACTTTGGGTGACTGACCAGGCAGCCAGATATTTCTGTTGTTAGATAATATTACTTCCTTCTAGGTCTTTGATGGAGTTGAAAACTAGATAATTAATAGTTGTATTATTCCTGAGTTATGGTAGAAAGTTAATTATGTACAAAACTTTGGAGTCACTAAGATGGATGGATGGTAGAGTGGTTTCTCTGAATTTGCTAAAATCAAATGGACTGACTATTGTAAATTAATTCTTATTGTTAACTGTTTTTGTTATATGTAGTTATGCTATTTTAAAGTTAAAACCTTTATTTAGACTAAAAGGGGAAAATGTTAGGGAATATTATTTTAAGGTGGATTACTTTTGTTTACATTGCATTTGTTTAACTCTGTGAAGCTGTGTTACTGTGCCTGTCTAAAACACCTGATGGTCTAATAAAGATCTGAACTGTCAATAGCAAGGGAGAAAAGAGAGAGAGATGGGGCTGGCAGGCAGAGAGGATAAATAGATGGAGAAATCTGTGAAGAGAGGAGAGATGGAAGAGTAAAAAGAAGGAGCAGCCAGAAAAGGAGGAGGATGTAGTTGAAAGTTTTTCTGTGTCCCAGCTGGTTGGTTGTTGGGACAAATCTCTTCCACTCATGTCCCCCAAGTAAACACAGAGAGGCTTATATTAATTATAACTGATTGGCCATTAGCTCAGACGTTATTGACTAGCTCTTACACTTAAATTAACCCATAATTCTTACTTTTGTTTAGCCACATGGCTTGGTACCTTTTCTCAGTTCTGTCTTCACATCATGCTTCCTCTGTGTCTGACTGGTGAGTTTTGACTCTGCCCTTTTTCTTCCCAGAATTCTCCTCGTCTGCTTACCACACCTATGTGGTGATATTTTATTTGTGCTGAAATGTGATATTTTATTTGTATGTTAATAAATAAAGTTTGCCTGGAAATCAGAGGTCATAGTGACCCATAAACAGAAGTCAGGCAGTGTAGCACATGCCCTTAATCTGATCACATGGTGGGCAGAGTCTCTGTGTGGTCAAGGACATGCTAAGCGCGGTGACACACGCCTTTAATCCTAGTACCAACCATGGAGACCTGGAGGTCTTTATAGACAGGCAGTGACAAGAAAGTGATGTGGCTGGGCTTAGAGCCAATGAAAAGGCAGAACAGGAGGGTGATAAAAGCACAGGTTAGACAGAAAGAATCTCTCTCTTGGGAAGCTACAGCATGGTGGTAAGCTAAGGTTAGCCAGTGGCTCTTTGCTATTTCTCTGATCTCTTCGGCTATTACTCCTGTATTTGGCTCTGTGTTTCTTATTTAATAAGACTGTTTAGAAATTTGTTTATATACCGATACTTCCTGCCTGGATACTGGCCCATCAGTGTTTTATTTATCAACCAATCAGAGCAACACATATTCGCAGCATCCAGAAAGACATCCCACAGCAGGAGGACTCCAGAGAATAGCCATCCAGCTACACAGCAAGCCATGAAGAAAGAATAAGATTTGCAGAAGTAAGAGAACGTGTAAGTAAGTAACAGCCCAGAGGCAAAAGGTAGGTGGGATAAGTTAAGGAAACCTGGCTAGAAACTAAGCCAAGCTAAGGCTGGGCATTGATAATTAAGAGTAAGCCTCCCAGTGTGATTTATTTGGGGGCCGGGTGGTGGGACCCCTAGAGAGAAAAAGAGTAAAAATAACACAACAACATGACTACAACAATGCAGTTGACATATTGTTCGGCATACTGGCCTAGCAAGTTCACCATTCCACAAAACTGGTTTCCCTTTTTAAAGGAAACTTGAAATGAATGGATTCAAAATGTATAATATTAAGCACTATCACACAATTTCAGAAATAAAAAAGAAAAAGCTGCATGCTATCATTCATGTGCCAAGCACCTCGTGTGTGGTGTGTGTGTGTGTGTGTGTGTGTGTGTGTGTGTGTGTGTGTGTGTGTATGTGTGTATACAGTACAACATCTAGAAAGGACATTAAAGTATAAATATTATGTGATGAGGAAAGACTGAATACAAGTAATGGATATTTAATCATTAAAGGATACAAAGCTAATTATTTTTTTGTCTTTAACTCTGTAATGGAGTTTTCATTTTTTTTGGCGGTGGATGAGTGTATAAAAATATATTTGATAAGGAAAATATAAAACCCAACACGAAGTCACACATATTGAAAATACCTGTTTTAATTATATAGAGGTTCACTGAGATGAACCAACATTAATAGTACTGAAATCTACAGATGAAGGGAATTTAAAAAACAGAACTAGTGTACTTCAAATCTGCATCCTACCATGAAATATATTTGATTGTGAAAATGGTGTTTTAATTATAGCTTTGAAGAGTCCTCTTGAAATATATCTTTTTACAAGTCAATTATAAAACAAACATAACGTTCCAAAATGCAAAAAAACTAAATGCAGTAGGGATTTAGGTTTGATATTTTCTAACACCTATAAAGCACATATTGTTTAGATTTTGTCACAAACAATAACTTTAAAATGATATGTATTATCTTTGGTACTGAATTATATATTCATAATTTTTATTTAAATATTTATTAGACTTACTGGAAATGTGCTCCTACTTTACATACCTAGAAATTCTAACACAATTAAAGAAATAAAGCAATCTTTTTATGTACATAAAATACTTATGATGTGTTTATGCTCCTGAAGAACATGTCACCCTAAAAAAAAAATCTAAAAATAAACTAAATAAAACTTTAAGATCCCTGTCTCTTTAAACTGAGGCAAGAGAATCAGTAGTTTATAACTCTTTATCAAAAAAAAATAAATTATGTGTTAATTACAAAAAGAAGCAATGAAGTTGGAGAGGGATTTTTGGGTATATTTTGGAGGAGTTGTAAGGTTGAAGAAAGTAGGCATGGATATGGTTGAAATTCATTGTGTCCATGTAAGAAATTACCAAAGAAAAAATATTTTACAAAAGAAAACAAATGAATAAATGTCATCTCTACTCCTTTAAAAATATACTTACTTATATTTTTAATTAGAGTCACATGATTTCCCTAGTTTCTATACTCCTTCTAATTTCTTCTGTCTCCTCCCAGCTTCCTCTCAGTGTCATATCCTTGTATTTTTTATATAAATACACACACACACACACACACACACACACACACACACACACACACATGAATACATATATAAATACAACTTCCTGGATCCATATTGTTGCTTGTATGTATATGTTTTATGACTAATCACCAAGAATTCAATAACAGATCAGAGGGCTCCTCCCTGGGAAACATTAATCCTTTCTCTTTAATCAATCATTAATTGCCTGTGGCTTTTCATTTGAAGTTCTGGCCCATTAAGATTTCCTTCACCCCTGTTAGCATTACAATTGGTTCAGTCATTGTACAGGTATTTCTTGTTTAAGCAGCTATACTGTTGAGATTCTATGGGTGTGACTTGCCTGTCATATCTAGAATATACAGGCTTAAATCAACCTTTCTGGTCCTCTGGTTCTTATAATCTCTCAGCCTTCATTACTTTTGAATATATGTCAATCTCTCCAGGAATCCCTACTTTTTTTGCAGCAAATTCTTTACTATACAAAAATCGTATGAAATTATTTTTCTGACAAGTTATACACCACAAAAATCACAGTAGCATAGTATGTGGACACTGCAATCCCAGCACCCAGGAGACAACTTCCCAGAGTTCAATTCCAGTATTGCAGGTAAACTCATCTTAGCAAGTTTCTTACTCCATAAATTGGGAAACATAATGATACTGCACACAGTATTTTTAAGATCAATCAGGCATTGCATCTAGAGGTCTTAGAACTGGTTGATTAGACAATGATCATTCTACAAAGGGAGTTCTCATGAGGACTTCTCCATGTTTTCCATGGCAATTTGAGCATTCCTTGGGTTTCACTGGTATGATCTGAGGAGTCCTAAGATCAATATTATTGTAGAAATTTTCAAGAGTTTTAGGTTAATGATCGATTGTGCTTCTTGTAGCTTTTTTGAGACAAAATGAAATTTTATTTTCTCATTTTCTAATTTTATAAATTAAACTATCTTATTTTTGCATATAATGTTCATATTATGGTTCTAATCTTCCACTGGTAAATCAATGGCAAAGATTATAGATTTTATACATACACATATATGTGGTTAACCTTGCTATTAATGATTAACATTGCTCATTACAGTGTTTTTGTTTAGACACAATGCAGAAATATTGTTGCATTAGTAAAGTCCTGTAATTTGTCCTTTTTCCTTAGAATAACCAACACATACCTTATTCAATAGTCTGAGGCTACTGGAGACTTCTATGGAGAGTGACCCATGTGATGTGATGCTATAACCTGCCTGCTAATGAATTACCAGCAGCTACTCAGCACTGGGATAATTGGTGTAGCAATTCCATAAAGTCACAGCTCCTTCATTAGTCTGTTTACCTTGCATAGGAAATTTAAATCCCTGAGAAATAAATGATAATCCCTACTTGGAAGTATCAATTCCATTCTCTCTATCTATTTCTCATTTTCTACACTGAAACTAGGATTAAGCAAAGTTCAGTATGCTTAGAAGTATAAACTATAATAAATCTAAAACATTTGCCTGCAGAAAAGCATCAGATTAATTAACAGAGAACTGCTCTTTTATGTTCAGAATAGGTTAAAATATGTATACAAAAGATCTGCCACATAAAAAAAAATATGTTCCCACACCATACTGGGAAATCATGCTGCTTTTATATTACAGTACTGAGGGCTAAACCCCAGGCCTGTTGCCTGATTGAGAATTGTACAACTACTGAGCAAAAACCCCAGGCTTTTGCTTTATAGATATCCTTGTATTGTAGTTTGTTTCTTTAGAGATGTGTTTAGTAAATGCTTTCTAGGGGGAATTAGTAGTTATTCTCTGTCTGAGCACCATGTTTTTATGACTATAATACAGTTTAATCTTATAAGCCACTTATTGATATCTTACGAGAAGTGTTGGGAAGAATGAAGTCTATTTAATGTTCTTGATATTTTTGCTTATTTATTTTGAGGCAAGTCAGCTCTATAGTATACAAGTTAGTCTCACATGCCAATATTTAAGTGACACTCTAGTCTCAGCCTCATTGAGTGGTATTATTAAGACATGTATCCACCTCTACACGGGATTATTCTTGAATTTCATGTTTCATAAAATGCACCCTGAAAGAGAAAATTCTAATGAACCATACTAATAATTCTACATTGCTTTGTCTAAAATATGGTTTAGTTCAATATAATACAGAGAAGATAAAGATTTTGACTTTGTATGAAAACATACCTGTGAATGATATAATACCAAAATAACACAAAATGGATACAAAATTTAATTAGTGTCAAAAATAAAGCGGTTTAATTGAGTTTATTTAAAACTTACCTCTTTATTCTGTAAAAGTAATATAGTCCTGGTTCAAAAGCAAACAAATATAAGCATGTCTCAGTTGTCTAAGTCTACAGATTTTCTTGCAGCATATTGTCATATTAAACAGCATATTAATAAGTAAGATTGCTTCTAACTAGAAGTCTTGTGTACAGGTAGTTATTGCTAAAGAAGAGACTGAGTTAAGTCATGCTAAAAAAAGAAATAAACCAGAATTCTTCATTTGGTTTTTCTTTTTACAGATTTCAGCTAATTGGCATGGTTTTAAAGATTTATTTTTATTATATTTAATCATATGTATGCGTGTGCATGTCTGTGCATGCAGATGCCTACAAATGCCAGAGTGGAAGATCCCTGGTGCTGGAATTACAGGTAATTATCAACCGCCAGAGTTGTGTGCTAAATATCAAACTCTTGTCCTCAGAGCTTACTAGCATGTGCTTTGAACCACCTAGCCTCCAGTGGTGTTCAGTATAGAATGACAATTCATTCCTTTAAGACCAGAAAATAGAGTTAACTGGATTTTTGTGAATCGTGGAAATATTATCCAAATTTCTTAGTGAATTCCATCTATGCAGAATTAACTTTGAAAATTGGAGAAGCATATATTTGCTTTTTAAAGATTGTAAAATGTTAGATTTTTTAGAGATTTTTCTGAATATCACCAAAACAGCTTATTTAAAATGTTATAATACTACATGAAAACTATGTTCTTCACAGGGTTCAATCCCAGCTTCTCTCCCTATTTTATATCCAAAGTTGTCTAACAGCAATAAACATATAAATGCTTTATCTGTCCAGTTCCTACAAATCTGGTAAATCCTACTGTAATGAGGTTCAATCAACTGACATTACCTCTTAATTTAGTGCTTATTAATTATCTCATAAAAATGGAAAATAGATGAATAATTTTTGAAATTTTAATCTTTTAAAAATCGATTCTAGGTTTTATACCAGGGGACTGGCTCTCTACAAGAAGTGCATATAAACCTTTAAATATGATTGAGTGTTTATTAAATGAGGGACACATCTCTCTACAAGAAGTGCATATAAACCTTTAAATATGATTGATTGAGTGTTTATTAAATGAGGGACACATCTCTCTACAAGAAGTGCATATAAACCTTTAAATATGATTGATTGCGTGTTTATTAAATGAGGGACACATCTCTCTACAAGAAGTGCATATAAACCTTTAAATATGATGATTGAGTGTTTATTAAATGAGGGACACATCTCTCTACAAGAAGTGCATATAAACCTTTAAATATGATTGATTGCGTGTTTATTAAATGAGGGACACATCTCTCTACAAGAAGTGCATATAAACCTTTAAATATGATGATTGAGTGTTTATTAAATGAGGGACACATCTCTCTACAAGAAGTGCATATAAACCTTTAAATATGATTGCGTGTTTATTAAATGAGGGACACATCTCTCTACAAGAAGTGCATATAAACCTTTAAATATGATTGAGTGTTTATTAAATGAGGGACACATCTGTAAACTTAAGGTACAAAGAAACCAAAGTGAGAAATGATTTCAGGTGAGATAACTATTACCAAGCTATATTGTGCAATATAGAATCCACAACTAAATTCACAAACACAAATGAACCTTAAAGCTGCAGACTCAATCCTTTTGTCAAGCTGGTATTATATTAGTCAAATAATCGATATTTATAAGTGGCTAGTTATAGCCACATTAGGGAATAAAGACTAAAACTTTGTTTAAAATAATTTTAAAAATGACTTTTAGATTATTTAAAATGATTTAAGCATCCAATTGATTAGTGCTAGAGTTTCTTTTTTTTAAGTTAGAAACAGAATAATTTCCTAGATAAAGAGTGAGATAATGTTTTGAGCTAGATTTAAGGCAGTAATGTAGGGACAACTTACAGGAAATAACAATTGTGTGAATAATTGAATCAACTCAAGTAGTTAGGCATGTTAATGTTTGGAAGAAGGGCTATCCTGTCATTATCTTGCTATCTATCTCCGTAATCATGTCTTTGTGATTTACTGTTTGTAATATTAATGATAAAAATTATCATCAACTACATTAAGCAGTTTCCAAGCTTTAAATAGTTAGAAAATTATTTGAGATCCTAAATCTGAAGACACTATAATAATAAAAAAGACATTTATAATTTCATACCATGTTGAATTACAATGAGAATATACTAATGGTAAGTTAATCTGCAATCTTATACCTATTCTACTTGAGAATTTTAATGCTTGTGTAAGATGCATCAGTTCAGATCAAACCTACAATGTATAGTTAATTAGATATATGAGGTTTTAATTTATATTTAATTTGATGAGTTCCTTTTCTTTAACATAGTTACAGATATTATAAATAATTTGACAAATTAATGGGAAAAGGCCCAGCCCAGTTATATTTAGAGTCTTCACTCTTAAACTAGTATAATATTCTATAAGAATTTTATACAGAGGAAATATATATTAATGGTGAATACATATGTGAAGAGGATCAGAAAATATGACATAGCTCACCCTTGATGCAGGGGCAGGGGCTTGTCCTGCCTCACCTGAATATACCAGGTTTTGCTGACTCCCCATGGGAGGCCTTACCCTTTTGGAGGAGGGAATGAGGGGTGGGTTGGGGAGGAGGCTAGAGGGGAGTGGAAGGAGGGATGAGAGGGGGATCTGTAGTTGGTATGTAAAATGAATAAAAAATTTAAATTAAAAAAGGAAAAAAGGTAGAAAATATGACATAATTTCAAAGGACTTTGGGGATAGGGTGTTGTCTCATTCAGCATTTGGATTCCTAGGACCCGTGTGAAAGCTGGGCATTATAACCCCAGGAGTAATGTGGCAGAGACAGGAAGATCCATGGAGTTTACTGGGCCTGAAAGTCTAGCTGAGCTCATGAAATCAAAATTTTGTGAGAAATCCTATCTTTAAAAAGGAGATATAAGACAGGAAGTAATCAGGAAAGATGTCCAACACCAATGTCTGCCCTTTACTAGTATATACATGCATGTGTAAGCACACACTCACAAGAACAAATATGTACAACACACACACAGAAAGAGAGCACCATATGCTCTTAAATTCAAAGATGCTTGAACAAGACATTATTATTACCAAAATGGGAAATCAAACTAAAAACACCCTGTGCAAAGTAATATGACAAATTGTCTCTGCCCTTCATTGGTTTAAGACTAAAATTAATATTATTACAAAACCCTGATTAGCAATTATTGACTGCTTCTTCTCCTCCTTCTTTTCTATATTATACATTTATAGTATATAATATATTACTATATATTATACATTATAATGTAATATATAATATATTACTATATATTATACATTATAATATAATATATTATATATGTGATCAAATTACAGAAAAATAACTTCTATATACATGTTGTTTGTAGTGTCATACAAATTTCAGTCATTTAAAATATTATGGAGCTCATGGACTCTGGACCAACAGCTAGGGAGTCTGCATGGGACCAACCTAGGCCCTCTGCATGTATGTGACAGTTTGTAGCTTGGCCTGTTTGTGAGGCTCCTAGCAGTGGGATCAGGACCTGTCCGTGGCACTTGAGCTGGCTTTGGGAACCTATTCCCCATGCTGGGTTGCCTAGCCTAACCTTCATGCAGGAGCAAGAACGTGGTCCTGCCTCAAAAGAAATCATCAGGGTGAGTACACCAAAATTAATAGAAAACATTATCTCATAATTACGTAAGTTCCTATTAGCTTTGCCATATTAATGTACAGTCTCTTCTTCATGCTTCTTTCTACAATGTACTTAAGAAGGAGCAACTTCCATACTGCAATCCAATAAATATTTTAAAAGTTATTCAGAACTGTGAATGTAAGAGAATTTGGGATCATTAAGTGCCTGTTTCCACTCTTCTTACTGAGCCCTTCATCACAAAAATCTAGATGGAGCATTGCTTCAGCAATGAACATGGTACCCAGGAAAGAATAAAGAAACACTGGTTTACAATGGAAACATCAACGAAGTGGGTTTCTCAGCCTCTTGCACATGGAGTTGTGATCAGGCCAATAAATGCTACAGAAACTGTGGCCTGTATATATGTCGAATATTGTGATCAGCTTCGAGTAAGGTTGTCTAAGAGGTCAGAGAGAAAAGCCAATATCTTTCGAAACCACGTGAGTCACTGAGAGAAGCTGTATTTTGAATTGATTTTAACTGTTTAATCAGTTGGATTAAGAAATACATCTCATAATTCTTTTAGTCACTTTGGAATCAATTAAAAAAACCTGGAGCAGACATCTATGTTGAAGTCCATTGTCCAGCACTGCAGACTCACTGTGTAGATGCTCTTGTGCATCTACTGTTTTCATCATGTAATCCAAGCCACCCTACACCCCTGCTTTTCTGTGTGTCATTCTTGCTTGGTTTTTGAGCTTTTCAATTTATGACCTTAATGTAATTTGTTTCTTAGCAATTTAAATACCTCTGTGCTTTGTTTACTATGCTTTTTGCCATCATGCTCCCTTGGACCTATCTATACCCAAATCCTTTCTGTCTTTCTATGTTCTCCTAAAGGCCTACTTCAAATTTTGACCTTCGTGTTTGACTATAATTTTTTCCCTATGCTTTTCGAACTTTTGCTTTAGCCTTAATTTAAGTGAGTCACTTGTCTGATACTATACTAATGTGTCACTTTGATCACAGTCACCATAACATTCCACTTAACCTTTGCTAATGCTGCCAGCTTGACTACAATTTCAGTCATTGTCGCTCTAAGTCAGTTCAAAGAGGCCCTTTGTTACTGACTCACTGTTTATTCAACATATTGAAGTCAAATATGTTCTGTTTCAAATCAATAAGCAAATTGACTCTACAGTTCAAATTTCAGCCAAACAAAAGTGACATTGAATTGTCTGCTCAGCTTCCAGGTGTTGAAGTGGAAAATTAAGACAATGAAGGCAAGTTATGGAAAACAACAAAGCTTTATTCATTGGCCATGACAATGTAGGCACAAAGTAAAGAAAGTCCCCAGCTCTCCTGTGCTCTGTTTGACCCCACAAACTGGCACTGGGCAATGGCCAGAATGGTTTTATCTTGAAGGGCTATGGACAAAAGTTCTTGTCTATGGCTGGGGACCAGGCTAAAAGTGGAGAGATTTTGAGTCAGAAGAGGAATAATTACTGGGTTTTAAACTACAGGCAAGAACACTATTGACTGGCAGGTACTTGGACCAGAGTTAGAGAGCTGTGTATGACCCAGGCAGACCTATGAGATTTAAGTCCTCACTGCAACTCTTTCTAGAAAACTGGAGTGCCGTGATGGTCCATAATGCCTGCTGTGAGTACACGTTCCCCACAAAAGCTTGCTGGGAAAGAACTTGTAATAGTTGTTCACGGTGAAGTATGGAAAATGTCAGCATTCCAGCTGTGTGTTCCATGAGCATGAAAGACAGATACCCTACCATCAAGCTAAGCTTCTTACTTACTTAAATATCTAATTTAAATACCTAATATTTGTGGAAAGTAGTTTCCAAAAAGTGTTTGAAATCATCCAGCTCCTGAATTCCTGTTCATATTTCTAGATTAAGGAAGATTATCAACACTGTACATGGCTCTGCTATTGGGGCACACTTTCCCTGACACGGCTTTAAATTACCATGATTAGCTCTACAACCTGGAGCAGATTTAAAAAAAAAAACTGTGAAGAGAGAAAATACAGTGTAAAACTTAGCTGATACACACATTGGCTAATTCAACACTCGAAAAGTTCCTTAACACTAAAGAAGGTTGTAATTTCCCCTGAGGAAAGGCAATGTTTCCATCCACATAGAGGATGTATTTTGTAACATCTCCTTTGCCTTTTGTCTTTAACTTTGGGAAAGTTCAAAATTAAATTTCAAAGTTTGTTCTAATAAAACACCCGGCGGTTCATATAAGTACTTTTAAATCTTATGAAAGTACTTTTCCAGTTATTAATTTTCACTGGTAAAAGCTTATTATTTATTAATCATGCTTTCTATTTTATTATGTATATCTTTGGAACTTCAAATATGGTATAGAAAGAGGTGAGATAAGCATCTTTAAAAAAATTAACACAAAAGTTTTAGCTCTCTCTGAAAAAACTTCTAACAACATAGCATTCCTTTATCTGAAAAGCAATTAATTCTATAGCACCTGGCACTTTGGTTGTTATACACGAGTTGTCTGAAAGACTATATTAAAACCTGAATTGTTTTACTAAGAAAATAATGACCATATGTAATTTACTTCTACTCTTTAAAAAGCATAACAGGATAATTATTGTTTTTTTTCACAAATAAGTGAACTGAATATTTAAAAGCTATGGGACTTTTTAAAATCCCATTATTTTAATTAGTTTTTATGTATCTATGAAAAAGCCATTTATTATTAATAGTACTCGAAACAAGACTTGCCCTTGTTATAGACCCAGAGTCACCCCAAAGATAGACCTGAGATTGCAGATACTCACTAACCTTGAGCATGTGAATATGAAGGTATATTTAGTGCTTGCTTTGTGAAAAGTGGCGGGGTGGGGGAATGGGAACAAGTCTCACTTGAACACTTCAAGGTATAATTTTTTTTTAATTAAGAAAATTTTTTATTCATTTTACATACCAATCAAAGATCCCCCTCTTCCCTCCTTCTGCCCCTCCAACCTCCCACTCCCAACCCATTCCCTCCTACAGGAAGGTAAGGCTTCCCATGGGGAGGCACATTTAGTAGAGGCAGGTCCAAGCCCCTCCCCCTGACTCAGGCTATGCAAGGTGTCCCATCATAGGTAGTGGACTCTAAAAAGCCAGCTCATGCACCAGGGATGGATTCTGATCCTACTGCCAGGGGGCCCCTTAAGCAGATCAAACTATACAACTGTCTCACTATGCAGGGGGTGGTCTAGTCGAGTCCCATGCAGGCTCCACAGGTGTTGATCTAAATTTCATGAGTTCCCATGAGTTTGGTATGGTTGTCTCTGTAGGTTCCCCCCTCATGATCTTGATGCCCTTGCTCATAGAATCCCTCTTCTCTCTCTTTGACTGGACTCTTGGAGATCTGCTTGGTGTTTGACTGTATATCTCTGCATCTGCTTCCATTAGTTACTGGAGAAAGGCTCTATGATGACAGTTAGGGTATTCACCAATCTGATTGCTGGGGTAAGCCAATTCAGGCACCCTCTCACTATTGCTAGTAGTCTAAGCTGGGGTCATACTTGGGGATTCCTGGGAACTTCCCTAGCACATAGTTTCTCCCTATCCCCATGATGTTTCCCTCTATCATGGTATCTCTTTCATTGCTTTCCCATGTTATCCATGTTCCAACTCGCCCCCTTCATTCCCTTATGTTCTCATTCCCCATCCCCTACCCTCCATTGCCCACCCCTCAGCCCCAGTTTACTCATAGAGACCTCATCTATTTCCCCTTCCCAGGGTGATCCATGCATCCCTCTTTGGGTCCTCCTTGTTAGGTAGCTTCTCTGGAACTGTGAGTTATAGTATGGTTATCCATTGCTTTACATCTAGTATCCACTTATGAGTGAGTACATACCATGTTTGTCCTTCTGAGTTTGGTTATGCAGTAGAAGGATGGATTCAGATTTCATATCCATTCTGTTAGCCTGTGTCTTTTTATAGGCATATTGAGTCCATTGATATTAAGGGATATTAATGATCAGTGTTATTGTTAATTTCTGTTATTTTTTGGTAGTATGTGTGTGTATTTCCCTTCTTTGGGATTTACTACTGTGTGGTTAATCTATTGCCTGTGTTTTTATGGGTGCATCTGACTTCCTTAGGTTGGAGTTTTCCCTCTAGTGCTTCCTGTAGGGCAGGATTTGTGGATAGATATTGTTTAAATCTGATTTTGTTTTGGAATGTCTTGTTCACTCCATCTACGGTGATTGAAAGTTTTGCTAGGTATATTAGTCTAGTGTCTAATTAGAGTCTGCATTACATCTGTCTAGGACCTTCTGGCTTTCAGTGTCTTCATCGAGAAGTCTGGTGTTATTCTGATGGGTCTGCCTTTTTAAGTCACTTGGCCTTTTTCCTTTGCTGCTCTTAATACTCTTTCTTTATTCTGTATATTTAGTGGTTTAATTATTATATGACAAGGGGACTTTTTTGGGTGGTCCAGTGTATTTGGTGTTCTATAAGCTTCTTGTATCTTCATAGGTATTTCCTTCTTTAAATTAGGAAAGTTTTCTTCCATGATGTTGTTGAATATATTTTCTGTGCCTTTGAGTTGGTATTCTTCTCCTTCTACTATCCCTATTATTCTTAGGTTTGGCCTTTTCACGGTGTCCCAGATTTTTTGGACATTTTGTGTTATGACTCTTTCGACTTTGGCGTTTTCCTTGACTGATGAATCTATTTCCTCTATTGTATCCTCCTCACCAGAGATTCTCTCTTCCATCTCTTGTATTCTGTTGGTTATGCTTGTATCTTTAGTTCCTGTTCATTTACTCAGATTTTCTATTTCCAACATTTCCTTGGTTTGTGTCTTCATTGTTTCTATTTCAATTTTCAGGTTTGAACTGTTTCCTTCACATGTTTAATTGCTTTTTCATGGTTTCTTGGCTTTCTTTAAGGGATTGATTGATTTATTCCAATTTTTTGTTTGTCTTTTCATCAGTTTCTTTAAGGGAATTATTTTTTGTTTCCTCTTTAAAGGACTTTATCATCTTCATGAAGTTATTTTTAAGATCACTTTCTTCTGCTTCTTCTATGTTGTGATGTTCAGGTCTTGCTGTTGTAGAACCACTAGGTTCCGGCGATGCCATATTGCTCTTTATGTTGTTGTATGTATTTTTGCACTGGCGTCTACCCAGCTCTTCCTCCAATAGGCGCAAGAGGTTCCTGTGTCTGAGTAGGTTGCTGTTTGTCCACTCTGCTTGCTGTGGCTGTGTCTGTGTCTCCGAGGGGCCACTCTGGGTCCAATCTTAGCTCTTGGTCTAATTGGAGCTGGCGGATTCTGTATCACTGGGAGCTGCTCTTGGTCCAATTCAAGCTGGTGGATTCTGTGTCTCAGGAAGCCTCTCTTGGTACAATGAGAGCTGGTAGATTCTGTGTCTTGGGAAGCTACTCTTTGTCCATTGAGAGCTGATGGATTCCCTGTCTCAGGAAGCCACTCTTGGTCCAATGAAAGCTGGCGGATTCTGTGTCTCAGGAAGCCACTGGTGTTGCAGAGGGATGGGTATGTTTGAGGTAGGGCATGGGTCTTTTAGATTGCAGGTTCCAATGGGGGGTTTTGATGAGGGAGCCTGCCCACAGGAGACTTCTCTGCTGGTAGGCAACCGGGGCAGAGATGGGAGGGGGTTCCCAGGGACTGATTATGTCCAGGGCCTTAGTCCTAGATGCATGCAGGACTCTGGGAGAAGAGTCACTCACCTCCTGGTCCAATGATAGCTGGCAGATTCTGTGTCTCAGGAAGCCATTGGGTTTGCAGGGGGGTAGGTAGGTTTGGAGTAGGGCGTGGGTCTTGTAGATTTCAGGTTCCAATAGGGGGTTTTGGTGAGGGATCCTGCCCACAGGGGTCTTCTCTGCTGGCCAGCAACTGGGGCAGAAATCAAGGTATAATGTTTTATAAATCATTTATGTAGTGTTATAATACTTACATTTACCAATATTAGAGTACTCACAAATTTGGAATTTGGAATGTTCTATGATCTTGATTCATTCTTATAAAACTTCTTTTTAAGTTACATCTTTCTGTGTTCACTTAATATTTGCCATAGATTAGATTATTTTAAAACTATTTATTTTTTCCTTTTATTGAAAATAGATTCTTTTCTCACATAATACATCCTAATTACAGCCCCCCACCCCAGACACACACTTTCCATTTCAGTTCCTCCTCATCTTCCCTGCTGTTCAAATCTGTTCCCTTTCTCTCAGTAGAAAAGAGTGGACTTCGAAGGGATAATAATAAAATGTAACAAAATAAAATATAATAAGATAAAAACTATCACATAGAATTTGGACAAGATAAACTAACAGAAGGAAAAGAGTCCAAGAGAGGGCCTAAGAGTCAGCTACCCATTCATTGGCACACTCACAAATCCCACAAAAACAATAAACTGGAAGCCATAATTTATACATAGAGGACCTATTGCAGACATATGCTGGCCCTGCGCTCGCTGCCTCGGTCTCTGTGAGTTCAGATGTGCTTTAATCATGCTGATTCAGAGGGCCTTGTTTTCTTGGTGTCCTCCATCCATTCTGGTTCTTAATACTGTTTCTGCCTCCCAGGGTTCCCTGAGCCCTGAGGGAAAGGATCTAGGGAGTCATCCTATTAGAAGCTGAGTGTTCCAAGGTCTATTGATCTCTCTGTGTAATGTCTGCTGTGGATCTCTATATTTGTACCCCAGAAGGAAGCTTCTCTGATGATGGCTGAGAAAAGCACTGATCTATGAGTATAGCAGAATGTCATTAGGAGTCCTTTTATCTTTGCTTATTTGTTTGTTTGTTGGACCAATAGTATTTGGTTTTACCCTAGGTCCCTGGGCTATCTAATCTCTGGTTCTTGGTCATCCAAACAGTGCTGTGTATGTGTTCCATCTGGTGGAGTGGGCCTAAATCAAGTGAGATGCTGGTTGATTACTACCACAAGCCTTATGCTGCCATTTCCCTAGCATATCTTGCAGGCAGGATACCGTTGTAGATCAGAAATGTTGTGCCTGGTTTGGTGTTTGTATTCTCTTGGTAGCATAAAGAGTACCTCCCTGTACCAAACAAAGATACTAGAACATAGTGATGAAGGCTCTATGCATGCACCAAACTTGACTTCTCCATGTTTAATGAGTTTGTGGTGTTGTCTTCAGCAATGGGGTCTTGCTGTCAGTTTGTGGAAATCAGTCAATTGTCCTGGCAACAGTCTGGGTTGTTTGGGAATTCCCATGTGACATCATTGACCAACAATTCAATTAGAAATAAGCCAGTCCTGGTACTGGAAGCTTCATTTGGTGACTAGAGATAGGCTATTGGGATACAGTCTCCTCCATTGTATGGTGAGTCTAAATGGCCTTTATATGTAGTTACAGGTTACTTGTAACAACAATAAAGAAGTTGCAATAAAACATGACACTTTATTTCTTGTCTGCTTCATACATACCGATCTAATCCTTCTGAATAAACCACTTCTGTGATTGAAGATGATGTACTACTTTTTATCAAAATGTATTTGAAATGCTAGGTGATGATGGAAGCAGATGCAGAGAGTCATGGCCAAGCACCAGGCCAAGCTTCGGGAGTCCAGTCAAAGAGAGAGAAGAGGGATTCTATGAGCAAGGGCATCAGGATCATGATGGGGAAACCTACAGATACAACTGAACCAAGCTAGTGGGAACTCATGAACTTTGGGTTGACAGTTATGGAGCCTGCATGGGACTGGACTGGGCCCTGTACATAGGCAAGATAGTTGTGTAGCTTGATATGTTTAAGGGGCCCCTGATAGTGGGAATAGGATCTATCTCTGTGCATGAACTGGCTTTTTGGAGCCCACTACCTATGGTGGGATACCTTGCACAGCCCTGATGTAGGGGGAGGGGCTTGGACCTGCCTCAGCTGAATGTGCAGGGATTTGCTGACTCCCCATGGGAGGTCATACCTTTTCAGAGGAGGGGATGGGCTATGGCTTGGTGGGGGGAAGGCTTGAGGGAGGAGCAGGAGGAGGGATGAAGGATGAGGGAGGGATCTGTGGATTGTATGTGAAATGAATAAAAATTTTCTTAATAACTAAAAGAAAAAAAAGAAATCCTAGGTGACATATTTTTGTAAGAAAATGAAGTCTAAGGAATATTAAAAAGAATAATAGTATTTTACAAATGTTTATATGTCAAATTTTATATAAAAAACTAAATTATTAGATGCATTAACAGAAAAGGGAATAACTGAAAATGTAACTGGATAGATATAATCAGTGAACCAGGACTCAGATTTTCTAGTATCAACCTCAAACAGGTAGAAAAGATGAATCTTAGGAGAATATTCACAACCTCATAATCAATGAACCAAGACATAGACAAATTCTTTATAAGAAAATAAAATTCATAAGACTATTATATGAATTTAAGAAAACTGAAGCAATTGTAAAATTAGTAAGATA
Organism: Peromyscus californicus insignis; assembly: GCF_007827085.1. Taxonomy (NCBI): domain Eukaryota; kingdom Metazoa; phylum Chordata; class Mammalia; order Rodentia; family Cricetidae; genus Peromyscus; species Peromyscus californicus. The sequence goes on from NW_026294503.1 coordinate 15,671,219, forward strand.
GATTGAATTTTATGGGGATTTCAGTCCAGTCAAAATTAGTATATATTGAGAAGCCCTGTGTGTCAGAGGTTGCAGTCTACCATGGCCTGGCAGTTTTCTCCAAGTTCAGCAACATGAGGGACTCCCTCCCTAGTGAAGCTTTCTACTTTCTAACTGTCCTTACTTGGAGGATGTCTCTAGGCCTGGACACCTGACTTATCTCCAGGGTGACCCTTGACATAGTTCCCTGCAAACGTTCTTCCTCTGCTGCCCACATGGTAATCAGGTATGTGCTCTAGCCATTTTGATCGGGCCATGCTTCCACTAACACAGCTATATAATAGGAATGTGCCACTTAATGCATTTTAGGGTTTGTCCCCAGGCTTCCCAATCCTATGTATTTCCTATACTCTGGAATAATGTTGAGTTATCTCACTGAAGTCATCTCCTGGAAGGCTATCTCTATTGTATCCACAGCCTTCTGAAACCTGTTCTCCACTTCTGCTCCCTCCACCCTTGTGGACTGGTAGCCTGCGATCCCCGAGGAAGGAGAACTGCAAGCATATTGAATCGACAGACAAAATTCTAATCATAAACCCAACTTGTTTTATGGTATTTGTTAAGTTTATTCTATATTTTTATATTTTTATAAATATATATATATATTTATATGTAGCATGAATCTTAAAAGTTCTTATTAATAAAAACAAACCTGGAGCCAGGCACTGGGGTCAACACTGGAAGATCAGAGAAGCAGAACAAGTCACAACTTCCTCACCTCACAATTCCTCAGCTGCTCCTGTTTCCTCAGATTGGAAGCCTCTGAGTCCTTATCCAAATGGATCTCAGCTGAACTGCTTCTCAAAAGCCTGAAAGCTTAACCAGGCCATAGCTCCTCATCCTCATGCCTTAAATACCTTTCTGCCTCCTGCCATTACTTCCTGGGATTATAGGCGTGAGTCACCATACTTGGCTGTTTCCAGTGTGGCCTTGAACTCACAGAGATCCAGGTGAATCTCTGGCTCCCAAGTGATAGGATTAAAGGTATGAGTGCCACCATTTTTTGGCCTCTGTATCTAGTGGCTGTTCTGTTCTCTGACCCCAGATAAATTTATTAGGGTGCACAATATTTTGGGGAATACAATTCCACCACATTTATATTTTTATATATATAGTTAAATTCAGGCATCACCTCTAATTAATAATTATGTACTTATTAGAAGAATCCTCTCCTCTTCTAAACATTAAAAATATATATCATAAACAGTGTACAGTATCATTACTTCCTGAAATTAACAGATGTAACCTTTTTAAAATTAAGGCCTTTTTTTTTTATTTTTTTATTTTATTTTTTTTTTTCGAGACAGGGTTTCTCTGTGTAGCTTTGCACCTCTCCTGGAACTCACTTGGTAGTCCAGGCTGGCCTCGAACTCACAGAGATCCGCCTGACTCTGCCTGACTCTGCCTCCCGAGTGCTGGGATTAAAGGCGTGCGCCACCACCGCCCGGCTCAGGGCCTTTTTTTTAAAAGACCGCTTAATTAGTAACTAGGGAAATGTAAGTGAACAAAGGGAAATTGTGGCCAGGATATAAAAATAAATAAACAAATTCATTAAAAAAACCCAGAAATTATTTTTTAACAATATAACTGACTTTCTGCCAAATTTGATACACTATGTTTATTTTCAATAGAATAAAATTTAAAGGAATATTTTACATAAAATTATAATTAGTAAATGATGAAGTTTGAAAGGATACTTATTTGATGAAATCATGTGGATTTTCACTTTCAGGTAATTTGTAACCAAAAATAGTAATACATAGTTCATTCTCATTTATATTTATATACATTGACATGTATCTACTTTTTTATTTGTGTCTCATACAGGTGAGATAAGTGTGTGTGCGCGTGCGTGCGTGCGTGCGTGCGTGCGTGTGTGTGTGTGTGTGTGTGTGTGTGTGTGTATGTATGTGTGCATTTGTAAAATAATCACATTAGTAGTCCAGAATCACAATTTTCTATGGGACAATATACCAACAATACTCAACATGTTTGTTGAAGTCAGAGCTGGTCTTGGCTTTTCACATGTCTCAAGCGCTGGTATGCCTCACGGGTTTTTTAGAGTTTTGGTCTGTCTTGGTTAGCGTGTAAACAACTTCAGAAAAGATAGCATGAACTTACGAAAGCCAGGGTAGCCACTACACTTACTAGAAGCTAATGGCAAAACAGCTGCTTCCAGAGGTTGTTTCCGGGAAAACCATCACCTCAAAAGTCCTTACATATTCTTTGCCACAAAACAGCTACTTGAGAAGGGTTCAGGTTAATTTCAAACATCTTTTTCTTTTTCCTCAGACAATGAACAGGAAGCAACTACTGTATCCTATGCCCCTTTAGAGTGAATCTTTCCAAGGAAACAAAAATGCTTATTTGAGACACCATCAGCTCTCTTGGCTTTTGTTCTCTGGTCATGTTTTACTGGAAGAAGCAGATTTACATCTTACATATTTAAGTTGTTAGAGTGACTACTGCCTGACCTTAGGTATGCTGTATAGTGAGTGATGTTTCCTTTCCTTTTATTTGCTTACAACTATTTTTTCCTGAGAATGGCTTTTTATTTGCAAATTATTGTCTTTATCACCACATAGAAAAATATAGATAGATGACTATTAATATTGCTTTTGGTACATGTGGCAAACAGTATTTTGAAAACATACTGATTTCTAACTCTGTTGCTTAGAAATGTCAAGATAATAGCTCAGAAGTTTCTTTAGGTAGAGTAAAAATGCAATGGACAGAGTTATCAAAGTGAATTAAGATCCCCAATGGCATGTCTTGTCTAGAATTTATTGATTTATATTTATTCTTTAAAATAGAAGACACTGAAAATCAGTGATGAAGAAATAACTTTGCCTATGTGATAGCTAGTTTAGGGGCAGCTTTTTGCCACTGTGGTCAAATGCTTGAGAAAAGCTATTTAATGTAGGAAAGATTTATCTTGGCATATACTTCCAAACGTTCAATCCATGGACACTTTGCTCAGTTTCTGGATGCTGCCTGCTTTTTTTGTATGAAGCAGGACACAGGAAAAAAAGGAAACTAGGGTATGAGTGCCATGCTTCACCTTAGAGGCATACACCCAGGAACCTTCTGATACGAGTCAGGCCCCAGTACCTGACAATTGTGATATATGTTTCCAATTTAAAATGAAATTCCTTCATTTATTTATTCATACTGCCTCCTCTCAAAATAGTGCCACCAGATGAGCCTCAGAAGGCTATGCTGTATTCAAAGCATCACAGCCTGCTTTGACTTCCCACCCAGTGATAGCTACCTGAGTATAATAAGGCTTAAAATGTATCAATATGAATATTGGTTGAATAAATGAATAAATGAGGTTTGTCTTGTATGAGCATAATGCAAACATATTTAATTTGTGTTTATTTTACTAGTGTAACCCCCAATATGACAGGGGTTTATTTCCTCTATTTAAAAGTAAAATATATATTTTTTCAACTGAGACTGGTCTTCTCAGTCAAAAGAGGATGCTCTGGGATGGGAAAGATACACTTTAATACCATAAAACAGCTCTCCAACACAGTCGTACATTTCTGGAATATGCAAGTAGACTAATCAGAGCTGCCAATGAACCTGGAATATGAATATAATCTTTGCAAGAAGATTAGAAAAGGTTCCTTGGAAGCGTTACCTATGACAGGATCTCCATGGTGTGAGTCATGCGACCTGCACCCCAAGAGGCAGGAACTCCAATGGGACAGCAAAAGATTCCAGTAGCCTTATTGCTGGCATCGTTGTTCTTCAATAATGTTAACAACAGAGAGATTGGAGCTGTTCCCCTTCACATTACCATATATGCTTGGAAAAAAATGCCAGAGGCTAAACCACCACTGTAGACTAAAGCCCTGTTTTCTATTTTCTAGATATTTTGTAGAGTAAGGCCACCTCAGAATGTTTGCATAACTGTATGAAGCAGGCAAGACCACCCCAGTATACAGTAGGTTAAGCACTTTTGGGGGTACCACTCCTACATTTTAGAGTCAGGAAATAATAGGAAACATCATTATTTCTTATTTTAAAAACTGTTACTGTGGGGGCTGGAGAGATGGCTCAGAGGTTAAGAGCACTGGCTGCTCCTCCAAAGGTCCTGAGTTCAATTCCCAGCAACCACATGGTGGCTCACAACCATCTGCAATGAGATCTGGTGCCCTCTTCTGGCCTGCAGGGATGTGTGCAGGCAGAACACTGTATACAGAATAAATAAATAAATCTTTAAAAAAAAAAAGTCCTGTCTCATTGTAGGCTTAAACATAAAAAAAAAAAAAACAAAAAAAAACTGTTATTGTTTGAGAATTTCATATGTGAATATAATATATTTTGTTCAAACTTACCCCTTCAATTCTTTACCTATCCTCTGACCACTTTTCCCTCCCAACTATATGTTCTTTTTTTTCTTAATCCATGAGTTTATATAGTGCTTCCTTTGTGTGTATGGATGTCTAAATATCTACTGATATTTGAGTATCCTCACAGGGGCCACATCCTTGAAGGACACTGACTTTCTTACCCCCAGTAGCCCCCAGAAGTTTCTGAAACTTCTTAAATACAAGTATTGCTCAGTATATTTTTGCCATTATATAAAAATCTGTTTGACATTCTGGCTAAAGAGCAAGGTTGTAAAAACTACATTTGAGCTGTCATTGTATGACAGAGGCATTCTGTGTGATAGTAGCTGAATCACAGGTTTGATTGATAATTTTTATGAGTATTCACCAAGATGTACCCCAAAGTCTGATTAATCACACATCAGTGAAGTTTTTACTTCTAAACATCATTAGTGTGTGTGTGTGTGTGTGTGTGTGTGTGTGTGTGTGTGTGTGTGTGTGTGTTCCATCTCAGATAGATGGGTCATCTCAGTCCTTTTTATAACTCTAATGCAGTATAAAGGGGAAAGGTACTAGGAAATGAAAACATCTAGTAGTAAAAGACACAAAACACATTATGATATCTACAAAATTTTCTTTCACAAAATGTGAACATTTAGCATGACTTTAATGATGTGAACACAGATTTGATACTTACTAAGATATATGCAAATGTGTCATAACATAAATGCTGAAATCATTTAGATTGAATATGAAGCATATTGAAGTGTTTGGAAAATGAAGTATCACTGTATGATGTATATCACTAACCAAAGAAGAATTCACTCATTCATTTACTTAGTCATTCTGGAGTCGGTCTCTGATTATCTTTCCTATGCGCCTTTCCTTCCGGCTTAGTGGCTACTTCATGTCTTATAAGAAAAATTTTCAAGATTCAATGTATACAGTGATAAATTACTCAAAATGAAATCAAAGAGAAAAATCACAGAGACTGACTGGTTCTCTCAAAGCTTATCCTTTCCACTTACACTAACACTGGCCACTTCTCACTTGCTAATGCTCATGTAATATAGATTGTAACCAAAACTCTGCAAGCAGAAGCACTTTCTGAAGAGTACTGAGGCAAAAAAGGTGGGAGAATTCAGAGCTGTGAGAACACCTTGGTCAAGGAGGTTGGAGGGAAGTAAGGCTTTTTGGCTGCAGAACGGCCTCTGAGGTTTGCAGAGCCACGGGGAGATTAGAAAGCTCATTTTCAGCACCTGGCTTTGGGGTTGTGACCTGGCAACTTGACAAAGCTATGGGTGGTGATGACCTAGAAAAAGCGGTGTAAAGCAAGCACAGAAAGTTTTATGCTAAACAGAGGAGTGATGGTCAAAGAGAGATGGAGGAAGAGATGAGAAGAAATTAAATAGGACTTGGCTTTGGCCTCTGACAGAGTAGGCTGGCTGATGGAGCTTGTCTCCTAGCACAGTCCGGTATAAATATGTTTTTTTTTCCCTGACAGTCATATGCAAGAGGAATGCAAAGTCTAGTTGGTGTGCTAGGGTTTGAACAACAGCTTAATCCATGAAAGTAACGATAGAACCCTGATGCACATGGGGATTTCCAAGACTGACACTGTTGATGACCAGAGTTGGATTAATTAATGAATTGTCAATGCTGGAAATTTAAACCAAGGCCATGTGCTTTCATGGAAGTTCTATGATTGACTGCATTCACAAAACCCCTTCTCTCTCTCTCTCTCTCTCTCTCTCTCTCTCTCTCTCTCTCTCTCTCTCTCTCTCTCTCTCTCTTTCTGTTTTTTTTTCTTTTTTTCAAGACAGGGTTTCTCTGTGTAGTTTTGGTGCCTGTCCTGGCTCTCGATCTGTAGACCAGGCTGGCCTCGAACTCGCAGAGATCCACCTGGCTTTGCCTCCCTTGAGTGCTGGGATTGAAGGTGTGCTCCACCACGGCCCCGCCTTCTCTTTCTCTTTATTGAAAATAGATTCTGCTCCTCCTCCATCTCCCATCAGAAAAGAGCACGACTACAAGAAACAACCAAGCATGACAAAGTACAACAAGACAAGACAAAAGTCCTCACCCCGAAGCTGGACAAGGCAATCCAACAGGAGGAAAATAGTCCCCAGAGCAGGCAAAAGAGTCAGAGATATACCGCCTCCCACTGTTAGGAATCCCACGAAAACCCCAAGCTAACAGTCACAGCATATGCGCAGAGGACGTGGTGCAGACCTATACAGGCCCCTTGCTTTCCTCTTCAGTATCTGTGAGCCTCTATGTGCCTTGCTTATTTGAATCAGTGGGCCACGGTCTCCTTGTCTCCCCCATCCCCTGTGACTCCTACTATCGTTCCATCCCATTTCCACAGGGTTCCTCGATCTCCCGGGGGGCGGGGGTGGGTTGGGACCCAATAGAGACCTTGAATTTAGACTCTTTCTCCACATAATGCCTGGCTGTGGGTCTGTGCATCTGCTCCCATCTGCCTCTCTGATGACGACGAAAAAAGGCACCAATCTATGAGTATGGCGGAATAACATTAGGAATCATTTCACTGATTTTTGTTTTTGTTTTTTTATACCAGTAGTGTCTGGTTACACTTCAGGTCTCTGGGCTATCCAGTCTCTGGTTCCTGGCCGTTTAAGCAATGTCAGGCATTGGCTACCCCTAGTGGAGTGGGTCTCAAATTAAATCTGACAGTGTTTGTCCACTCTCACAAATTCTGTGTCACCGTTGGCCAAGAATGTCCTGCAGGAATTACTGATTGTTGGTCAAAAGTTCTGTGGCAGGATTGGTGTCCATGTTTCTCTTTCCATAGCCAAAGAGAAAGAACACAGGGATGAAGGCTCCATGCAAGCACCAGCTTTCAATTTCTACCTTCAATTAACTGTGCGGATGTTGTCCTTGGCAATTAGTCCCTGCTCTCAGTTTTCAGAGAGCAATCCTCTGTCCTAGCATTAGCCTTGATTGTTTGGAGGTTCTCCACAGGACCCCTTTGGCCAGCAACTCTAAAAAAATATAACCTAGTCCCACCACTGGAAGCCTTGTCTGCTTACCAGAGATGGCCAGTTCAGACTATGTATGCTCCTTTACTAGAATAATTCACTCTCTAGATTCTAGGAAGTTTCCACTGCACTAAGTTTTCATCTACACTCTCTCTCCTTCCATGCAGTCCCCCATCTCCCACTCCCAACACCCTACCTAATTTCTCCAGCTCCAATCCCCACCTTCTGGGTTTTTACCAACTCCATATTCAATAGAGCAGTAATACAAAAAATACATAAAGAACTCAAGAAATGAAATATCAAAAAACCAAATAATCAAATTAAAAATGGGGTACAGATGTAAACAGAGAATTCTCAGTAGAGGAATCTCAAATAGCTGAGAAACAAAGATATGTTCAGCATCCTTAGCCATCAGGGAAATGCAAATCAAAACTACTTTGAAATTCCATCTTACATCTGTCAAAATGACTAAGATCAAATAACACAAGTGACAGCTTATGCTGGCCCCAAACTTGCCAAGGGGAGTGGAGCAAGGGGAACAATCCTCCTTTGCTGGTGGAAGTGCAAATTTGTACAGCCACTTTGGAAGTCAGTGTGGCGCTTCTTCAGAAAACTGGGGCCAAGCGGTGGTGGCACACGCCTTTAATCCCAGCACTAGGAAGGCAGAGGCAGGCAGATCTCTGTGAGTTCAAGCTACACAGACAAACCCTGTCTTGGGGGAAACCCCCCCCCCAAAAAAAAAAGAAAACTGGGAATCAATCTACCATAAGACCCAACTATACCACTGTTAGCCATATTCCCAAAGAACACTTTACCCTACCACAAGGACACTTACTCAACTGAGTTCATTGTGGCTTTTTTTCATAGTAGTCAGAAGCTGTTAACAGCCTAGATGTCCCTCAATAGAAGAATGGATAAACAAAATTTACATTTACACTTTTTTTTTCACTCAACTATTAAAAAAAAGGACATCATGAAATTTTAAGGCAAATAGAGGGGACTAGAATGAAAATCCCTAGTAAGGTAACCCCGGTCCAGAAAGACAGATATGGCATGTATTCATATTACTTATTAGTGGATATTAGCCATTAAAAATGATAACCAAGCTACTGTTCATAGACCAAGAAAGGTTGTGTAAAGTTGAGGGCTCTTGGGAGAGGCAGGATCTTCCTGGGAAAGGGGAATAGAATATAAGAGGTTCTAGAGAGATTTCTTCTTATATTCTTCTTAAATACCCAGAAATTAAACCAAGAATAAAGAAGCTAGATTCCAGCAGTCAGAAAGATAATTTTACAAAAATAGTCTCAACACTCAAAAATTACCTCCAAGGGCTGGGTGTGGTCATATTTGCCTTTAATTTCAGCACTTGGGAGATAGAGGCAGTCAGATCTCTGCAAGTTTGGGGCCAGTATGGTCTGCGTAGGAAGTTCCTGTCCAGGCAGAGTGACATGAGTAAGATTCTGTCTCAATTGATCTATCAACCAATTCATAAATCAATTAAACACAAGTCAGGTCTGCTGACTCACATCTCTAATTTCAGTATTTGCCAGTATTTGGGAGTGCTCCTGAAATTTTAAGACCGTCTTTAGCTACAGTGAGTTCTAGGGAAGACTTTATTATAGTCTACTGGGTTTATGTCTGGAGAAGACAGTACTCCTAGATAATATCCACAGGCCCAAAATTCCCATCTCTTGAGTCCTGAGACACTTAACATCATTGCCAAGACCAAATCATTATCAAAACCACAGTGACTCTGCATGCTGATGGTATTGCCTCTCAAACTGCTGACTCTCTTCTTCTGGGGACAAGTGTTACTGTTGGCAGCAGTCAGAACACACTGCACTTTCTATAGCTCAAGACTTTATGGACTTTATAAGACACAGAAAAGGGAGGGTACCCATTTTGTTGAGACCCATCCTGAATCCTTTCTTGGTACTAGGCTCTCTCATCAAATATATCTTCAAATGAATCCTTGAGAAAGGACTTTCTGAATCTATATAATATTTGATAAAATGAAATCAGTGAATCACACTAGAAGGCATGAGTTCCAGGAATTTTCCACAGAAATGCATGTAATTTCTTTAAAATGCTGACATTCACGGTGCCATCAACCATTCACTCAAAAGAAGACATAAGCATATATATGTTGCAAAATTGTCAGAAAACTGATTTTCCAAGTGCTCTCAGGAGTCAGACAGATTGCTTCTTGCTTTTCCTGTCATCCTTGTGATGTGAATGTCTAAAATGTCTGGGTATTCTATCTCAAATAAGAATCCAGGCAAGTGCCTTAGAGGGTTTGCTGTCCTTATACCGCTTGCTCATCTATAAACATGCTTTAGCAACAGGGCTCCATTCTTCCAGTACTGCTTTCAGTGCCAAACCTTTGAAAACTATCTTTTGTTACTTCTCTCAATGTCTAGACCCACACCCCTTCATGCAACCTCTATCTGTTTGGAGAATCCATTTTAATATTTACTGACTTGTCAATAACTGAATACTTTGTGTCCAACTTCAGAATTACTTTGGGATAGTCATTATTGTGTACAAAGAAAGGGGAGAGGAGAGGACAAGTCTTTGCTCCCACTCAGATGCTTATTATCTGGTTAGTTGCCGGATAATCCTTGTCCTCTCACTGCATTGGTTTTAATTCTCATGCACCCAGGAGAAGAGGCTAATGCAACTCCAACCGGGAGAATACAGTGGCTTTTGAGAAAGGCAGCACTTCAGTATACATCTGTATTATTAGAGGCAAACAGCCATTTATGTTCAAATTTTCTATTTTCAGTTCTCCACAAATCAGTTCATTCTGTTCCCTGAGAACCCTTTAAAATACAGCCTGTACTCAAATCGGACATCGTCTAATACCCACATTAAGGCAGAATATCTTGGAAATGTGTGGGTTTTGGTGACTACTTTTAAAAATATGCTTTTTTTTCTAGTTCCCATGGCCTCTTTCAGTTTACCAGACAGCAGGTGTTTGGATTTCCTGCTGCCACTTAGTCTTAGAACATGTTCTGCACAGCTGTGTCTATTTTTTTTTCAACAGGCACTCCTTCTAAGCATCAGCCAGAGCTTTTTTTTGGGTCAGTAACCAAATAACAAAGCCAAGCATCAGCTTCCAAAGCCATCCAATTCAGGTTTCAGTGTGAAATTTCCTATAAGACCTTGTTAAATGCACATATTTCTAGAAAATCAAGAGATACAGTCAGATCTCTATTCCATATTAGACTGCACTTTAGACATTTGAAGTTGTTCTTTCCAGTTGCTTATCATGAATTTTAATAAAAGTGATATTAGAACTGTGTTTTTCTAATGGCTAATCAGCGAGCAATCATTAGGACAATTCAGAACAAATATTGTATTCTCACCTTGGAGAAAAAACAAGAAAAAAACAATAGTCAATGCAACATACAGGAAAATGATAAATTGCATACATATTAAAACATTATTTGTAATCAGTATATTTCCTTTGTACTTTGCTAATCTCATAAACTTTCACCATCAATAGTCATCCTAAGGCAGGATTTGCCTGTCTGCAGCAGACATGGTTTTATATTATATTTAAAAAAAAGAGCAAGGGAAATATAGAAATTGAAAAATTGAAAGAGAGGTAAAATGAATAGCTGCAAAGAAATAATATTTCTAAAATTCAGTCTTAGAACAGAAAAAAATCAAAAACAAGAAACTTATCTCAAACTATCTACAGCATCAGATGTTTTCCTGTCTGTTGGAAAAAGAATCAATAGGTATTGAAATAAAAGTTTGGAATATCTGCAAAGAAAATTTTCTGCATAAGCTGAGTATTACTTGTATTACTTTGAAAGAGTTGGGCTACATGTATAGCTATCCCAAGGTTCTGACATATTAGTCAACATGTAAAGTACAATCTTGAAGTGAGATTAACTATATACTTTCTATAAAAAAATCAAGCATTTATTCCTTACATATCTGTTACTCTCCCCATTTCACACAATATGATCTTTTTATTCATTTGAAGTAGAGCTAGAAGAGTTAAAGTGTCTTCTTAAGCTAATGTTACCAGAGTTCCACCTAAGTATTATATAAACAGAGATTTTTGTCATTTGCTGTTTCTGTTTTTCAATTTTTATGTTTATAACTTGCCTAGAATTTTATTCTCTGGAGAGAATAACAGCAGACTTGGTATTTGAAAATTGCAATTTTCATCTATGATCACATTATTATGGTGAGCTCAGGCTGGTGTCCATTTCTTTTTGTATAAAAGTAAGTTAATTACTTTTATTCCCTTGCACAGAATTTCCTATATTTCTGTGTTAAAGAGACAGTGTCAACACAACTGCTCCTGGTCCCAGACACCATTACCTGCTCTAGTTATTCAGACAGGGCTGCTGTTCTTTCTGTCAAAGAATATTAAAGGGAACACTGAGTTGAGTACAGTGGGCAAGCCGATAGTTTGACTGGCAGCAATGAACAGATTTGTCTCTGGCAAAGAGGTCAGATGTTTTCATATGTTCCCAGGCATGCCTCTGGACCCACTCATTTAACTAAGAGTTACAAAGAATTTTAGTATTTTACAGGTGTGTCTGCCTCAAGGACATCCCTCCAAACTGCCAGCTGGTCAGACAGCAGAGGAATATCTGTACCTGTAAAATGACGACACATTTATAAACATTCTATTTATTATGCAGGTGGTTTTAAAGGTTTTGATTTATTTATGGAAATGTTTACTCAGGGCCTGGATAGTCAGCATGTATATTTTATAATGTTGACAACATTTAACAGGTACTGCCATTCCATAAGGTATAGAAAGTACAATAATAATGTCAAAAGGTATAGTTTTCATCCTTTCAACCAGGGTTTCTAAGTGACTATTTCTTTTATTGAACATGTGTGGTTGAAACCAATAGATCAGTTTATATTTTTTTAACAGGACATTTTAAGTCAGAAGTCTCATAATAAGCACACCTTCAGATACAGAGCATTTCTCGTATTGCTTTCTGAAGTTATTATAAGATCATTTTGAATAGCATGAAACAAAAGAATGTCTTTGTCTCCCAGAAAAGACAGTGTAATTCTGAGCTAGATTCATTTCAAAGGCTCCTAAAGAGTCTGTGTCTGCAGAGGTCAAAACGAACTCATCATCTGTTAAAGTAACTACCAAATGTAAAACATTATATCCACAATTTGACCCATTGTAATTTATCTCCAGTTATTCCTGAGAAACAATGGTATAGATACTATACATTTGAATATTTTTAAAATAATGTATACATAGACAGACTGACTGACAGACAGAAAGATAGATGTGGACGGTGGAGAGAGAGCTTAACAATTAAGAACTCTTGCTGCTCCTATGGAGGACCTAGATTTGATTCCCAGAACTCACTTGGTGACTTACAAATGCCTGCACTTCCAGGGGACCCAGTGCCCTTTCCTGGCACCTTTGGACACCAGTCTTACACATGATAGAGACACATGCATTCAGGCAATACAGTCATATGCATAAAAAGTAAAAATAAATTAAAAATACATATTGATATGGATAGAAAATACAGATGCAAGTACTATTTAACTTTAAAATACGTATTCATGTATATACAAACTGAGAATATAAGTAGCTCTTATGCCACAAAATTGTGCTTATTAAATGCAAGGCATATAGATAGTACTCACCCGCATCCTTTATATAAAATGTACTAAATATTCTATGTGGTCTCAAAAATTATCCAAGAAATGTACTTTAAAAATGTGAAAAATGCAAACCTACAAAAATAGAAATTGTTAAAGGGAACAAGAGGAATGGTGTGAATTATGCCATTGATCTATATTTGATCATTTCCAAGAAAAAGGTGTGCATTTTGTAAATTAAGAAGAAATTGTGATAACATAAACAGAGACGGTACGGTAGAAAACAGCTGGAAATAATTAGGAATTCTTTACTCAGAAGAAAATAAGTTGGACCTTAAACAGCAGAAGTCATCTATTTCCCTCTTTAAACCACGCCGGCCTTTTATTCCTGCACCCTGGCACCCTGGCACAGCCACTACAATGCTTTGGTTCACTAATGCCTCTCCATCTGGCTCTGATATCTAAATACTCGTCAGTGTTGCTCATTTCCTCTAGGGAGTAAATTTCTTAAAAGAATAGATAGATAAATACAAGGTAATTCCATTACAGATAAGCAACAGGGAAAAATGTCACAGGAGAAATAGCAAGGTGAATTGAGCCGTTACTCAGGAAAGTTGCACTGACTTTGACTCTCTCCTTTAGTCTCTCTCCCTCTTCTCTAGCAAACCCCATCCCTGCCCACCCCTAGTGTGTATGTGCAGACACATATGAATGTTTACAGGGTGGGGGAAGAAGTTAACATCAGATATCACCCTTTATCACTTTCTACCTTATTTTTTGAGACGGGCTCTCTCATTGAACCTAGATCTCACTCATTTGGCAAGACTGACTGCCAGCACGCCTCAGGTATCCTCAGTGTCTCTTCCTCCCCAGCTCCGGAGATACAGGTGTGCATGCTAAGTTTTACCTGTGGGTTGTGCACATCCAGAATCCGGTCCTCATATTTGAGCAGTGAACAATTTTCTGACTCAGCCAACCCCCTAGCATGACTGGCTAGTTTTTATAAGTCTAGGAGGAGGGTATTCATTTAAAAAAAATAGTTCTCATAAAGAAACATTAATTCTTAAGCTAAAACCTTTAAATTCTTAGCAGGAACTCATAATTGATCTTACCTACGCTATAAGAAAGAACTGATTCCTCATGATTCATGCCTTTTATATTTGAAGTTGATGCTTGTTATGATGGGTGTTATTGAATATGAATGAACATGGCTAAAAAGCTATGATGTAATTGGCAGTCTTTATAAGAAAACTGTGACAAAGCCATCTTTTCTTTTGTGGGTATTTATAATCACTGCTTACAGTACCATCCCCTCACCTCCCACTGTGTTTTTCAAATGACTCATTTCTTTTGAATTGTTTCTGAAAAAAAAAAAATGTTCTCTGTTAGCATTACCTCCTGTCATTTAACCAAGCCTATCATTCTTTCCATGTGTCTATAGAAATTTTTTCTGTTTACCTCTTTTCATTCTCCTAGTGTACACATATGGTGACAGCCAAAGAGGCAACAGCTGACTAGCAGAGGGAAGAAGATATATCGGTGCTACCATCATCATACGTTCTGTTAGTCTCTCCCCACAGAACAACTCCATTGGTTATATGTTCAAGTCAGTTAAGCCTACTTTAAGCATTGTGAAGTACAGTGTACAAATTTATAAGTTTCATGCATTCACTATTTAAAGTGTATGGCATTCACTCATCCACTCATTCATTCACCAAATACAATGTACAATAGAACCAATGTAATCATTTTCTTATCAAATGTAAATGTCATTTGCGATAGACTTCAAGATGAATCAAATGAAATGAATGTAATTACACCCATGAGCAGAAAATAATGTAAGTGATGTGTGAAAAATAAAATCATGTAATATCAGTTAGACCTACATTAGCTCTATAAAGGGAAACGCCTCTTACTGGTTAATTAACTATTGATCCATGGCTGGCAATGGTAGAGCTTCACTTGAATCAAGGTTTCTGACTTCAAGTTTATATTTGATTATACGTGACATTGAAAAGTTTCCATTATTTTTATTTTTAGAAGTTGGCTTTGGCTTGAGTTTTAATTTCATAAACAATTACCACATCTTAGTCATAATTCTCAAAATACTCAATTTTGTTGCATGTTATTCATAAAAGTCTTATGAATAATGCTACTTGATTTAGCAACTAAACTGTAGGCAACATAAAGCAATCATCTATCAATACATTTTATCATCTAATGCAGTGATTCTCAACCTTCCTAATGCTTCAGCCCTTTAATACAGATCCTTAAGTTGTGGTGACCCCCATTCATAAAATCATTTGCATTGCTTCTTCAGAATTGTAATTTTGCTAACGCTATAAATAATAATGTAAATATCTGATATGCAGGATGTCTGATATGTGACCAATGTGAAAGTGTCATTTGACACCCAAAGGGGTCGTGACCCACAGTTGTGATCTAATGCATGACAGTGAACACTCGTTACTCATTGTGCAGTCACTGCTCTCATCAGGCCTTCCAACAGGTTCACAAAACTGTAGTAACGGCTTTGTTGACCTCAGATCTTACTGTGCAGTCAAAGCTGACATTGAACTTACAGCTATTCTCTTGTCTCAGCCTCCTAAATACGAGATAATTGGTTTTCTTTTTGTCATTTGAATTACATGTTTTTTTGTCTATGGCCTTTAGAATGTGTCATCTACTTCAAATTGAAAATCATTTCCCCATTTGTGACTCCACAGGGGTCTCTCTTTATTAATCCAGGGACAACTCACTTGGCATCAGCTAACGTAAGTATTACTTGGCATATAGAATAATACAACACCTTCAGTTAAAACATTGTTGCTGTACATTCTACTATAATTTTTCTATACTTCGTATTCTTTTTTGTTTACTTATTTTTTTTTCTCTTTGATTCTGGAAATTTAACCTAAAGTCTTTTCTGTGCTAAGTAAATACTCTATTATTGAGCTATGATCCTAGCCCTATGTTACTTTGAAGATGACTTTTCAAAATGTACACAAAATATCTTAAGTAATGCCAGGAATTGTATATCATGCTGCTTATATTTGAAAATAAAAAATACATCAGATAATTGTGATTAGGAGACCAAAAATTTATAATAACCTACAGTTTAGCTTAATCATTTAGTATGTGATAATAGGGGAAATATAAATGTTATTTATATGGAAATCTAGAAATATAGTAAATTGATCTAGTTATCTTTTTATAAAATTGTATCAATATCTATTTAATATCAGATGAGAAATAAACAGTGAGTCTTCATTGTATTTGTCTGTGTGTTATCATTTATCAGTGAAATTAAAATCTCTACATCAACACAGGGTTCTAGTATCATTAGTTTTATATTCTTTTGTGTATACTTCTTCCATTTTAGACATTGGCCAGTTTTCAGTGCAAGGCATGCAATGTTCTGAAGCTGTCATAGTCTCTGTGATATAAACAAAACCTTCGCTTTCTTTAGAGTCAGCAATCATATTTGTCAGTCTTGCTTCTTTTTCATTTCATAATTTCCCATTAAATGTCCAATTATTTGATATGAAATGCTATGTACTGATTCACTTCTATACTTTCAATGATCACTATACAACACTCTGGATTTGTTTCTTCTGCAAGTCTCTCTAACAGGAAATACAAGGGATGATTGGGAAAGAGATGGAGGTGGCAAGTTCACAAGTTGCAGAGTATTTGATGGATAGTGAATCATATGATCAGTCAAGTCCAGAAAAGAAATTTAATTGTGGAATAAAAATAAGGTAGGACAAATGTATGCACTACAAGAATTCTGGACAACTTATTTTGCTTAGAACTTTCTCCTACATTTTCGTTGTTACTCTGTTCCCATCTTATTTTCTTTAAATCATCCATCAAAATTCTGATCCAGGGATGGCATCTTGAATGAGAATAGCATTATTATGGTTTCATTCTTGATGTGTGTATATTAATTTTATCTTGGTGGTAGTTTTTAAGCTATAGGGAATAATTATGTTCAAACATTTTTATTGGAAATGTCAATTAATCTTAATGTTTTATAAACAAAAGGCATTATAAATATAGATGTTAGTATTGAGACTAATAATGTAAAAGTATGCCTTATTTTCATTTGCTAGATCATAACTCAGATCTTAGATAAAGCATGACTTGGAAACTAACCAAGGGAAGGGAAGAAATAGCCAAAACATGATGCACTCCTGATCACAAATAT
Source organism: Peromyscus californicus insignis (assembly GCF_007827085.1). NCBI lineage: Eukaryota > Metazoa > Chordata > Mammalia > Rodentia > Cricetidae > Peromyscus > Peromyscus californicus. The sequence goes on from NW_026294503.1 coordinate 15,688,414, forward strand.
CATATTTTCTTAAGTGTGAATTAGAGAGCATTTAATTCAAAAGAAACCAGCATTTTGTACAATTGTAAGATTTTTCACATTGATTAGATGGATGAATGCTTGATTCACTCTAAGTGTGATGAAGACAGTGGCCTAAAGTGGGAACACTCATAGTTTTACAGTTCAGAGGTAATCAGAATCAGTTTTCATTTTAAAATAGTAAAGTTGTTGTATTTATTTATAAAAGAAAATTTGAAAACCCCTTGTTTTAAAAGATATCTAGCTCAATAACTTCACTACAGCTGTGTGATATATTTATGATTTTCCAATTATTATTTGTCGGTGGTGTATATATAATCTTTATTTTAAAATAATATATTTGTCAAAATTCTATTCCTTTGACTTTCTTTGAACTTAAAAGTTATTGAAATACTTTATGAGCTTACCAAATGGGTATTCATATGATAGTAAACTTAAAAGTGTTGCATTGAATGTTTTAACTAAACAGCGATATTTGTATATTGAATAGGAGTGTGAATACGAACAAATTTGGAATATCAGATTCATATTGAGATGTGTAATGTAATGGAAGTAACTTCTTCACAGTGACTAAATGTTCATTATACTGCTGAGAAGCAATAGGACACTTTACCGTTTTCCTCTTTTGATATTACATTACGAGAGGCATAGCTCATCCTGAACACCAGTGTATATGAAAAACTCAAATCATGAATCTAAGAGCTTATGGTCACCCTGTCTCCCTCCTCTCTTAAGTAGTAGTTAATGTGTACTGAAAACAAAGTCTCCTGGGAAGGGGAGGATGGGGGAGGCTGGGAGGAGAGAGGGAAAGGAAGCTGTGGTCAGGAGAGAAGAATAATGAATAAGAAAAAAAGAAGATAGAGTGCTGCAGGGCAAACATTAATATACCTCAAGGAAGGTAAGAACTGTCACTCTCACTCTCTATGCTAGTTTTCTAACTGATTTTAGTAAGATGCAGTCAGGAAGAAGATAGTGAGAAGTATCTGTGCTCAGCTAGCTTCTTCCTCTTTAGGCAGTCCTGGGAAATTGGCTACTTTTAGGGTGAGGTATTAAACCTCAATCAAATCCTTACAGTCATGCCCAATGGCTACCCTAATCTAAAAAGTCCTGTAGAGGGTTATACAAAGGCATGTCTCTTAGGTGATTCTAGATCCTGTCAAATTGATAATCAATATTCATACACACACACACTAAAAAATATAATAAAGATTTGACATAATCTACTCAACAGGTCCAAGGTTACAAAGCAGTTGAAAAGGAACAGGAACTTGATGACATGTCCGAAGGACTTCCAAGTACATGCTTGGAAATTCTTCAGCCCAAACATTCAATAGACTCAATGATGCATTGAATTTGATCTTCAGTGACAAATTGATTTTCAAGAGGTTTAATTAAGAGGGTTTTTTTTTTTTTGGTGAAAGGCGAGAAATAGAAGGACATTGTTTGCAGCTGTGAGAAATGCTGTATGATATAAGAATAATGTTTTAAATGATACCTGAGTTGAGGAACCTAGTTTCTGTTACTGCTTGTGGTAAACAGGCATTTGGAGAATCATGGAAGTACCCCTGATGCAATCTTAATATAATGTGAATGGTCAATTTAGGGTGGGAACCTCACTGGATTAGAAGGCTTTTGGACAAATTAAGACTCTTGTGGAAAGACTGTTCTCATTAGGGTTATAATAACACTCACAATAAAGGAAGGTAATTATAATTTAAATTTTTTTCCTGTTGCAAAAACAAAAAAATAAAACAAAAAAACCAACAAGTTGAATATCTAATATTTCTTTACTGTGACAGATACCCAAAGTATTCATGATAATTAATTTCATATGTTATCTTGTCTGGACTCAGAAACATCAACATAGCTTATAAAATAATGTGATTTTTGCTTTGACCATGAAGATGTTTCTTTAAAGACTTAACTCAGCCATATTCATATGTCTGTTTCATTTAATGAGATGCCAGTTTACCTGAATAGATCAATACTGTCTAAAAAGAAAATTCTCTCTCACGTACTCAGAATCACTCCTTTTGTCCAGGGAGTACTAAATACCTACTTCCCAGGACTTCAGAACTAGGCTAAGTTATTGCATTAGCTTTCCTGGTTCTGGAACTTACAGACAGTTTGTTGTGGGACTTCTCAAAAAGCACGTTTTTGGTGAACCAATTTCAATAACAAATCTCCCTTTCTACAGGAGATACACATCTCCATTTTTATCTATCACCATCCCTTCATGCAAACTTCTCTTCCCTTAGTTATTTTTGAAAAATTTATCAGAACTGTTGAAATCTCTTTCAGAGATCATCACTTCAATCTAAATGACAAGATGACAATGATAACAGGACCTTGGATGAAAACAAAACAAAACAAAAAAAAACCCTTTTTCTCCTGCATCAGTTTTATCATAAATAATGTAAAGATAAATAAATAAGCATGGTAAGCTAGGTGATTCCTTAGAGCTATAGGTAGTTTTGTATAAGATAATTGGCCTGGGTGGACCTCGCTACCAGTGGTAAAGAAAAGGCAGTCAATGTGAAACTATAGGGGATTTAATCTCTTCATGTAGATGAAAAGGGAGATCTTGTCCAAATGCGGGTATGTTTCATTTGTACATACACTCACATTTCATAATTAATCAGTTGTGGTCCTCAGAGGAAATAGATGACACACATAAACAGGTAATTGGACATAATTTAATTAAGGAAAAATGCAATTGTTTACAATGTGGCTGGCAGAGCTAATGAGAAAGAAATGGGATCATGAAGCGCCCATCTAAGCCAGAGCATAGTGCTATTACTACTGTGTACCTGCAAAAACGGGGAAGGGCTGGGACTCAAAGTATGTGGTAGCTTGAGGAGACAGCCCTTCGTTGGAGTTATGCTTTTGGTGGAGGGAAGCAGCAGCTTGTAGTTCTAACCATTCTCTTCTCCCACACTGCAGTCCTTTGACATCTATTCCTACTGGTAAAATCAGATAGCAACTCAGAGCATAGCTATTTGTTGATGTGGTGCTCAGATATCATTGGTGAAGTGAGACAAACAGTGCAGTGAAGTATAGTTTGATAAAGGAAATATGAATCTCTGTAGCACGAATCCTAAAATGGTCTTTTAATAAAAAAAAACCCTGGAGCTAGATATTGGGGTAAATGCTGAAAAATCAGAGAGACAAAGGAACAAGCCACTGCCACATCTCACCTTGCCAACTCCACAAATCCTCTGTTTGAAAGCATCTGAGTCCTCAGCTGAAGAAGCTCCAGCTGAACAGACTTCCAGCTGAAAAAGGGCCTCCAGCTGAAAAGGACTTGAGCAGAAAGAGAGCTTAGCTCCTGACTCCTCAGGTCTTATATACCCTTCACTGCCCAGCCATATGACTCCCTTTCTAGTGCTGGGATTAAAGAGCTGCAACTTCCATGTGCTGGTAGCAGAGGCATGAGATCTCAAGTGCTGGGATTAAAGGCATGTGGTTCCCAAGTATTGGGATTAAAGGTGTGTGCCACCACTGCCTGGCTCTGTTTCTCTCCTAGACTGATTCAATCTCATGTAGTTCAGCATAGCTTTGAACTCACAGAGATCCAGGCAGATCTCTGCCTCACGAATGCTAGGATTAAAGATGTGTGTCTCCACTGCCTGGCCTCTGTTTAATCTAGTGGCTTTTTCGGTCCTCTGATCTTCAGGCAAATTTTATTAGGCTACACAATATATCACCACAAAGCTCTATAATGAAATTCCACGTAAATCCAAACTGTTAATATTTATGGACAGAGGAACTACTCTCAAGCAAGCTTTTAATTCCCAGAATTCTTTATATGGAAATTAAGCATGGTATTTTGATGAACACGGATTTTGACAAAGTAATACAAAACTAGATGACTTGTGGGATAGTTCTGAATATGTAACCATCAGTCTATTCTACCCTAAGAATCTGATCCTGTTCAAGTGACTTCATATTTATTTCGTTAGCTACTTTTCTATTGCTGTGATAAAATACCATGGGCAAGCCAGCATGAAGAAGGAATGGTTTATTGGGGATTACACTTCCAGAGGAATAAAGGTCTGTGGTGGTGGGGAAGTGATAGGTGTGAGGATAGGAACATCTAAGAACTCACAACTTGAACCACAAACTGGAAATGATGCATGGCTTTAAAACAGCAACTGACCGGAGTGACATCCATTCTTCAGTGAGGCCACACCCCTAAGTTGTGCCACCAACTAGGTACCAAATATTCAATAATCTGAGCCTATGATCCTCTAAGGACATTCTCATTCAAATCACCATATATAATACACACACACACACACACACACACACACACACACACACACACACACACACCTACCCAGTGTGGTGGCTATTCCCTTCTTAAGGCAGAGGCAGGTAGATCTCTTGAGTTCAAAATTAGTCTGGACTCTATAGGTAGTTCCAGGATATCCAGGGCTACACAGTGAGACTCTATCTCAAAAAAATAAATAGACCAACAAGTAAGCAGGAAAAAAAAACCAGAAAGCAAAAGCAAAACCAACCAACCAAACAACTAAGATTAGGAGCAGTGAGAAGTCCTCACGTAGTCATAGTTGGAGAATGACAGGAAAGACATGATATACATACTTTTAGGTCTCTAAAGGAAATGATCTTTGCATCACAACAGAGCAGGCTTCCACCAAGAACACTGTCTTCAAATGCTGTGAGCCTGAGCATTTTATATAAGCATTCTTCTCTGCTGAATCTTTTACTGTATATAGGTTATCTTAATAATTTTCCATACCCCACACCAATGCCACCACTGAGTCTTACTCCTCTCTTCTCTCTCAGCAAATTATTGCATTCAGATACCTTCCTAACTCCCCAAAATTAGAAACCTACTCAAGGCTCCATTTTAAGAATTTCACACCCTCCCCCCTTTTTTAAGCAGTCTCAAACTCAAATCATTCTTCTAGTTTTTCTAGCTATTGTCAGTCAGAATCCTAGGTATACCATTTACTTGAAGCTACTTTCCCTAGATAACCATAGACTAAGAAAGAAAGTTGGTATTACAACTCATATCTTCAATAATTAATACCTTCTACCTGTTTGACAGAAGGTTTGAAGAGCGTCACGTAAGAGGGAAGGTCAAGATTTTAAGACTTAGTTGACTGCAGTGACTACTGAGAGGTGGTGTCTTCTGGACATGGCAGGTATGCTACATCCACACCATGCAAACAGGACAGTTGTTGATGCAAGAGCCCACCAGTCCACCATGATAATGTAGATGGGAAAAGTTTTATAAGGCCTACCACCTAGATGAAGAGTTACAAGCAGTCAAAGACTGCTGAGGGAGAGAAATTCAGTTATCTCCAGGGACAAGCTCATTGATAGACTTCCTAGTACTAAGTAGTTTTATATATATATATATATATATATATATATATATATATATATGTGTGTGTGTGTGTGTGTGTGTGTGTGTGTGTGTGTGTGTGTGTGTGTGTGTACAGGTAACACTAATTAAACTATATAGATTTTATATAAATATACATGTGTAATGGGTAGCCATTCCAGCTTTGACCTGGAAGTTCCAATACCCATTGAGGCTTCGGTACAGGTCACGCCTACAAGGCGGGGCCGAGAGAGGACTCTGAAGACCTGAAATCCAGATGCATGAGCTCTCTTGGCTCCTGGACCCTGGATGCTGGAGGTAGACTGAGCAGAGTTCTCCAGAGAACACCGTCGGACTGTGCTACACCTTTCCCAGACCCTGTTACCCATCCCTTCACTTGTAAGTTACCCCACAAAATAAACCTCCTTTTTAACTACATGGAGTGGCCTTAATAATTTCACTAATATCTGGCACTCACGTGGGGCAAATTCCAAAGGCCTGGTGGTTCCCACCCTCAGCTTCCTCCCCGGCTGGTGGGCACTTGAAGCTGCAGGGTACTGCCTGCAGAGTCCTTTACCAGGAAAAACCTACACAGTTCCATTCCTGAAAAGAAGTTAATCTGGTCTCAGCTCCACGGCAAGTTTAGCCCCCAGACCAGTGAAACCATTGTGAGTGAGGCGTGCCCCCTCCTCCCTGAGTGCTGGCCCCCTGCCCTAGCCCGCAGCTTCCACAGTTTCACCTAGTTAAAATAGTCAGGCACTATCCCCAGCGACACCCTACTTAGGCACAGAGAGAGCTTGGAGCCGTGCCTGCTGGCAGACCTCCTGTCTGTAGAGGCAAAGAGGGGCTTAGAGTGGCCTGGAATTCTCTATACCCTGAAGCTCCAGCGAGTCACCTGAAGAACTGCCTACTGCCTGTGCTCACTCTGCCACCAGCCAAGGCATTCAACAGGACCTGCTTTGGAGCTATACCAACACCTCCCGCTGGCTGAAAAGTGCTACTACACCCCCCAAAACCACAGAAAGGTAAGATAGACTAACCAGCGTCTTATTTCAAGTAAAAGTACTTGATAATTTTACATCTTAAAACTGACTAACACATTTTGAGTAATTCTTGTAATATGGCTGACAACATTGCCTCACAAGAATTTAAAAACCTTTTTGCCTGTATGTTGAATGACATTTTCCTGGAAATATACGACCTTCCTAAGGCGTATCTGGTCTGTACCATTTTGGCATTCATTGTAATAATCCACACAGTGTTCAAACACTGGTTTAATAATAAGAACAAAGATGAGTCATTATTGGGACTGATACAGGCTTTGAAAGATAGCAATGAAAACTTACATAAAAAAAAGGTTCTTTCTCTGGAATCTGCTAACCAGGATTTACAAAACAGGCTTATACCCAAATTTGATTTTATTGATAATAAATGTAAATATTTGATGGATAGAGCACTAACTCTTCAGAGTGAAGTTGTGGCTACTCAGACACTATATAAGGAAGAAAAATTATCATTAATTGATAAGATAAGGTCCATGGAATCATGTGTTTCAGAAGAACATAAAAACTTCCATGATTCCATGAGAAATCTGGAATCCCTTGCAAGAGAGGAGGTTCACTCCCTGGAATAGACCCTAGGTGCTCGTTTGCAGGCCTTAGAAGAAACTCTCAGTAAACATGACAGGGGACCTAATAAGCAGAAGGGCAAGACCATACAGGTTGTAACACCTCTAAATAGCTCTCATACAATGGCTTATCCTGTTATCATCCATGAGAAGCCAGCAGATGACACACACCCCGAGCCATATATGACATATACATTACAACCAATTTCAACAAGGGACTTTAAAAATATAAAGGAAACAGTAGTTACATATATATATATATATATATATATATATATATATATATATATATATATATATATATACACATATGTGTGTGTTTACATACATGAGAAGAAGAAATAATGTAAAACAGTGTACACTTTCTGGTAAAAATAGCCTGGTAATATTGAATGAGCCATCATCTCTTATTAGGCTTTTCGAGCTGGCATTTGTACTTAGACATAGGTGGAATATAAATGTCATGTCAATTGGTTAACCACTTATCCAAGCATCAGTGTAGCTGTGATTATAGTGAATCAATGAATCTCTGTTGGGAAGTTGAAAAATAATGACATTTTTAAATTTAGTGATGCCACATTGCGTTTAGTTTGTTAATTCTATCATGCGACTGTTCTCTTTCATGTCCTGTACTCTTTCTTCCTTCTGTGTAGATCACTTCCCACATTGGTCCCATAGTATATTATGGTTTCACATTTCTCTGGAATCTCTTAATTATTCTCCACAATCAACTGTCATCTTTATAAGCCAAATTAAATATCTCCAGTCATTCTCATTCATACCCCAACCCCCACAATTCTAAACCTGCCTTGCTTAATCATACACTCACTTGACTATGTATTCAAAGAATATTCTGGAAAAAATGCACACTCAGGGCTCATTCTACACTTAGGTAGCCATGACAAGCACTATAAAGTCAATGGTGTTGAGAAGTCCTACTCTGTAAAACAAAATCACTGCAATACTTCAATTGTGAAAACTTCAACATTTGTTTTGGTACAAATTCCCCCATATCTTTTTTCTATTTTTCATTAAAACTTCTAGTTGATACATGATCTTGGCTTCATAGAAAACACACTGTTCCTAGTTCCACATTTAGCAAGTCACAAAAGAACTTATTTGGCCATGCCTAATAAGGTGTCCACAGTCATTTTATTTCCACATTTTCTTTTTTTAAAAAAATCATTTATTCTCTCATATATTACAACCTTGCTGAAGCTTCCCCTACCTCCTCTCCTCCCAGTCCCATTCCTCACACCTCCCCTCCTCCTCCCATCTACGCCTTCTTCGTTTCCTCTCAGAAAAGGGCAGGCTGCACAAAGACCACCAAACATGGCACATCAAGCTGAAATAAGACTAGATATTACCTCCTCTCATGCAGAGGATGGACTATGAGGAAAAGGGTCCCAAAAGCAGGCCAACGAGTCAGAAACACTTCTGCTCCTACTCTTAAGAGTTCCACAAGAAAACCAAGCTACACGACTGTAGCTCAGACCTAGACAGGCTCCCTGATTGTCGGTTCAGTCTCTGTGAGCCCCTATTAGCCCAGGTTAGTTGATTATGAGGGTTTTCTTGTGATGTCCTTGATGCCTCTGGCTCCTACAATCCTTCTTGCCTATCTTCCTCAGGATTTCCTGAGCTCTGCCTAATGTTTGGCTGGCCCACAGTCATTTTTAAATGTTAAAAATTCCATTTGCTCTTGAAAAAATCTCTGTATTCTAATCACTCAGAATATCGTTCAATTCCATTTCAAAATACTTCTTTATTTTATTTTTAAACCCCTTCTTCTAATTCATATGCTTACTACTCAGGATTGTTGACTCTATATTTAAAACAAATTTCAAAGCAGCATCTCTATTTAGTCTTTCATTTGCTAAGTATAAACTTTGACACAGTAATTTTTCTACTTAGAATCTTTCATGCTAGCATTGTTTCAACAGAAGCATGCACATTTCTCATTTTGACATCCAAAATAAATTCTTCATTGCATGATTCTAATCAGTAGAATGAGACAAGATGCATTTATCATGAGGATATTAGCTTGCTAATTAGGGCACAGAAAACTATAAAATATTTTATCTCCATTAAATCACGTGTCTATACTACAAACTTGGTGGTATCCAGTACACACCTGGTTTCATGACAATACAGGATATGAACAAAGATGAATAATTCGCTTTCATTTAATTTTGTTTGCACAGGCTTGCACGCGTTTACATCCGAGCATCCTATCTGTGTTTCCTCAAGAACGCAAGCTGCTTAACAGACGTCAATGATGAATTAAAAAGAGATCAAAGCTCTTTCGTTAGAAATATCTTCTACTAAAGATTTCTTGGCATATGGGGGAGGGCTATGGAAATTTTGAATTACAATATTTATGCAGTATACAAATGTTGTGTTAGCTTCCTGCAAGAAATAACTCTTTATCTGATAACACATGTGTAAATTCACCATGTGGTTAACGTTCCCTTGTGTATACTTACACTGGGCTTTATTCATTTATCTCTGAGAGTGCTATGATGATAGACATGATAAACTAGTAGTTTATATTTATAGGTTCAAATTCAGATCTTCCTATTCATGACAATCACAGTAGGTATAATAATTCTGAAAAACTGTTTCAGAAATCATTCACATTTAAAAGATTTTAAATAATATTTTTATATGTTAGACATAAGTGGTTAGCAGGTAGCAAGTTCCCACTGATTATTGCCATGTTTTAGTATCGTATGGTCATGTGCTATGATCTCACTGCTCGGGGAGATAGAATTTGGTTTTGTTAATTTATTAGACTGCAGTCATTTGATCCACAAATTTATTTAAGCTATATATTATTAACCTCTGTATCTATTACAAATTTCTTTAATTAAAAATAACTATTATTTGCTAGTAATATACATTTTGTCAGGTTAATATTATTGATCTAAAAATCAGAAGATCAGAATGGTTGTTGCTTTTATCTGGAAACACATACATAAAAATATCATTTCCTTTCCTTACTACATTCATTATACCACCGACATCCTTTGACAGTTGGTAACTTTGTTTTTAACATCAGCAACATATTATTTGGACCTCTTTTTCTAACTGATATCTCTCCACTTCATTAATGAAGAACTTTTGATTACCCTGAAAGCAAATATATACTCCAGGTTACTCTTTCTATTTCAAAATCCTCACGCTATCATGCTTACAAGAAACTCATTTTCCATGTAAGTCTACATTTTCATAGGTTCTATGGGTTGGAAGATGGGTGTTTTGAGTGATTATAATTCTATTTATCGTGATATGCACTATGTGCACCCATAGAAGTGAGAATAGTGTTGGCTTCCCTGGAACTGGAGTTTCAGAGGTTAAGAGCCGCCCAGTGAGTGCTAACTACTGATTCTGGGTGCTCTGAAAGAGCCAGGGCTCTTAACTGCTGAGCCATCTCTCCAGCCCCATATTATTTGGTTCTTTGTTGTCTTTTCAGATGTCTTTAGTAGTTAATACATAGCTTCAGCATGTGTGAGACAACTGAATGCTTGTTGAATAGAGTTAATTAATAAAAGGTGAAGGGTAAAATCTAAAAATGTCTGCATTCCCTCCTTGGGTTATTTACTGACTCCAAATCAGCTTTTAGTAAATCTCCAGTAGTGTGTGCTCAGAACATTTTCCCTTTACTTCATTAACTTGACTGTCATGCATTCACACACAGCAACTGCAAGATTAAGATTATTTCAGAGGAATGAGAATATCAGCATGTTTCTTTGAGCACAGTAAATGCAAGATTTTGCCTTGAGCTATTTAGAAAATATTAAGTTAGTTTTAACTATAACATCATTTTCCTGTAGATATTTAAAGTTTTTCTGTGAGTTAACTTTAGAATGATACTTATCTGTATTTCATGAAGTCTTGATAGAATTTGTTTGATGAAGCTATCTGTATAGAGGCTCATTATATGTATAAGTTATACTGTGCATTATGTAATCAAAATATTGCTTTGAAATATGGTGAAGAGCTTGCCTCCTGGATGTGTTTATTTATAAACTGCTCAGAGCTGCCATTCAATATTCAGTTTTTAAGGTTTCACAAAACTCAGTGGAATTTAGTTCACTCGTTTAAACTTTAATCATGGCAAAGAAGTACATAGATAATGACTTATTGCTTCAGAATAGGACCATGAAGTGACACGAAAAATATTCATATCTTAGTAGAAATATGAACATTTATAAGGTTAGTATGTATAATTCACTCCATGTCAGCATTCAATAGTTTTCAGCACTGAAATGTTAGAATTATTTGTATTGCAGTCTCACACGGCTAGTTGACTCCCTCAGTTCACTGCCAGTAGAGATTCCGCATATAATGTTCCTGTCATCCAAGTTTCCTTTGCAGATGAATATCAGTATTTAAAATTTTATAATTAGTAACATATTTTTATTAGAATAGTTCCTGTATGATATTAACCTTGATGTTTTAAAATGGATTTCAAATGAATAAAAAAATACTTAAATGGAATTTTTTTTTATTTAAGAAAATTTTTTATTCATTTTACATACCAACCACAGATCTCCCTCTCATTTTTCCCACACCCCCCCAAGCCTCCCCAACCCCCACCCCTGTCCATCCTACCCCCCCCATCCCCTCCTCCAAAGAGTAAGGGCTCCCATGGAGAGTCAGCAAAGCCTGGTACATTCAGCTGAGGCAAGACCTAGCCCCTCCCTCCTGCATCAAGGCTGAGCAAGGCGTCCCACCATAGGTAATGTGCTCCAGAAAGCCAGCTCATGCACCATGGATAGATCCTAGTTCCACTCACTGCCAGGGGCCCGTCAAACAGACCAAGCTACACAACTGTCTCCCGTATGCAGAGGGCCTAGTCTGATCCCGTGTAGGTTCCATAGCTGTCTGTCTAAAGTTCGTGACTTCCTATGAGGTTGGTGCAGTTGTCTCTGTAGATTTCCCCATTATGATCTTGATCCCCCTTGCTCATAGAATCCCTCTTTCTCTCTTTGACTGGATAAATGGAAATTTTCAAGATTTGAAAATTTCCTGGATACTTTCATTGCTATGTAGATGTTTCAGGCAAAAAAAAAAAAAAATCAAATTTATAACTCTCAGGAAAAACGCTGAAAGGTACATATGTCCCAGAAGATATTGCTGCTTCTTAGTTTGTGCCAACTGAAAAGAGTAATCGACAGGCCAAGTATATTCTTAAGCAGACCCAGGGGCCGACTCTTACATAAATTCCCCCAAACAAAAGGACAAAAAGTCTGTTGAAAACTACTGAAAGCTTCCCTAAGGGGAGACATTCTACCAGCTAATACTACTTTAGGATGGCAAGGAAAAGGGAGGAAAAAACCATTTTATTCAATTCACATTGAACTTACTGGAGTGACTAAACACCACTCTTTTCTCTATGTAATCCAAGTTTGTACCTGAAATTAATTCCCTGTGCAGTTATTATTAACCCTGTCATTAAAAGTGCCCCAGTTAGTGTGATAAATTATATGGCCACATGAAATCTATAGGCCTAAATCTTTAGACATTTCACAGTTAAGAGAAATTACTCCCCAAACAGACTAGAATGGCAGAGTTTGAGAAACTTTTGCTGTTCTGATGAGAAAATGTCATGAGTTTGAAGGCGAAACTTTTAAGAACTGGTCTTCTTGATGTCTACATTGTTTGGTTTAGTTTCTGACAGTTTCATTAAATTGGTATAATATCCTCTGGCAGTAAAGTGATGTATCTAATTTCAGAACTAAATCTCTTGAGAACCTTAAGCTAACAATTGCAATATGAGCAGCTTATCAACTATTTAAATTTTATGTTAAGGATTTGTTGTTCTTAATGGATTTTTTTTTCAGGATTTCAAAATTGTAGAGGAGACTGAATTGGGAGACATTTGATTATGAAGTACTAATCAGAGGAAGAATTACAAACCTCTGTATTCAAACAATGTTTACTTATCACTTATACTTTTGGTTTGACATATTCATTGACATTTAGTAATATGCTGAATATACTATGAAACTAACTTTTGAATTAATAGTTATAGCGATGAAACTAAAATGCATATATTCTTGTTGTCATGCATCTTTATAATATTTTAATATTGCTATAGGTTTTAAAGAATAGGTATACAAGATTCAGAGTTTTTTTCCATCTGTAGAGAACTCATTATGAAATTAAAAATACCAAATGCCATCATCATCAACAACAACAACAAGAATAATAGTACCAAAGTGTTGTTAAGAACCAGACTCAGTATTCAAACTAAATCTTGTAAAAAGTAGTTGCACAAAAATATTTTCATGAAGAGGAAAGGTGTCTTTAGGTGTAAAGAAAATACAAAGATAATAGAATGTTTTTTGACTATCAGCTGAAAGGTTTTGGCCACCAAAATCACTTTCCAATTTATATCTGGTATGTCCCGTTTTGCAAAGTCTGCAGGACAGTGATCTATTGAGTTTGTCAGGATAGGCTCAGCCCTACAAGGTAGAGAATGTAAGGAAGGATGCAACGTGGCTCACCTGGAGGAAATGCAGGAGCCAGAAAAGCTGTCACCATCACCATTCTGAGTAAGTTCCTCAGCATTTAACAGCAATCTGCAAAATTTTCTGAGCTCATTTAATCTGTACAACAACTTGTGTGTTTTCACCTAGTTTCATACATGGGAATCATAGAATGCCAATAAATGCATGCAGTCTGCTACATGACACAGTTTTTAGTCTCTTTCAGACCCTAATCATCCTCCTCATCACAAGGTTCTTCTATCTTAATATTTAGTTAAGTTTTTCAAAACAATATTCCTAGGAAGTATAACCAATAGACAAGGAAAAATGGGAAAGCATATAAATATGCAATCAAAAGTATTGAGATATAGAACAATGGGGCTGGAGAGAGGGTTCAGTGATTATTAGCACAGGCTACTCTTCCAGAAGACCCAAGTTTTTATCCCAGCACTCACATAGTAAGCTCACAAAAATATGTTCCTCTAGTCCTAGGGAATCAGATGTCCATTTCTGAGTACTACACATGTGTGGTTTGCAGACATACAGACAGACAAAAACCAGCATATTCATAAGTTAAAAATGAAAGAAAACTATGAGCTATCTTAGCTAAAAGAAGGCAATGAGTTTGTGTCAACCTTGAGTTTTTATTACTTGTCTGAATTGGTTTCCCCATTGTAAACAATCAAGAAACATAATTGTACAATCAACCAAATTCAGAGGTGGTAGACAGAAAATAGATCTGTATGACTTGAAGTTTTGTGGCAAAAAAAGGAAGGAAATGATGTAACTCTACTTTTCTACTCTAAACAATCAAATCTTAAGAAGCAATGCACATTGAATACCTTCTGTCTCCATTCCTGGAAATTAAGCTAGAGAACTCACAGCCAACAAGAAACTTCATATCTTTTTTTTTTTTTTTTTTTTTGGTTTTTCGAGACAGGGTTTCTCTGTGTAGCTTTGCGCCTTTCCTGGAACTCACTTGGTAGTCCAGGCTGGCCTCGAACTCACAGAGATCCACCTGGCTCTGCCTCCCGAGTGCTGGGATTAAAGGCGTGCGCCACCACCGCCCGGCAAAACTTCATATCTTTAGGAATAAGAGGGGAAATTAATATCTTTGAATTCTAATCACCCCAATTTCTCAACTGGTTTTATTTTTGTAATTAGACTATCAATGCTTGTTGTAAATATAACCATAACATAAAAGGATTGCAGGAATGCTTTTACTTTTTAAAAAATTATTAATTCAGTTGTTTACAATTTCATATATATAATATGATTTGATCAGCATTCTCTCTCATTATTATACCCTCTTTCTTAGTTTTCTTTATTTATGTGTATGTGTGTGTGTCCACTTCCCTGTATGTGAACCACATGAATATGTAATGCCTTAGAGGCTAGAGGAGGAATTCAGAATCCCTGAAGCTGGAGTTATAGATGGTTGCCAACCTCCAGGTCTGGATCCTGAGAACTGAACCCAGGTACTACGCAAAAGAAACAAATATTTTTAACTTCTGAGCCATCTCTCCACTTTGTGATTCTTCTCTCTTATGTTCTGTCCAATCATAATCAATGCCTTTCTTCTGTAACGTTTTTCTGATTAGTCACTGATACCAGTAAGATGTGCCCTTGTTGTAACCAGGTGTATATGGTCTATAGATGACTGTCTTTTGCTTTTTATTTTTGCAACTGTTTATTTATTTATTTATTTATTGGGGAAGGGGTAGCCCATGCAGTGGCATATGTTTGGAGATCAGAAGACAACTTGTAAGGGCCGGGTCTCCCTTTCACTAAATTGGTCTTGGAGCTTCAACTCTGGACATCAGATTTTGCAGTAATTGCTCTTACCCACTGAACTCTCTGTTTGGCCCTGCTCTTGCCATTTCGGCACATCTTTAAAAACAAACCAACAAATAGAAATAAAGTTGTATTTCACCTCTAAATGTGTTTGTCTATGCCCTCAATAGATATAAACTAGTCTATCATCTGTCTATCTATCTATCTATCTATCTATCTATCTATCTATCTCTCTCTATCTAGCCTATCCCATTTGTAAATGGATACTATGCTAAGTGCTCTTCAATATCTTCAATAGAATTTATAATACCTAATCTTTATGTACATCAAAAATTGATACAACTATCTGTTTATAGATGAACATTTATTAAAAAATGAACATGATAATTGTATAATTCAATAGAATAGTAATTATACTTATTGAATTGAAGATTAAAGTCCATTTACTCTCACATCAGGACTATTTCCCCCAACATACTACATTTTAACTTTTATGAATGATATTTTTCTAAATTTTGTTTCCATCAATAATGGAGCAATACTTTTTAAAATAATGCACTATAACACAGGCGCGCGCGCGCGCACACACACACGCACACACACACACACACGTAATATAATGTGAAGTACATGAATCATGCATTTAAAAGTTTGAAGGAATAAGAAAACAGGTTGGTAATTGCTTTCCATCACTAAAATCATGTTTTTCATAGTATTGATACAACTTAGCTTCTTCTCACTGTTCATTATGTGTTGAGAAGTTTTAAACTGGTGTTTTGTGGAAATAAATTTCATTTTTTCTCTTTCTCTCTTTCTTTCTTTCTTTCTTTCTTTCTTTCTTTCTTTCTTTCTTTCTTTCTTTCTTTCTTTTGTGTATATATATATTTTTTTGCATTTTATATTACTAACCAGAGATCACCTTCCTTCCTCTTCTCCCACTTGCCCCCATCTCTCCCCACCCCCCACCCTCATCCCTACCTCAGAGCGGGTAAGGCCTCCCTTGGGAAGTCAACAAAGTCTGGCATACCAAGATGAGGCAGGACCAAACACCTCCCCCCCATCTCCCTGTATTGAAGCTCAGCAAGGTGTCCCTCCATAGGGAATGGGCTCCAAATCTTAGTTCATGCACCAGGGATAAGTCCTGGTTCCACAGCCAGGGGCTCCACAAGCATATCAATCCACACAACTGTCACCAACATTCAGAGGGCCTAGTTTGGTCTTAATGTTGATCAAGAGTTTCTATTGGTTCAATGACTTTTAAGTATCAGAACAAGGGCTTTTGATCCCCAGAGAACATTCATTTTTGTTATTTAAGTTGACAGCTTCTAGTACTTTGTATAAAGAAGTGTTCCTCAATTCTGGCTATGTTTTCTTTGAATGCTGGGTAATTATTCTTTTGTTGGGAGGAGGTACTAAGCATTGTAGGAGAGTTAGCAGCATCCTTGAACTCTACTTAGTAATTGCCAATAGTTCTCTCCTTTAAATGTGCAGCAAAGTGGTCTCCAAGTACTGACTAGGGTCCCTCATACACTAAAATAGGTCTCAATTGGTGACTACTGACCACATTAAATCCTACATTTAAGCTCTATGAGGTAACTACTCAAGGCAACATCATTATGGATTCGTGTGGCATATTCTCCACCTGATAGGTACCAGTACTCCTTACTAGACCTCAAATTGACTTCAAAATTTTAGTGTCATATGCTATGGCTAGAACTTAATTTTCTCTGATATTCAACTTGCATGTTTTACTATTACCACAATAAATAGTAGTGATTTACTGTATATTAAAATTGTATGTCGTTTTGTAAGCTGGACAACAGAAAATTTTAATATTACTGCAAAGTTACAGCAGCATGAATGTTTTGATCTGTAATAGTTAAATCATAGAGTCAGATTGTGCTTAGAAATAAAAAAGAAACTAGATTGATTTGAGAAGAGGGCTTCAGTTGGATGATCAAAATAGAAACCCTACACGAATAAAAACAAAACAAAGCAAAAAAATAATTCAAGTCGATTGAATTGGTTGAGGAAAGGCATTCTTAAGGAAGAGGATGAGATCTGAGAGGTTAGATTAGATAAAACCACGAGAAAGATGTGATATTAAAGGACAGGCAGAAATGGTAAGCGCCGTAGCTTACTGCTCTTTAAAAGGCCATTAAGGATAAGTATTATAAGTGTAATTGAGAAATAGAGAATAAAGCCACCAGAAATTTAAGAGAAACACAACAAAATATTCTAAGGAAAGTGAAGTCTAACCAGAGATCAAAACCTTGTGAAAATGCTCATTTGGAAAGTTGCTACATTAGATACCCAACCAACAATATTTTTACAAATGTATTGAAAGTTAAAATTTCTAGGCGTATTAGATTTTTTGAAGACAGAATCATATTATGCGTCCACAGCTCATATTGTAAATTTAAATCTTTCTGTCTCATCCTCCCCAGCAGTAGAATTATAATGTTCTACTGTGCAAGCAAATCCTAGGTATATTCGAGAATAGAGGTTCTAAATATAGATACTGATGAAGTACTTACTGATATGGTAAGTGCTTTTTGATAGACATGCCCAAGATAAGAAAAGACACATAGAGATTATCAATAAGATAAATAATTATCTAGATCAGCTGTTGAGCAAAAGTAAAAATGCTGTGAATAAATATACCATATATAGTTGATATCAAATGATAATTTCTGAAATGTTTAAAAATGTGCAGTTGTCAGAGTCTAAAGAGAAAGCAACTGATGTCATTCTAACTCTAGTCAACCACATTGATACAAGACATGTGACTTAAAGGGATGTAGACCATGCTCTGACTTTTCTCTTCTTCCCATCTTTCTCTCATAATTCCATATAGTTTATCCTTTCAAAGCCTACGGCTTGAAATTCATCCTAAAAATTCAACTTGTAAATGAAGTTTCCCTGATTTTCCTGTCTAAAATTGTTATCTAGGCATGTGGGAAACACACACACACACACACACACACACACACACACACACACACACACACACACATGCACGCACTCACTCACGTATGCACGCACACACATACACACTAAACAAACAAACAAAAATCTCTAATCTAGAGCTACTAGCCTTATATTCTTTATTATCTTAAACCTATTTACAGTCCTCTCTCTCTCTCTCTCTTTCTCTCTTTCTCTCCTCTCTCTCTCTCTCTCTCCCCCCTGTGTGTGTCTGTTTCTGAAATATTGCTCTAAATTTTTATATAATTTATTTTATTCATTAAAAATTTTTAAGTTTTTTTTAAATTTATTTTCTTTCAAACAATACATCTCAACAATAGCCTGCCCTGTCTCTGCTTCTCCCAGTCCCCCACACAAACCTCCCCTCTCCCCCGCAAGTCAACTCCTCCTCCTTGTATTAATAATTTAATACCATATCTCTAAAATGTTTCTCTCCATGTGATATACTCTCTTTCTTCAAATGGTGCTGAAGTCTATATTAACTTTTAAACTTTCTTCTATAGTGTGTGCAATATATTTCCTTAGTGATAAATTTGAGAAGACTAACTGGTCATTTTCTGCATCCTTCTCTGTTGGGAAGCAATCATTTATAATGCACAACAAGTTTTGCTCTCTGTTAAGGGTCACTTGTCACATATTTCCTTGGGTCTCTGAAGCATCATCACAGTCATGACACATATTGGGTGAGAGAAATTTTCTTGAATCTCTGATTCATTCAGATTCCAATGATATGTTTGGTTTTCATTGCATAAGATACCCTGCTGTCTTTCTTATGAAAAAATGCCATTATAAGATTGAAAATATGACAACAGAAGTACTTTAAAGTTTGAAATCCAGTTGTTTATATAAGATATATATAAGATACATATGTATCTACTTGTAAAATTAAGCCAATATTTTTGCATAAACACACATAAAGAAATGATCATTATACACAAAGCAATCAATATCATTAATCTCACATGATTCATTCATTCATTCATGAGTTTGCCATATCTAAACTCCATTTTTAAAAATTTATTAAATTTTTATTAACTTTACATACCAATCACAGATCCCCCTCTCTTCCCTTCTTCCACCCCTCCCTCAGTCTTCCACTCCAACCCACCCCCCCATCCCCTCCTCAGAAAAGGTAAGGCCTCCCATACCCTAACTGTTATCATAGGGCCTTCATCCAGTAACTGACTGAAGCAAATGTAGAGAGTCACAGCCAAGCACCAGGCCGAGCTCCAGGAATCCGGTCAAAGAGAGGGGACAGGGATTCTATGAGCAAGAGACATCAAGATCGTGATGGGGAAATCTACAGAGACAACCAAACCAAGCTAGTGGGTACTCATGAACTTTAGATCTAAACCCCAATTTCTTATCAAATTTCCATTCTACTATACAATTTTAGTGACTTTTGATAATGTGCATTACATCTCTAGACCACTCACTTAATAGGACTCCAAGAGTTGTTGGTCTTCTGACCTACATCTTTCCATACCTTCCAAATCCCACACTGGCCTTTAGTAAGCATTATTCAACTGTCAAGGATAGCTTAAGTAAAACAATTTTTAAGAAGATGGTTTGTATATAAAAACTTACTATGTGATCTACAAAGGTCAATGAAGAGTCAAATTTAACTGTTAAATTTGACTCTTCATTGCATTCAGATGCATTCCCTGTGGTGTCACTCAGACTTCTATTTAACAAATAGTAATTAGGAGCTGCTCATTCTTTAAAGTGAAGGTCTTACGGTCCAAAGCAAATAAAACAAAAGAAAAGAACAATAACAACAACAACAATAAACACTGCCCTTTGGGAGATCTACCTTTGTCTATAAGCGTCTTTTTATCATCCATGTTATTTTATATGTAGTACTTTGTAGTGATAAAAATGTGAACAAAGCAACAAAGTCAATAAAATGTCGACTACGTGACACGTACTTATTAAGGGTAGTACGTATGGAAATATCACAATTGAACAGAGCCTGTAAAGAATGAAGCCATTCGATCATACAATCGAGAACATTTCAAGTAAAAAGCAGCAACTTCAAAACCTCTAAGAAAGAAAATCTTTTGTAAAATTAATAGGAAGTAGTTTGATACATAGTAATTCAATAGAATAATAAGCATAGGTCAGTATAGTACAGGTTATTTACAAATGAAAATTTAGAAAACTCAAAGTTAAAAAAGTAGCTGAAGTTGTTGATGCAGCAGAACTATTGGAAAGAAATATTTAAAACCATGCTTAATGGAAATGACATTGAGCTTCCAGTAACTGACTGCAGTTCTTAAGTATAAAGATGTGTATGAATGGGTTAACTAGTCATTGTCATTCCTAAAGAATTATAGGAAGACTTCGGGAATTAATAATGTCCACATAACCCTATTTCTTCAATATCCCCACAGAATGAACACATAAAACAAACTGTTTAATAATAATTCAAAAATTATTCATTGAAAATGATATGAAAAGAACTAGAATGAAATTAATTCCCATGAAGGAAATCCACTAAATTAAAAAATTCTAATATCAAATATTTAACTTCCAGTGAATTTTATTTGAGAGAACAAGCTAAGAAATGTTAGAGAAAGGTGTGATTTCAAAGAATTTTGTATTTAAAGAAACAAAATCAGAAGAGCTCATTGGGTATACAAACCACGTGTAAAAGGGCAAAGGGTGGATATGAAGGAATAGGGAGATGAGTGGGATTGGCATGTGTGATGTGAAATACACAAAGAATCAATTTTAAAAAGTCTAAGAATTAAAACAAAACAAACCACATTTAAGGGCAGGACCCATGCCTGGCAGTAGAAAGCCAATTTAAAAAGAACCAATGGTATTTTTTTAAGATACTTTTTCTTATAATCCTTTGTCTAGGCATTTTTAATTACTGATCTTCTCTTATATATTATGGTTTTTGGGGTTTTTTTTGGGTTTGTTTTTATAGGTTTTCTCGTGTGTGTGTGTGTGTGTGTGTGTGTGTGTGTGTGTGTGTGTGTGTGTGTGTGTATGTATGTATTTCATGCTTTTTCTTTGCTTTATTTTTTCCTCTGTTTATTTGTTTTGTTCTACTTGTTTTGTATTTATCTGTTTGTTTTCTAAAGAGAGCAAGAAAGAAGGTGGGTGTGTGGGGAGCTGTGGAGGGTCTCAGAGGAAGTGAGGGAGAGAAAACTATGATCAAAATAAGTGGTAGGGACTTGGTCCTCTGCATGGCAAGACAGTTGTGTAGCTTGATCTGCTTGGGGCAGCCCCCTGGTGGTAGGATTAGAATCCATCCCTGGTGCATGAGGGGGCTTTTTGGAGCAGACTATCTAGGATGGGACCCCTCCTGCAGCCTTGAGGCAGGGGAAGGGCTTGGACTTGCTTCTACTGGATGTGCCTCCCCATGGGAAGCCTGGCCTTCTTGTGGGAGGGAATGGGGGGTCGGTTGCGGGGGAAGGCTGGGGGGGGGCTGGGAGGAGGGAAGAGGGGGATCTCTGATTGGCTTGTAAAATGAAAAAAAAAATTTTCTTAATGAAAAAAATAATAAGTGTAGGGAAAAAAAAGTCTGTCTCCTAAATAATGAAACCAAGTCAGGGTATTGAGGTGAGGAGGATGTAGGTGGAATTGGGCATGGGGAAAGAATGTGATCAATATATATTGTAGGAAAGAAATTTAAAAATACATTAATTAAAAAAGAAACAAAATCAATTACAAATCTTAGAATACAAATATTTTAATAAATTAAAATTAGAACAAATTAGTGAAATGTAACAGAAAAAACTCCCCCAAAATAGAGGAATAATTCAAAGATTGTCATTGTAAGAAAAAATTTGTATGTTTAGAAGTTCTAAATTTTAACTATAAGTAGGAGAGAAAGTAATTGAAGAAAGTGGAAAAATATAGAGTTAAATAATTAATATTTTAATTGAAAAAAGAATATGTAACTAAAAATGAATAGAGCAACTGTTCTGAACATGTTTTCTGTTATAAAGTCAAACAAATAATACTACTATGAAATAAATCTCAGAATCTGTCTTCTAGAATAAGGATCATGTATCCATTCATTTTGACTGGAGGTTGGGATTTTGTCAATATTAGCATCATATATGGACCTCTGAATATAGATATCCATCACTTAAAATCCTTGTATTACTCACAATAGGTGCTGAGAGAAAAAGCTAACATATTACACAGTAGTTTAGAGGATACAGGGTAGTTTTTATGCTACAGAGTAACATTTCTCTTATTGTATTTTATTTCATTAGCCAAAGAAATTAGTACAGTCAAAGTTTCATTTTATAATTAGAAACTGGAAAAGGGATAAAATAGCAACATAAAGCTACAGAAAAAACATTGAGGAGACAATTTTACAGGGTTAGAGAACTAACAATTGGTACTGGAGGAAAAAATGATGGCAATGGAAATAAAGCACATGAATACAAAGTGATACTGAATGTGATATACTATGTGTGTGATATGTAATGTACTAATAATACGTACAATAATAGGCTATCTATAATTGTATTATATATTCTGTATGTTCTGCAAAATAGATTAATAACTAAACACTGAGGTAAATTATCAGCACTAACAAGTATCTTATGAAGCTGATGGATATCTAGTTAGAAAAAAATGTGTAAAATTAAGTAACAACATGGTATTCTTACTTTTCATAATTGAACTAGTACTTGAAGAAAATCAGTGCATCCCTCTAAATTTGGGGCTGGAAAGAAGATATTCAATAACAAAATAACAGTAACTAAAAAAAAAAATCACTGGAAACATATACTTAGACCACAAATAAATCCCTAAAAACAAAAAAACAAAAACAAATTTTAGAGAACTACAGTTTTAAAAATTGTACATATTAATAACTCTACTTAGAAGACAAAAAAATGTTTTTAAGTTACAACCACAAAAGAGAAAGTAAATACTTCATATCACAATATGTAATTATAATTCAGCTGACAAGAATCAAGGTGTGGGAATAAAGACTTTAAAAGAAGATAAATAAATATGTGGTAATTAACTCAGTCTTCATAAGTGGAAACAAATACAGGAAATGTCTAAAATTACTTAATTTTTATGTACTCTAACATAATTATCTTCCAAATATCATTGTTTAATAAATCATTTTTTATATCATACATTGATTTTTTTTCAAGTACCAAAATGATTTCACATTCTCACAGGTGACATATAAGAGCGGGTCCACAGTGGCTAGAGAGATGGCTCAGTGGTTAAGGGTACTGACTGCTCTCCTAGAGGGCCTGAGTTCAATTTCCAGCACCCACATAGCAGCTCACATTTGTCTGTAGCTCCAGTTCCAGAGCTTCAGAATGCACCCAGGCAAAAACCAATTAACATTAATAAAAACAAATTATTTTTAAAAAAAGTGGATCCAGGGAAGAATCAACTCAATTCCATTCAATAAGAAATTCATCTTAGGCCAGGGAACTGGCTCAGTAGGTAGAAACATTAAGAATGAAAGACTGAAGACTGAGGTTCTGTCTACAGACGTGGGTAAAGAGACAGATGGAGTTATTCACAACTGTTCTCTCAGCACTACAAAACTGAGATGAGAGGCAGAGATAAGAGAATAGTGCAGAAGCTCACAACTAAGAGCCTGGAACATACAGTTCATCTGCACAAAGAAAGAGAGGAACTCCTCAACAAGGTGGAAGTTGGAAACCAACTCTGGAAAGTTTATCTTTGAAGACTGCAGTTGGAAGTTTTCCTGTTTCCTGGTTGGCCAGTGGTTGGGACAAGTCTTTTTCATCTGTGTCCTTCAAGCAAACACCCAGAAGCTTATATTAATTATAATTGCTCAGCCATTAGCTCAGGCTTATTACTGATTAGCTCTTACACTTAAATTAACCCATAATACTTATCTATGTTTAGCCATGTGGCTTGGTACCTTTTTTCAATTTTGCCTTGTCATCTTGCTTCCTCTGTGTCTGGATGGTGATTCTGACTCAGTCTTTTCTCATCCCAGAATTCTCCTAATCTGTTTACCCTGCCTATACTTCCTGCCTGGCTACTGGCCAATCAGAAATGGGTAATTTTCTTTTTTTTTTTTTTTTTTTTTTTTTTTGGTTTTTTCAAGACAGGGTTTCTCTGTGTAGCTTTGCACCTTTCCTGGTACTCGCTTTGGAGACCAGGCTGGCCTCGAACTCACAGAGATCCACCTGCCTCTGCCTCCCTAGTGCTGGGATTAAAGGCGTGCGCCACCACCGCCCCGCTGGGTAATTTTCTTAATGGGTGCCACTTACCAAAGTTAAATCAAGATTAGATAAATAATTTATACAGACCAATACCCCTAATAAAACAGAAACATTACAGCACTCGGGAGGCAGAGCCAGGCGGATCTCTGTGAGTTCGAGGCCAGCCTGGGCTACCAAGTGAGTCCCAGGAAAGGCGCAAAGCTACACAGAGAAACCCTGTCTCGAAAAACCAAAAAAAAAAAAAAAAAAAAAAACCAGAAACATTAACTAAAATTATACCAACCAAAATAGCCCAGGGCCATGTGGTTTTAGAACAGATTTATACCAGACTTTCAAAGAAGAATTAATACCAGTAGTCTTCAAATTATTCCACAAAATAGAAACAGAAGAAACACTAACTTGTTTTATAAGACCACAGTTACTTTGATACCAAAAACACATAAGGACCCAACAAAGAAAGAGAATTATAGACCAATTTCTTTTTTAAAACACAGGTGCAAAAATTTTTAACAAAATACTTGCAAACTCATTCCAAGTACACATCAAAAAGATCATCTACCTTAAACAAGTAGACTTTCTCCTAGAAATGTGGAGTATTTCTTCACACTGTGTGCGTATAAATCACTGTGATTGGTTTAATAAAGAAGCTGACTGGCCTATAGCGAGGCTAGATAAGGAGAACATGACTAAGAGGATGCTGAGAAGAAGGGAAGAGTCTGAGGAGTCTTGAGCAAGACACAGATGAAACAGGAGATGAATGTGTCATGCTGAAAGAAGGTACTGCCATGTGGCAGAGGGTAGATAAGAAATATGGGTTAATTTAAGTTGTAAGAACTAGTTAGTAATAAGCATAAGCTATCAGCAGAGCAGTTACAATTAATTAAAAGTCCCTGTGTAGTTACTTGGGAGTGGCTCCTGGAACATAGAGAAGCTCTGCCTACACAGATATGCAGGGATTATGCATATTTGTTTTGATAAATGTGATCTACTATATAAACAAACTGAAAGACAAAGACCACATGATCACCTAATTCAATGTAGAAAAGGCCTTTGACAAAGTCCAATAGTCCCTCATGATAAAAGTCCTAGAGAGATTAGGTATACAAGGAACATACCTAAACAAAATGAAGGCAGATTATAGTAAACCCATAGTCAGTATCAACTTTATCACAGTAATCACACTGAAATCAGAAACAGGAAAAGGTTGTTTATTCTCTCTATACCTGTACAATAGAATACTTGGAGTCTAAACTAGAGCAATAGGAAAACTAAATGATATCAAAGGGTTACAAATCGGAAAGGAAGAATTCAGCATATCTTTATTTGTAGTTAATATGAGAGTTTCACACATAATTGACCTTAACAATTCCACTCCTACCATGATTAAAACTTTTAGCAAAGTAGCTAGAAAGAAAATTAACTCACAAATTGAGTAGCACTCTCATACACAAATGGCAAATTGACTAAGAAGAAATCAGGGAAATAATATCTTTCATAATAGATTTAAATTATATGAAACATCTTGAGGTTATGGCCAAACTGGATGTCTGTATGTAGAAAAATGCAAGTAGATCCATACTTATCACACTGCAGAAAATTCAACTACTAGTGGATAAAAAAAAAGACCTCAACATAAACCAGATGGACTAAATTTGATAGATTAGAAAGTGATATATAGTCTTGAATTCACTGATAGAGAAGACTTCTTTAACATAATACCAATAGTACAGGCACTAAGATCAACAATTAATAAATGAGCCCTTGTGAAACTGAAAAGCTTCTGCAAGGCAAAGGATACCATCATCTAGACGGAATGACACCCTAAGGAATGGGAAAAGATTTTTACCAACTCCACATTCAATAGTGGACTAACATAAAAAGTATATAAAAAAACTCAATAAACTAGATATGAATAAACCAAATCTAATTTTGAAAAAAGGGGTAGAGATCTAAACAGAGAATTCTCAGTAGAGGAAATTCATGGTTGAGAAATACTTAAAGAAATGTTCAACAGTCTTCTTTATTGGGGAAATACAAATCAAAACTACTTTGAGATTTCATCTTACACATATCATAATGGCTAAGATCAATAAAACAAGTGACAGCTTATGTTGGTGAGGATTGGAGCATGGGAAACATTCCTCCATTGCTGATTGGATTACAAACTTGTACAGTCATATGGCAGTCAGTGCCATGGTTCTCCAGAATGATGGGAATTAATCTTCCTCAACATCTAGCTCTACCACTCTTGGGCATATATCCAAAGGACATTTCATCCTACCATGGAGACACTTGCTCAACCATCTTCATGTGATGCTTTATTCATAGTAGCCAGTAATTGGAAGAAATAACCTAAATATCCCTCAAAAGAAGAATGGATAAGAAGAAAGTGTAATTTGCACAATGGGAAATTACTCAGTCTTAGAAAAAAATGAAACCATAAAATTCTCAGGTAAATGAATATAACTAAAAAAATGATGATAACCAAACTACATCTGTAGAACTACAGATGTTAGTTATACAGTAGGGGACCAAGGTTGGGACAGATAGACCTCCCCATGAAAAGGAAGTAGATAGGTATGGATGGGAAGGACACTGCAATTGGAAGATCAGGTAATGTTGAGAGGGAAGAGGGTGGCAAAGAAGAGAATAAGGTGAGATGTAGCTAGAATTAAGGGCCATTTAAGTGGTAGTAATGAAACCTATCACAGTGGAAGCTTTATGAATTATATATATATATATATATATATATATATATATGTATATATATATGTATATATATATATATATATTCATCTAAATGAAATCACCAAATGATGGGAGAGAAAAAGCCCCAGCCCCAACTGGCCATTTGTTATCACCAAATGGAGCTTATAGTACTGGGACTGGATTATGTCTGATTAAATTGTGAGGCAAATGGGGTCATATTCAAACCCCCAATCAACCTCAGCTGCCAAGACTATAGATTATTCTCCACAGACTGACAGCAAGGTCCCTTTGCTGACGAAATCATGTACACAATTTTCTCATTGAACATGGTGAAGTCCAACTGGTGCCTTCATCCCATGTGCTAGGGTCTTGGTTACAGGAAGGTGCTCCACACACCACCAAAGGAAAAACATGCACACAAACCAGCCTCAAACCCTTTGGTCTTCAATGATGTACTACCTGCTAGATATGCTAGTGCATTGTTGGCACAAAGTCTGTGGGAACAAGCAGCCAATATTTGATTTGACTGAAGGTCTACTTCACGAGATTGAATCCATACCTAGCGCTGCTTGTGTGACCAAGAACTAGAGTTATAATAGCCCAAGGATCTAGGGTAAACCCCAAACTTCTGTTTTAAGCAAACAAATGACTAAACAAACAAAAAAGTAGCAATGGAATGATTTTAATGACATTCTGCTGTGCTTATAGATCAATACTTTGTTCAGCCTTCATCAAATAAGATTCCTCCTGCATCATATGGGAAAAAATAAAGAAACCCACAGCCAGACATTGTGAAGAGAGTGAGAGAACCTGGAAAACTTAGCCCTAAATGAGTTGTTTCCACCAAATCCCTTCCCTAAGGCCCAGGGAAGCCTAAAGAAGTGGAGACAGAAAGAGTGCAACAGCCAGGTACTATGGAGGACACACACACACACACACACACACACACACACACACACACACAGAGAGAGAGAGAGAGAGAGAGAGAGAGAGAGAGAGAGAGAGAGAGAGAACAAGACCCTCTAAATCAACATGATTTATGAACATATGAACTCACAGAGACCTAGGTCAGCATGAACAGGGCCTGCAAGACTCTTCACAGTTGGGATCCTAGATCTGAGGGGAGATGTGGACACATGCCCCAATCATTAACTCAGAAATAGTCTTTAATGGATAACCACGTGCAAATGAATTTTTAGTTTTCTTGAAAGATGTGTTGTTGGGGAAACAAAGTATTTTTTCATAAAGGTAGGCTACATGTCCAGCAGTGACAGCCAATACAATATGGACTTAGAGGCTTCTTTGGACATTTCTTGTCTCATAATATCATGTCATATATATTTTTCTCTCTTTTTACCCAACATATCCTTTGTTTATGTATTATGGTTCCCAGTTGAGTGTTTTGATAGAATTTTTGAGTTTGATTGAATGGGTCTGTGTTTCTTTTGCTTTCTCCTGGGCTCTTTTCCTTCTGTCCATTTGTTTTGTCCAATTCTGGTGTGTTAGTTTTTATTTTATCTTATTATATTTATTTATATATTTATTTTATTATTATATTTATTTATATATTATTACCCCATATAAGCCCGTTGTTTTCTAATGGGTGACAGAAAGGGAGTGGATCCAGATGCTGGTGAGAGAAGGAGCTGGGAAGAGTAGAAAGAGGGGAAGCAGTGATCAGGATGTATTATATGAGAGAGGAAAAACTATTTTCAATTTAAAAAAGAGAAATTAATTCATCTGATAACTGAAAAAAGGTCCATAATAATTGTTTTGAATTTATAGAACATTTTGTTTTTGTCTCAGATGACTGGGAATTCATTACTCATCTTGAATTATTGTGTCTCCAATTATTACTGTTGTCTTCTAGGCTTATGGTAACAACTTCCTAGAGCATGAGTTGCATTCAAATAGGATATTTTCTTACCATCCATGTGTATATAACCAAATTACAAAACATAAGAAAGATGGTTGGAGTGCAAATCTAGAAGACACACAATGGACATCTTCTGTCTAAGATGAGAGAGAAGAGGGATTCTATGAGCAAAGGCATCAAGATCATGATGGGGAAACCTACAGAGACAAGCAAACCAAAGTAGTGGGAACTCATGAAATTTAGATCAACTATGGAGCCTGCATAGGACTGGACTAGGCCCTCTGCATAGCAAGATAGTTGTGTAGTTTGATCTGCTTAAGGGGCTCCCTGGCAATAGGATAAGAATCCATCCCTGGTGCATGAGCAGGCTTTTTGGAGCCCACTACCTATGATAGGACACCTTGCACAGCCTTGAGGCAAGGGGAGAGTCTTGGACCTGTCTCTACTAAATGTACCTCCTCATGGGAGGCCTTAACTTCTTGTAGGAGGGAATGGGGTTGGGTTGGGAGGGACAGGTTAGAGGGGCAGGAGGAGGGAAGAGGGGGAGTCTTTTATTGGGATGTAAGCTGAATAAAATTTTTTTTAAAAGAAAAGATATTCTTTTACCTTAGCACTTTATCTATTCAACAGACACTCACTGGGTTATAGATGCGCAGTTGAATTGTACAGTCTTTTGGGTGCCAAGAAAGAATTCATTTGAAAAGTGTTTGACAAATGCATTTACTTTCATCTGGGAAAAACAGAATGGTGTGGAGATGAAAAATCTATGTTAATATATTCAATGTCTGTCATAAAGAATTATGATAAGAATTTTGTGTGTATGTGTGACAGGATTAAATGAGGAATCATGTTTATACAACACATTGGGGGCCTGACAGAATCAACTCAACAGATTATAAACAGTTACATACTAATCTGAAAATTCTATGTGATCTGTCAGAAAAAAGAAGAGCATTGATGTCCACATAGTGTCATATATTGAACTAAGGGATTTCTCCAACTCATTTCTGATTTAGGATCCTTATACTAACAAAATGATAACTGCTGAATAGTTGCATTTTTAGCAGCAAAGATGAAGAAGGAGCCACAATTCTGCAATATTTTTCATTATTCTTTTTGTCCTATACTGTTGCTTTTAGGACTTACAAATAAATATAATATTGACTCCAATTTTGGTGATAACAGTTTCTATTTTAATAGATAAGTATGGTCTGTGAAACAAACATGAGAATAATACAATAAAATGAAACAAGCATAAATAAAATTTACCAGGAAAAACATGAAGTAGTTGTTCATAATTGAATTCAAATTACACATGAGAAAAATAATGATAAATCCTAAAATATCACAGAGTACAGTTTATAGTAAATTGTTTTTATCAGACATTTGTTTCCTTCCTGGGTGTTTTTTTTTTCCCCGCTTAATTCTATGATTATGTAAAACATTCCATACAGACTTATTTAAAATCCTACCTACTGACACTTGAGTTTTCACCAGTTTGGACAGTTAAAATAAATTTTATTGTTAAAATGCTATTAGCTGGAATTTATTATTCTTTTTCTTTTACCCAAAAAGGAAGCATTTAAACATTTAAGCATTAAAGCAGACATGTTCTTCCATACGTCTGAACAAGGATGTCTTAGGTTTTCTATTGCTGTGGTGAAACACTGTGACCATAAGCATGTTGGAGAGGAATGGATTCATTTTACTTCCACTTTCCTACAACGGTCTATAACTGAGGGATTCTAGGCAGGAACCGGGGGCAGAAACTGAGGCAGAGGTGCTGGAGTCATGTTCCTTACCAGCTTGTTCCATATGACTTTGCTCAGCCTGCTTTCTTTTAAAAGCCAGAACCAACCCAGGAAAAGCACTACGCACTAGGGACTGTACCTTCCCACATCAGCCATTAATTAAGAAAACACACCTAAAGGATTGAGTTACATCTAATTGAGTTGTTGGCTAATGGGTAGCACATAGAAATTCCCAAGCTAGCCAGGCTATGCCAAGACAATAGGTTAGTCTCCACAAGCTGGCGGCAAGGTCCATTGCTGATGTCAACACCTAAGTAACCCACTGAACATGGAAAAGTTGAGCTGATATTTGTACCTATGGAGCCTTCACTCCTACATGCCTGTGTCTTTGGTACTAAAAGGCACTCTTGTAGCCTTAAGTTTCTCAGGTCCCACCTAGCCTGCTATCCCATGTTTCTCTGGTCCCGCCTGCTCCTGCAGTCCTATAGTCACTTATAAAATAATTATTCAGAAGATTAATATTAATTGCAAATTATGTGGCCGATGGATCAGGCTTCTGGCTAGCTAGCACTAATAACTTAACTCATTTCTATTAATCTATATGTCTCCATGTAGCCATGGTGTTACCAGTCTGTTGGCATCTTGTTGCACCTTCGGCAATAGCCTGACATCTCTCCTGACTCTGCCCTTCTCTCTGTATCTCTGCTTGGATTTCCCACCTGGCTGTAAGGGTTTTTTTTTGCCATATTATCCAATGAGAGCCATATATATTCACAGCATACAGAAAGACATCACACAGCACACTGTGCATGCTACCAAAGAGAAACACAAACATCAACTCAACCACAAACCCTCTTATATACAACAGTGTCCTGCCTGCAAGATATGCTAGGGCAATGGTGGCACAAAGCTCGTGGGAGTAACCAACCAATAACTGATCTCTGACTTAAGGCCCACTGCTGGAGATGGAACCCATACCTGACATTGCTTCTCTCACCAAAACTCAGAAATTAGATAGCCCTGGGACCTAAGGTAAACTACTGCCTTAAAACAAAAACAAAGATAACATGAAGTAGTGATAAAATTACTCCTAATGATATCCTGCTATCACCATAGATCAGTGCTTTGTTCAGCCACTATCAGAGAAGCTTTCTCCTGCAGCAGATGGGAACAAATGCAGAGATCCCCAGCCAGACATTATGCAGAGTAAAAGACCTTGGAACATTCATCCATCCCTAAATGGGGTGTCTCCATCAAATCCCTTCCCTTGGAGCTCAGGAAATACCGTGAAAGAGGAAATAGAAAGAATGTAAAAGCCAGAGGACAAAGAGGACACCATGAAAACAAAGTCCTATAAATTAACAAGCTAGAGAACAGACTAGACATGCAGCAAATCTTTAAAGTCTCAAAGCATATCTCCATAACATACTTTTTCCAACAAGGAGATATCTCCTAAACATTCCTAAACAGTACCCTCAGCTGTGGACGAAGTGTCCAAATATCTGAGTCTTTTGGATCATTCTCATTCAAACTACTACATTGCATGTTCTTTCAGGGCTACAGCTTTAAGCTTCTGCCTTGATCCTTTGGATGATTAACTCTAGCCTGTGAGACCAAATCAACTATTTCCTTCTCAAGTTGCTTTGGGTAGTGGTATTTATCATAACAACAGAAGCAAACTAGGACAGAAATGGTTATCAAGAGTAGGGCATAACTGTGATAGATCTGACAATGTTCGTTTGGAGGAGGATTCTCAGTCTCATATTTTTAACTTTCAGCTGGAAAATCTGTTGAGTGCTCAGAGATTAATGAGCTGCTCTATGGGAGATTTGAAGATAAGGTGCTGAGAAACGCCAGTGTTGCTAGCCTGGCCTGTAAGTTTCAAGGGAAGTTCCAGATTCCCTCAAACATTGCATCTGAGCTATTTCTGATAAATTTGATTTAAAAATCTATGAAAGAGAAACCTACGATTTTTGACAACAATAAAGGCTCCTCACTTAGGGCTAAAAAATATCTGCTGAAATTAAAAAGAGGTTAACATCATTTAGGTGAAATCATTTGAGAAGTATTGATTCGGGGTCATCACAAAGAAACTGTGGTACAAAGTGAGTCAAAGCTACATTCAGTTGGCAACAGAATTTGGAAAATGTGTAAGTCCATCCTCCCATACTTAACTAGAAGGCCTGAAGTATATTGAGAGTGGCTGAGCCTGGACCATACGTGGCAAGGTTAGGGTCTCTGCAGAAAAGTCTTGATAAAACATATGTGAAGGTGAAGCCTCAGTTATAGATGAGACTCCAAGATATCGGAGACCCCAGGAAACTGTAGCTAAAGTTTTCCTGCCTGGCCCACAGTCAGGACAAATCTCTCACCTGCTAGTCCCACAGCCATCAGACCCAACCAAGTAAACACAGAGACTTATATTGCTTACAAACTGTATGGCCGTGGCAGGCTTCTTGCTAACTGTTCTTACAGCTTAAATTAATCCATTTCTATAAATCTATACCTTGCCACGTGGTTCATGGCTTACCGGCATCTTCACATGCTGTTTCTCATCATGGTGACTGGCCGTGTCTCTCTGACTCAGCCTTCTACTTCCCAGCTTTATTCTCCTCCTTGTCCTGCCTATACTTCCTGCCTAGCCACTGACCAATCAGTGATTTATTTATTGACCAATCAGAGCAACACATTTGCCATACAGAACATCCCACAACAGGAAACTGAACATCTTGTAAAGACAAATAAGTGTGAAGTGGAGCCAACCTGAACTGTAAGACATGCTGAACATACAATATCATCCCAGAAGATTAGAAGTGTGTCTCAGATGTTGTACACTGAGTGTTTTGCATCATTAGATCTTAGAGCTTGCTTAAAAAACAAAAAAACCAAAAAACTATGGCTTGCTTCTTTTTTGGAATAAGAGTACACATACCTTGATTTTTATTTTATGAGAGCCCACAGTTTGCAGACTCTGGACATTTAAAGAGACATTAAACATTAAAAACAGTGGTATTTTTGAAAACTGGGAATTTAAAAATTGTACTTTTAGTTATGTCTCAGGAGGTCCCGTGGATAATATATACATATATCCAAAAGTGAGCTCAGCCTGGAATATAAGAGGATTTGGGGCACTAAAATAGCAACCGGCATTCCAAAGGCACTTGTAAGACCAGTTATCACCTATAGTAGTTCCATTGAAAATTTTCTGTGTGTGCACTGTGTGTCTTGATTGTATCCCTCCCATCCCCTACTTTCAATTATTCTAGGAGCTCACCGATCCATCTACCTCTTAACTTCATGTTCTCTTTTTCTTTAATTTTTTTTTCTTTTTTTCTTTTTCTTTTTTTTTAATTTATTTTAATTTATTTTGCAATACAATTCAGTTCTACATATCAGCCACGGATTCCCTTGTTCTCCCCCCTCCCGTCCCCCTCACCTTCCCCCCAACCCCCCCCCCCCCCCGCCCCATTCCCATCTCCTCCAGGGCAAAGCCTTCCCCACAGACTGAGGTCAACCTGGTAGACTCAGTCCAGGTAGGTCTAGTCCCCTCCTCCCAGGCCGAGCCAAACAATCCTGCATAGGCCCCAGGTTTCAAACAGCCAACTCATGCAATGAGCACAAGATCTGGTCCCATTGCCTGGATGCCTCCCAAACAGATCAAGCCAATCAACTGTCTCACCCATTCGGAGGGCCTGATCCAGTGGGGACCCCTCAGCCATTGAGTGAGGTAACCCAGACTCAGAAAGACAAACATGGTATGTACTCACTCATAGCAGGATACTAGACATGAAACAAGGATGACTTGTCTGCTACTCACATCACCAGGGAGGCTACCTGGAAAACAGGACCCCAAGAAAGACACAGGGATCGCCCAATGACAGAGAAATGGAATGAGATCTACATGAACAGCCTGGACATGAGTGGGGGTAATGAAAGGCGAGGGTTGAGGGAAAGAGAGCTTGGGGGAGCGGGAGATCCCAGCTGGATCAACAACAGAGAGGGAGAACAAGGAATAGGAGACCATGGTAAATTTTTATTTTTGGTGCATGAGTGCTTGGTCCTCGTGTTTGCTTGTGTGCTATATGCATGCCTGGCCTACAGAGGTCAGAAACACGTGTCACATCCACTGAAGATGGAATTATACGTGTGTATGAGCTACCATGTGGGTGGCGGGAATCAAACTCAGGCCCTCTAGAGAAGAAACAATTGTCCATAACCTGTGAGCCATCTCTCCAGTCCTGATACATGCTGACCACCTTGTCTTCTATACATCTCTGTAAGGGGTTGTCCCAACAAAGTCATCACCACCATACGAGAAAAAAAAAATTGTTATTCCACTTTTAATGACAGATCAAATATTTTATTTCAAAGATGCTAATAAATTGCAGTCTTGTGTTTTTATTACTTTTTAACCGACTGAGTGCAATAATTTTTGCTAATCTGTACACTCATGCGACACAACCTCTGTGCCATGACCCCTTTGATTGGCTGAACAACCCTTTCACAGGGGCCGCCTAAGACCATCAGAAAACACAAATATTTGCATTGCAATTCATAACCATATCAAAGTTACAGTTATGAAGTAGCAACAAAAATAATTTTAGGTTGGGGCTCACTACATATAAGGAATTGTTGCAGCATTAGGAAGATTGAGAACTACTGCTGTAGGGGAAGGGGAAACCTACCAGTGTTCACGCTCCCTAAAAAGAGTACCTCTCCTTCCCAGAAGCCATCAACTGTAGCTGAAGAATTTTTCTCCAGCTCCCACCACCAAGTCCTGCCAGTCCCAGAGCCCACTTATAAAACAAACACACAGACTCTTACATTATTTAAACTGTTTGGCCATTAGCTCAGGCCTATCATTGTCTAGCTCTCACTCTTATATTCAGCCCATTTCTATTAATCTTTACTTTGCCACGTGGCTCGTGGCTTACCGGTACTTTACATCTTCCTTGTCTTGGCAGTGGCTCCAGCCAGTCTCCCTTTCCTTCCTCCTTCCTCAATTCTCCTCTCTCCTTGTCCCGCCTATACTTCCTGCCTGATCACTGGCCAATCAGTGCTTTATTTATATTGAGCGATATCCACAGCAATCAACTTTTAATAGCTCCTCAGAAAGTGGTTGAACCTGGGAACTCAGAACATTGAGAAAAGATGTAATCATCTGCTGTCTGAGGTACATCATGGTGCTCTTATATTCAGAGGCCAGTAGACCATATGTCTGTCTTGGAAGAAGCTGTATGCATCTTCTCTGTGTTAAAATATTGGTGAACTGAGTTATGATTAGAGTGCGTTCAGGAAAGTTTGGTTCATTACTAAGTACTTATGCCCCCATCAGCACTCCATTTCCATAATTACTACCCTTCTCCCTTCTAAAATCAATCCATGCCATATCCAATTCTCCAATTCATGTCTCCTTCTTCTCCTTCTCCTTCTCCTTCTCCTTCTCCTTCTCCTTCTCCTTCTCCTTCTCCTTCTCCTTCTCCTTCTCCTTCTCCTTCTCCTTCTCCTTCTCCTTCTCCTTCTCCTTCTCCTTCTTCTTCTTCTTCTTCTTCTTCTTCTTCTTCTTCTTTTCTTCTTTTCTTCTTCTTCTTCAGATTGGATAAACTGAATCTC
Source organism: Peromyscus californicus insignis (assembly GCF_007827085.1). Taxonomy (NCBI): domain Eukaryota; kingdom Metazoa; phylum Chordata; class Mammalia; order Rodentia; family Cricetidae; genus Peromyscus; species Peromyscus californicus. The sequence continues at coordinate 15,724,834 of NW_026294503.1, forward strand.
CCTCTTTTAGTAGTTGTTGATTGTTTCTAGCTCTTCATCCAGTGATGGAGCCTTGTGATATTTCCCCCATTCACATTGGTCCATTGCTGCTGGCCCATTCAAGAAGGTCTTTTGTAGGATGTACAAATTGGGGCTGAACACCCTATGTTAACCTTTTATCTGCATTTTGGCCAGTTGAAGATCTCTGTTACAGCTTCATTCTCATTGAAATAAAAAAGAAGCTTATTTAATGAGAGTGAAAGTTGCTCTTATCTATGAGTCTACAAGTAACTATTGCAGACAGACTTTTTTCTCCAATCCTTCTTTGCCCAGCAGTCCAGATAAATCTTTCTCACTCATGGTCCCACAGCCACTTATAAAATAATTACTCAGAGGCTTATATTAATTACAAACTGTATGTCCTATGGTTCTGTCTTATATTAGCTAGCTCTTTCAACTTAATTCAATCCATTCCTATTAATCTATGTCTTGCCACATGGCTTCGTACCTTATTGGCACTTTCACATCTTCCTTCTTGGGTGGCTGGATCACATCTCCCTGGACTCTGCCCTCTTCTCTCTGTATTTCTCCTGGATTTCCCATCTGGCTGTAAGCTTTCTTGCCATAAGCCAAAATGGCTTCTTTATTAACCAGTAAGAGTAACACACATTCAAAGTATACAGAAAGACATCCCACAGCACAGTATGAAGAAAACAGTTAGAAACTATATCGATTGAGGACCTGGACCAATCCAGCTATGAGTAGTTTGCCAAGTTTACAGTACAAGGCATGATTCCCTCTTACTAAACAGGCCTCACATATAACTAGACAACTATTGGTTTCTCCAAAGATATAAGCGCTGCCATTGCATCATTGAAGATGTATTATCAGGCTGGACATTATTTTGGTTCATGGGCTTTACAGGGGACTATGGCTATTGACTAGTATATCCTCTTTATAGCTTACATAGTACTTTCTGATATTATGAGAGCCAGTTCACTAAGAGGAGGCTACCAAGCCAATTCCACCTTCACTCCTCTAAGCCCTGTGTCTAAAGTGTATGACATCTTCTTCAATAGTGTTTTACCTCCGACTTCTGGGAGCAAGTGAGGTCAATGAAACAGACTGTATTGTTTTGAGAGTCTTTTTAGCTTTCCAAACTAGCAACTTTAAAGATGGCTTTCCTTTCTTGATATTGGGGGTTTTGTTTGTCTATGCTGCATTCTATGCAGCATAACTCCATTTAAACTATATATTTATACAGAAAATACATGTTTCATGTACTACATATATATGCACACATATACATTGTACACATATTTTAAAGTAAACCTATAAAATAATGTTTCCCTGTGGCTTTTCAAGCACCTTTAGTACTATTTTTCTACAATTAGTGTTAATCTTTATTGTGATGAAAACTTTAATGTTTTAGTAATTATGTATGTTTATATTAAATAGGTCAATTTGTAAATTATATGTTTTGTCTATCCAGTCTAAAATTAAATTTAATTTCCTGTCAACTTCATATCCAAGGTTCACAAAAGCAGTATTTTATCAACATGTAATAAAACAACACATAGCATTCAGTTAAAAATTTCCATTTAATGACATTTTACTTGCATGAAATTATTGCTCTAGTGAACTAAAGATACACAGTGGGTATGATAACTGGGAGGAATAGAGAGAGGGGAAACTGCTGTTGGAATGTATCATATAACAAAGAACAATAAAAAAGAAAAGAAAGGAAATACTCACTTTGATGAAAACAAATGAACATTTTAATAGTAAACACATGAGTACATACGGTACACATTCTAAGACTGTGGGACTAGAGACAAAACCCACTGCATTTGGATTTGTCTTCAAAATTATATGACCTTGGGGAAATCCCCTCTCCATTTGTAAAATAAGGTAAATTTCATTGCATGCCTTCCATGCTACCATAAGATAATCTCATAATGAATATGAGTAATTTACTTTAGAAAATTAAAGTGGGAGTATCTTACTTCCTAATTTTTTTCTGAAGAGTAGCTTCATTTTTTTTTTTTTAGTACTGATGGGATGAAGTACAAACTTTGAACACTGTATATTGAAAAGCCAGTTGAATTTGTTAAATATAGATTAAAAACTAACCAAAGGGCATGGACAAAGAGAGAGAAGCAGCATGTAATTTATTTGGACTTCATCATGAAACCCCTTTCATACTGGTTAATTTGCTCACTTAGAAACCTAAGTGTGTTCATGGGAAAATGTGAAGCAAATCCAGCATGGGAATAATTGGTCACCATGATTCATATGCCACACATCATATTCTGTGTATCTCCATCACTCACAATTCAAAGTCACACACTCCAAATAAGCTGTCAAGTGGAAAGACAAAGACATAACATAACCTACAACTAGCAATTTACTTATATTTATTACCTTGTATTATTACATAATTTTTGTCTGTTTGTTTGAGACAGGGTCTCACTATGTAGTCTTGTCTGCCCTAGAAACTGCTGTGTAGTCCAGGCCACCCTTGAACTCATAGAGATCTACCTTCCTCTTCCTTTTCAAATACTGGGATTAAAGATGTGTAGCACTACACCTGGCTATACAATGTTTCGAAGTTGAAAACTATTTTCACAGAACTATAAATCATAGAATCAGCTCTTCCACATTATGAAATTATTATTAGAAATTAATTATACTTTGCAAATAACCTAGGGCAACTAAGCAGTAAGTCAGATGATATATTCATGGTTTTGTTCTTTTAAAACATTTTAGACTTATTCATTTTATTATTTTATATGTGTGAGTGTTTTGACTGCATGTGTCTGTTTGTATCACGCTACATGTTTGTGGTGGCCAATGAGGTCAGAAGATTAGGCCTGATCCTCCATGACAGGTGGTTGTGAGCTAACATGTGGGTACTGGGAGAAGAACACCCAGCCAACTCTCCACCTCTTTTGTGTTTTATTGTGCTCAGGGAAGAAGGGTCTGGAAGTTCCTTCAGCATGAAAACATGAAATTATGGATGTAATTTATCTAACCATTTCTTTTCTATCTATTTGATTTTTGTCCACTCTTGTTGATGATATATTACTTCAAGGTCCTGGTCTTGACTTCTTTGTGGACACAAATAGTAGATTAGACAACTGTAAATAAAAACACAGAGGCTTTCTGCTGAGATATCTATATCTATATCTATATCTATATATGTATATATATATATATATATATGTTCATATATATATGAATATAGATATGGAGTGGTAGAACTGTACTTCAATTGAAAACATATATTAAAAATTTAATGAAGATATTGAGTAAAAGATAAGACTTGCAATAGCAAGTAAAAACTTTGAAAGAATAGTGACAGATGGAGCTGATAAAAATTAGTAAAAATAGGGCCGGGCGGTGGTGGCGCACGCCTTTAATCCCAGCACTCGGGAGGCAGAGCCAGGCGGATCTCTGTGAGTTCGAGGCCAGCCTGGTCTCCAAAGCGAGTTCCAGGAAAGGCGCAAAGCTACACAGAGAAACCCTGTCTCGAAAAACCAAAAAAAAAAAAAAAAAAAAAAAAAAAAAAAAAAAAAAAAAAAATTAGTAAAAATATAGAAGAGATTAATTTTTTATTTATTAATTTAATTTAGTTTTAGTTTTTTCTTTGAGACTTTCATACAGTTTGTTTTCATTTTTATTTATTTTCAGCATGAATTCACATGATTTTATTGCTTAGGTGATCATTAGAGTTGTGTGTATGCCCCAATGTTTTGATTTGTACATTTTGTGGGCTTTGTGGATGGTGACTAACAGCAGGCCAATAGGTGCTGAGGTCTACTTTATCAAGGAAATGAAAATTGGCAATAAAAGGACATGACTTTCAGAGTCTTATGTGCTTTTCTGGAAAACTCTCTAAGACATTTTAACACCTGCCAACTCTTCTGCCTGTGACACTCCCATTTGTTCCTTAATTACACCTTACAAACCACTTCTTTGGTCCAGCTCTCTTCCCCCTGTGTCCTTGCCAGGCTCAGTGGCTTCTATCTGTCTGGGCCATCATGTCTGTCTGTCCTACAGCTTATCTCCTCTCATGTTCCTGGTTATTATTTGTATCCCAGTTCTTGGTTTTATATTTTCATCTCTTTTCTGAGCTTCAGTCTGCACTTGGATATCTCAACAGAAATTGATCGATACTCAACATTTCCAACTTATTGATAATCAACATTTCCACCTTGCATTGTGTTCTTTCTGTGTTTGTGATTTTTATATGGAAAACCATCCTTGTTCTGGACACAAGTCCTCCTAACTATTGAATTTTCATACATTTTGGGGGTCACTTGTGAAGAGGTACCTTCAAGTAAGAAAATGCCCCCCACCAAGATTGGCCTGTGGAAAAGCCTGTAGCACATTGTCTTTTGATTGATGATTGATGTGCCATGGCTCAGCTCACTGTGGGCAGTGAGACCACCTCTGAGTGGGTGGTCTTGGGTGCTACAAGAAAGAAGTCTGAACAGGCCATAAAAATCAAGCCAGTAAGCAGCCAATGTCCATCATCTCTGCATTAGTTCCTGATCCTGGTTCCTCCATTGGTTTCTGTCTTGACTTCCTTCAGTAAAGGACTGTTCTATGGAACTGTAAGCTAAAATAAAACTTTCCATCCTCAAGTTGATTTTGGTCATGGTGTTTTATTACGACCATCAAAACCCTTACTAATACACTTTCCAACCATGGGCTTTTCCCAGGATTTCCTGTTGCAAAGAATCTGCTCATAATTTGTTTCTTTCTACAAAGTCTAAACAGAAGGTTCCTTTCCCTCTGTTTCCATCACTTTCAAAGCATTACTGAGTCCTGGAATCTCATTTTTGAAATCCTTTCAAATGTATCTATTTTCCAAGTTCATCAGCACTACAATTTTAAATTAGCTTTATGTGACCTCGGTATGACCAAACTATTGCTTTACTTTTGTTACATTCCACTTCCCCTTTCCAACCCACTGTATCGGCAGTTGAGAAGTTCTGTATTTCAAGTAAAATCATGTTGTTACCCTGTTTCATAACCATCTATGAATTCCATTGTTTTTAGAAATGGGCAAACCTTCCCATTAGCCTTGCTTATTAAAAAATAGAAATAAAAAATAAAAAAAGGCAAGTCACAAACAGTAACTACACCCATCCACTGGTACTAAGGCAATACCCAAACGATAACACATGCTTGTTATCATTAATTTTGAACTAATTTCACAGTTATGCATTACACACTAATCATTGTTTTAGAAAGATTTTTCCCAAGTATGTAACACTCGGCTTGTCCTCTGTAAAGATTCGCAGCCATTCATTCATTTGTTTAAGAAGTACATACTGATCATCAGAACTAACCAGACATTTTGTTAGGTGTGGTAAGTCCAATGATGGGTTGTTTCCTGGTTTTATTTGGCTTAATATATGATAGAGAGTTATATCCCAAATAATCACCAAATAAATATGACTTATTGTATATAATATGGGTTATCATATACTTGAAAAAATCTTTCTAAAACGATGCTAGATAACCCATATTATTTACAGTAAAATCATAAACTGTTTTTATTATGTTCCATCTTAAAAAATCATGAAGCAGATAAAGCTAACATTTAAAATTGATAGGCAATATGAATTTTTGAATTTGTTACTATAAATTCAAATGGGCCCAAAACCAGTGACCATGATTGTCATATTAACTAAAATAAGTACAAGTTCCTCATATTTGACACAAAATAGCAAAGTTGAGGACACAAAAATATAATACATAAATCTCAGTAAAAACTAAAACATTGTCTAAATAAAATAACTAAGAAGCTAAATATTTGAGGGGAAATTTTTCTACAGATAAGATGAAGTGATTAAATAAAGCCAACATACTAGAAATATTGTTCAAGTGAGTTAAAATACAGAACTACTACACTTTTATATATGTTTTCAATAACGCACATGCATATACAAACACATGAACACACTCACATACACATATGACTTAGCCTTTCTATAAAAATCATTGAATGTGAAGCTTACTTCCACAGAATTCTAGGAATTTAACTGCAGGCTTACAGTAATTAGAGAGCATTTAACCATGAGAAATAGTTTAATCCTTATAACAATACATAAATTTAATCTTTATAAGGATTAACCTTAATCTTTATAATGGCTTAGTACTTTAAAGACCTTTAAGGTGTTTTTGATTCTCCTCATTTCTCACTCCATATTTCAGCAGTTCTTGAAAAAATAATTCTATATACTTGGTATAGGAGAAAGAGGAGAGTTGGAGCTTTTTCAATAGCTCATTCCAAAGATCAGTCTTTGTATATCCTGCCTGGTGTTTCTATGCGAGACAGTATAGAAAAGATTTGCCTTTATTGACCCTCAGTGTGGACAGAATTTATCTGGATAACAGGGATAATTTATTTAGCAAATTAACAATGCTGTTGGTGGTAGTGGACAATGATGGGACAGAAAGCATGCTAGTGAGAAGTGAAAGCTGGATAATGAAAATCTGATGAGACCTTGGAAATCTACCTTGAATTTGGAAATCTAGAGAGCTGTACACACACAGGACTTTGCTTATGCTCAGGAAAAGACCTGTCAAGCAGTTAAATTGTCACTTAATGACAATTGTCACTTTTGAATGACATTAAGGATCTACTCAAGTAGGAAATGAAGGCTGAGGCAACAAAACTCATGAAATTTACATGGTGTCCTTTGTCATTCAGAAGCTTTTCAGTTTCATAAACCCATTTATTAACTGGTGATCTTAGTGCCTGTGCTAACGTTGTCCTTCTCAGAAAGCGTTTTCCTGTGCCAATCAGTTTAAGTTGTTCCCCACTTTCTCTTCTATCAGGTTCAGTGTGTCTGGTTTAATGTTGAGGTCTTTGGTCCACTGGAGTAGAGTTTTGTGCAGAGTGATGGGTATGGATCTATTTGTATTTTCTACTCGCAGCCATCCAGCTTGACCAGCACCATTTGCTGAAAATGCTGCCTTTTTCCAGTGTGCATTTCTGGCTTCTTTATCAATAACTGGGAGTCCATAGGTGTGTGAATTTATGTTTGGGTCTATATTCAGTTCCACTGATCAGCATGTTTGTTTTGGGTCAACATCATGTTTTTTATATTGCTACAGCTCTGTAGTAAATTTGAAATTGGGATGGTGATACACCAGCAATTCTTAGTTTATTCAGCAGTATATTAGATATCATGCTTTCTGTGTGTGTGCGTGCGTGCATGCGTGCGTGTGTGTGTGTGTGTGTGTGTGTGTGTGTGTGTGTGTATGTGTGTGCGTGTGTGCGTTTCCATATGAAGCTGAAATTTACCCTTTCAAGCTCTATGAAAAAATTGTATCAAAATTTTGATGAGGATTGCATTGGATCTGTAGATTGCTTTTTCACAGGATCATCATTTTTACTATATTAATCCTATCAATCCACAAGCTTTGGGAGATCTTTCCATCTTCAGATATCTTCAATTTGTTTCTTCAATGTCTTAAAGATTTTTTTTAAAAAATATTTAAGTCTTTCACTTACTTGGTTAGAGTTACCCCAAGATAGTTTATATTATTTGGGCTACTGTGAAAGGTCTTGTTTACCTGGTAGCCTTCTTAGTCCAATTGCCATTTGTAACGATGAGGGCTGCTGATTTTAGTTTGTTAATTTTGTATATAGCTACTTTTCTGAAAGTGTTTATCATTTGTAGAAATTTCCTGGTGGCATTTTTGGGGGAGGGTCACTTATGTATTCTATCATATCTAAAAATAAACACAATTTGTGTTCTTCCTTACTAATTTGTAACTCCTTTATTTCCTTCAATTGCCTTATTGCTCTACCTAAAAACCTAAAACTTCAGATACTATGTTGAATAGGTATGTAGAGTGCACAAACTTTTTCTTCTTCTTGATTTTAAGAGGATTGGTATGTTTCTGTCATCTTAGGGACTGCACTTGAATCTACTGATATTTTCATTATTATCTGCTGCTTTGTGGCCCCTCAGACAGTGCCCCCTGGTCACTCAGACCACAGCCTGGTGGGTTGCTGGTCCTGTGGCCCCAGCTTTGCCACAGCCATGATATATAGATTTAAATTAAATCTCTACCATTCTATTTATAAATAAGACTCAGAACTCAAAGGCTGGGGTGATATCCTGCTAGCTCAAAAAGGCTGAGTAGCAACTAGCTGACCTTTGGCAGGAGACATTGCAGAAGACAAGTTTCTTCCCTAATCCCAGAACTGAGAGGGCTCAAACTTTAGTCTCAGTCCTTTTCTTACTGTGTGTTTTCTCTATCCAAATTGCTGGCTTCTCTATGGCTAGTCACTGCTTCCACCCCCTGATTCAAGGCATAACTGTATTGGTCAGTCTCAAGAGTGTCAGAGTGTGATCAAAATATCCCACAACATGGGATTGCTCTCAGTTTCTCTCCATTTCAGTTGATTCTAGATACAGACATGCTGTAAACTGGCTTTATTATGTGGAAGTGTACCCCTTGTTTAACTAATCTCCCCAGGACTTTTATCATGTATTCCTGTTAAATTTCCTTAAAAGCCTTTTCTGTTTCTAATGAGATTGTCATGTGATTTCTGTCTTTCAGGTTAATTGATTACATCTGTATGTTGAACATCTCTGCATCTTTGGGATAAAACCTACTTGATCATGGTGGATGATCTTTTTGATCTGTTCTTAGAATCAATTTGTAAGAATTTTGTGAAAATTTGCCCTGGAATTTTTTTACTAGGGATTATAGGTCTGTTTAAATTGATTACTTGATCTTCGTTTATATTTGATAACTTATATGGGAATCAAAACATTCCATTCCTTCTAGATAGTCCAATTTGGTGAGTCCACTTTTTTTTTTTCGAGACAGGGTTTCTCTGTGTAGCTTTGTGCCTTTCCTAGATCTCACTCTGTAGACCAGGCTGGCCTCGAACTCACAAAGTTCCGCCTGCCTCTGCCTCCCGAGTGCTGGGATTAAAGGCGTGTGCCACCACCGCCCAGCCAAGTGCACATTTTTAAAGTGTGTTCTTATCCATCTTTTGATTTCCTCAGTGTCTGTTGTCTACCTTCTCATTTCTAATTTTGTTAATTTGGATATACTCCATCTTAATTTTCATTAATTTGGATAAAGGTTTGTCAATCCTCATGACTTTCTCAAGGAGAAAGTTTCATTAATCCTCTGTATTGTTTTTCTTATTTATTTGTTTTGCTGCTGTTGCTGTTGTTTCTGTATTTATTTTATTTCAGCCCTGATTTGGATGTGATGATGTGATTTCTTCTTCTTCTTCTTCTTCTTCTTCTTCTTCTTCTTCTTCTTCTTCTTCTTCTTCTTCTTCTTCCTCTTCCTCTTCCTTCTCTTCCTCACCCTCCTCCTCTTTTCTTCTTCTTTGCCCAAGAGCTTTCAGGAGTGTTGTTAAGTTGCTAGTGTGAGATCTCTCCAAATTTTGTTTTGCTTTGTTTTTTATTTTTTTTTGTTTTTTTGTTTTTTTTTTTTTTTTTTTTTTTCGAGACAGGGTTTCTCTGTGTAGCTTTGCGCCTTTACCTGGATCTCGCTCTGTAGACCAGGCTGGCCTTGAACTCACAGAGATCCGCCTGGCTCTGCCTCCCGTGTGCTGGGATTAAAGGCGTGCGCCACCACCGCCCGGCTGTTTTTTATTTTTTAATATGGGCAAATACTGCTATGAACTCACCTCTTAGAACTACTTTTTTTTGCTCCATTAGTTTTGATATTTTGTATATTCATTTTTATTCAGTTCTAGAAAGTCATTAATTCCTTTCTTAATTTATATCTTGACCCATTTTCTTTTAATAGAGAGTTGTTCAGTTTCCAGGAGTTTGTCAGCTTTCTGTTGTCTGTTATTGATATCCAGCTTTAATCTGTGGTATTCAGATAGGATGCAGAATATTATTTCAATTTAATTGTATCTGATGAGAATTGCTTTTGACCAAGTGTGTGGTTAGAGAAAGTTCCATGAGGTGATGAGAAGAAAGTATATTATTTTCTGTTTGGGTAAAATGTACAAATACCTGATATTTCCATTTGGTTTATAACATTGTTAGCTCCACCATTTTTCTTTAATTGTTTAATTGGGGAGGGTGTTAAAGTTTCCCACTATCAGTTTCTGAGGGTCAGTATGGATTTTAGCTGTAGTACTTATTTTTTTTAAATAGCTTTAGTGTCATTGTTATTGGTGCATAGGCATTAAGAATTAAAATGTCCTTTTGGTGAATTTTTCCACTAAAGAGTATGTAGTGTCCTTTCCTATCTCTTTTGATTAGTGAAGTCTATTTTATCAGATATTAAAATGACTGCACCAGGTTGCTTTTGGTCCACTTCCTTGGAATAGTTTTATATCATTTTACTCTGAAGTGATGCCTCTCCTTGCTGTTAGGATATATTTCTTGGTTGCAACAGAAGAATGGATTCTGTTTTACATCCATTCTATTAGTCTATGTCTACTTATTGAGTAATTGAGACCATTGATGGTAAGACATATCACTGATATATGTTTGTTAATTTCTGTCATTTATTTATTTGTTCATTCATTTATTTATTTTTGGTGTGTGTGGGGGGGAATTACTTATTTCATGTATTTTCAAGAATGTCTCTAACCTCTTTAGGCTGGAGTTTTCTTTCTAAGACCTTCTGCAGGGATGGATTTGTAGATAGACTTTGCTTAAATTTATTTTTTAATCAAGGAATGTCTTATCTTCTCCATCTGTTTAGTTGAAAGTTTTTCTGGGTATGGTAATCTGGGTTGGCACCTGTAGTCTCTTAAGGTCTATAGCACATCTGTCCAGGTTCTTCTGGCTTTAGAGTCTCCCTTGAGAAGTCAGGTGTTCTTCTAATAGGTCTGCCTTCATATGTTACTTGTTCTTTTTCCTTTGCAGCTTTTAATATTCTTTCTTTGTTCTGTATGTTCATCACTTCAGTTATAACATGTCAACGGGACTGTCTTTTCTGATTCAGTCCATTTGACACACTGTATGTTCCTCGTATCTTGATAGGCATTTCCTTCTTAAGATTAAGAAAATTTTCTTCTATGATTTTTGCAGAAAATATTTTTTATACTTTGTCCTGGGTTTCTTCTTCTTCTAATTCATCATTCTTAGATTTGGTCTTTCCCTAGTGTGCCAAATTTCATGACTATTTTGAGCCAAGATATTTTTAGATTTAACATTTTTGTTTGTGGTGTCCATTTCTTCAATACCAAGAATCTCTCTTCCATCTCCTGTGTTCTTCTGGTGAGACTTGCTTGTGAGATTCCTATTCAAGTTTTATATTTTTTCATTTCAAGAGTTCCCCTAGTTTGGGTTTTCTTCATTCAGTCTCCTTTGACTTTCAGATCTTGACCTGTTTTATTCACTTTCTCCCACTGTGTTTATTTTCATAGATTTCTTTAAGGGATGTCTTTGTTTCTTCAGTAAGAACCTCTATCGTATTCATGAAATCTATCTTATGATTGTCCTGTCCTCCAGCTGTGTTGTCATTCTCAGAGCCCACTGTAGTAGCATTGCTAGGAACATTTGGAGGCATATTTTTCTGGCTATAATTAATTGTGTTTTTATGCTGGCATCTAGGCATCTCGATTTGGGGTGATTATAATTATAGGTGCTGATATCATGTCTTCTCTTTTTTGTGTTTTTTTTTAAAGTGTTGGTTTTTTTTTTTTTGTTTCTGTCGCACACTTTGATTCTAGGAGAGTGTGGTGGCTATGTCTTGACTAGTAGGGAATTATTCTGAGGTCTGCTAGGTATGGCCATTGGGAATTCAAGCTTATCTGTGTTTGTAGGTATTGGAAGCTGACACTTTGTAATAGGAATGGTCTGAACTGAGCTAAAAAAGGGAAGGGATCTCATTATTACATCAGCATCTAGTTAGTCTCCTAGGAATGGGTGTAGAGTGAAGAGAGTCAACAACATGTGTAAGAGCTAAAGTTAACCTGTAACCCCCACTGGCTCAAGGAGAAATAATTTCCTTGAAAACTTGGGCCTATGGTACTCTGGAATTAACAAGCTCCATGCTTTCAATCCCCTAAAGAAGTTTTTTTTTTCATTTTTTCTTTATTAAGAAATTTTCTACTCACTCTACATACTACCCACAGATCCCACCTCCTCCCTCCTCCCACCCCCAGCCCTCTCTCCCAAGCCACCCCACATCCCCCAAATCAAGGTCTCCCATGGGGCATCATCAGAGCCGGGCACACTGAGCCTAGGCAGGTTCAAGCCCCTTCCCACTGCACCAAGGCTCCACAAAGGCATCACACCACAGGCACTGGATTCCCAAAAGCCTGCCCATGCCCCAGGGATGGATCCTGATCTTCCTGCCTGGGTGCCCCCCAGACAGTTCAAGCCAAACAACTGTCTTCCATATCCAGAGGGCCTAGTCCAGTCCCATGGAGGCTCCACAGCCACTAGTCTACAGTTCATGGGCTCAACCTGGTGCCTGGCCGTGGATCTCTGCATCTGCTTCCATCAGTCACTGGACAAAAACTCTATGATGACAGTTAGGGTATTTGCTAGACAGATCACCAGAGTAGGCCAGTGGGGTCATCCTTGTGGATTTCTGAGAGCCTCCCCAGCACCCTGCCTCTTCCTATTCCCACGATGTCCTCATCTATCATGGTATCTCCCTCTCTGCCCTCCCACTCTGTCCCTGTTCCAGCTTGACTCTCTCATTTCCCTATGTTCTCATCCCCCACTCCTCGACCTCCTCCACCCTCCCCATCCAGTCCGACTCTCATGTAGATCTCATCCACTTCTCCTTCACTGGGTCATCCATGTGTCCCTCCTAGGGTCTTACCCTGTTAGCTAGCCTCTCTAAAGAAGTTTTATTGCACCAGCAGTGCTTGATTGGATATGGGCAGGAGGCAAGCCGGCAGGAAATACATTAGGATATATGCTTGTCTCCGATTGGACTTGATGTGAAATATAGTGGCCTTATGGTTTTTCCTTTTTAAATCTTTGCAAAATGTGAGTTGTGGCCATTTCCTGGGAATCCAGGAGTGGACTTGGCCAGAGTCCATCACACTAGCCAGTATTTAATTAAAGTTTGCTCCAAATTTGGCTCAAAGTAGTGAAACTGATTTTTCTCCCACAAATCTCAGGATTAACACAGGTAATCTGCTACAGAGCTGGGGATAAGACTGAAGAGGAGGGACAGGGAAGATCTGAAGCTTGCTTACCTGCTTGGCTGGCTTACTTACTTCTATAGCAGAGTTAGCTGGTGCATTCCCAGAGAATATATGCTGGAGTTGGGGCTGGGATAAAGAGTTGAGTGGAGGTAAAGAAGGTTGGAGGGGAAGATCTATGTGGTCCACTGGAAATGGGGGGAGGGGAGAACATTGGATGCAGGAGGTGGTCTGCTACATAGCTGGGGGTAGACTAGGATATTGGGTTTGGAAGAATGGGGAGAAGATCAGCAGTTAGTGTCTCTGAGTCCCTGACTGGAGTGTTCTGAAGGTTTCCAGGGAATGCCAGCTGGATTCTGGAACAACTTGTTTAATGAGAGAAGAAATGTTGGAGGAGAAGATCTACATGATATGTTGGAAATGGGGGCAGAGAGCAAGAGGAGTCAGCAGCAATCATCTCCTACAGAACTAGGGATGAGACTGGGAAGAGGTGAGTACCTACAGTTAGCCTTCCTGCTTCCTTGACTGGAAGTAGCCTGCATGTTCTCAGGGAAAGCCTGCAGGAGTTGGCATCTGGGATAAAGTCTTGATTGGAGTGAAGGAATGCATGAAGGGAATTTCTGTGTGATCTATTGTAGATGAGGGTAGGTAGGTAGCTGAGGTCACAGCAGGTGTTCTGCTACAGAGCAGGGGCTAAGAATGGGGCATTAGATTTGTAGGAGAGAAGGGGGTATTGAAGCTATGCAGTAAGCCTACTTGTTTTCCGGCCCCTGGGTTTAAAATAACTGATTCAAATGTCTCATTCTGCCACATGTTGCCAGTTCTTTCATCTTTCTCTTTGTTTCCCATCATTTCTATTTAAGAATTTTACTGCTGAGGTGTTTGTTTGTTAGGTATTAGGAGCTAACTTACACCCATGGCATATTCTGTTATTATTATACTTTTATTGTATCTTCTTTTGTAGACAGAGACAGAGTTTTCCTGTCCTGAACATTTAATCCCAAATAAACACACAGAAGTCTATATTAATTGCAAAATGCTTGACCAATAGCTCAGGCTTATTACTAACTAGCTCTTACATTTAAATTAACCCATTTCTATTAACCTATCTATTGCCATGTGGCTCGGGGCTTTATCTGTCCTCTAGCATCTTGCTTCTTGGCTGGTTAACTGGTGTATCTCTCAACTCTGCCCTTCTTTATCTGTATCCTCAGTTTGATTGTCCTAACTTTATCCCACCTCGTTATAGGCCAATCAGCTTTAGTATTAACCAATGAGAGTAATACATATTCACAGCATACAGAGGGATTATCCCACAGCATACTTTTCTGAAGCTAAACTCTACATGATACATGACTTTATTTAATTTATTGTTTGTTGAATTTTGTCCATTTTCATTCTGATCCTTTTATGTTAGTATTTCTAAATCAATTTATTTTTTGTTTAATTTCATGCAGAGATTACACAAAGTATATGTGTGACAAAAAGTTATAACGCATAAAAGAGAATTAAAAGTTAGCAGTTTCAAATCTCTCTAAGAAATACAAAATATGTTAAGGGACAGCTAGCTCTATTTTGTTTTAGTTAAATAATGTTAGACTTTGATCATGTCCTTAGCTAGAGGTCAACTTTTTTGACTGGTTCTTCCTCAATGACCTTGTGAATTACACATTGTAAATTGTTTCCATTATTCTAAGACCATAAGATGTTTCATGATATTTTATCTGTCTGACCATAAACCCGTAACATGTACTTTTCCTGTGATCATAAAAATAACTGCAAAATTCCACTTTTTCCCCCGCTTGCTTGGCGTAAAGAGACTACTCTGCCTTTAATCTGGGCTGTTTTCATTCTCCTACTATGGGAGACTGAAAATATGGCTGGGTCTTTATTAAGTTTTTAATTTGCAACATTTCAGTGTTAGCTCCTTGTTTTCAACACTATAACATTTGGAGGTCCCACTGAGATTAGTGGCCTGCCTGGGACAGGAATAGCAGGGGACATTCCTTAGCCTTGGCTCTTCCTTCCCACTGTGGACCTTGATCTACATCAGGTTGCAAGGTAAAATGGTGCTTCTGTGTCTTCTCTGTGTCCTGTCTATGCCTTGTCTATGTCTTCTGTTCTGGCCCAGCAGCAGTGTTCTGGATGGGAAGTTGGATGCAGCATATTCTTCCTATTTGGTCAGCAGTTAGAATGTCCTCCAAGACCATCTGGGTACCAAGTCTAATATTCATTCATTTTTTTTCCGGGTGGGGGGTTGGGGCTTGGCCAAATTGTTTAAATGTCATTGTTGTTTTGACTTTGATTCTTGTCTCAGGGTACCATGCCCTGTAGCCACTTACTACTACAGCAGTTCATGAGGCTAATCTTATTTATAGCTTCCCTCCAGACCAAAAAGTTAGTTTTATCTGTCTGTTTTATATGCATGAATATGTGGTGTGTTTTGACTGTTCTTTCTTGAATGGATGAACTTACTGTGTAATTTTGCTGTCTATTTTGTATGACTGGTCCTCTGCGAATATATAAGCTTTCTGTTTCATCTGCTGGCAGCTGCCTGGGCTCAGAATGTACCTCTGGAATTTCTGGCCACTAGATCTAATGTAACAAGGACTCAGATATCATTTGGATATGGATAATATTAAAATTGTTTTATGCTGTTCTATTTTTTTTTTTTGTAACAGATTGGCTGGGTTATGGTTCACCTTCTTTCAGACTCAGGCACTCCTTTTAAGTCTCTTATGTCCAGGGGTTAGAAACTGTGGTAAGCAGAAAGATCAAGAGCAAAACAGCTAAAGGTATTGTTGGCTTGTAGGAAGCTTATGTGGTATATTTAAAATGTGTAATATCTGTAACAAAAGTTGACTTAAAACTCATAACTCAGGGTTGATAATTAAAAGTCTGTGCTTAGATAATGTTAAAGAAACATACGACATGATTATCTCCTGAAATATAAGCTATACATGTCTGATTGACATCTTTGCTAGGGTTGGAGAGTGTGGAGGTTATGTGGCTTCACTGTTATCTTGACTAAAAGCAACCACATAATATAGGCTAACCTAGGAGACAACAGGTCTTCAAAGATACCTTTAAACTGGGATGCATTTTTGTACAATTTGTGTCTTGTCTCGATAACAAGATTTATAAATGGTGGTATTTTAATTATTTTTTATTTTATTTTTATTTTTTCTGCTTTTATTTATTTTTTGTGTCTTTTGCATCACTCATCTCCACTCCATTAATTTCCCCATCCCTTCGTATCCACCCTTGCAACTTCCCCCACCCCAAATAAAATAACATAAAGTTTAAGAGAAAAAAGAGAAAAGGAAAGATTCAATCTCATCATGGAAGCTGTAGTGTGACACAGTGAGTCACACAGTAAACCCTTTAGTCATATAACTTTATTTACAGGTGTTCATTGCAAAGAGTCCTTGGTCTGATTTGAGGCCTCTGGTTTTTGCTACACTATTAATGCTGGCCCTTACTGTAACTCCTCTTAGTTATGTGGCTGTTGCTTTGTTTTGTAGATATCCTGCAGCTCTGGGGAGTGGACCCTATGTCATGCCTGGGCAACACAGTCGAGCTGACCCTGAATGTATAGGTGTGGGAGATCAGACCCTTAGGACATGAAAGCAGGAGAACTGGCCTCCCCCCTTGCTCATTACTGCAAGGAGTGAACAATGCAGGAGTGCTCACCCTGGTCGTGAGGACAAGGGAGAGCTGGCAGTCAGACCAATACTGCAACTACCCAAGCCCAGAACCAGGGTTATGTGTTGACCCACCCCAACATCCATCACTGCTGGAGCACATGAAGGGACCTGTTCAGCAGACCCCCAAATGGAAGATGATATTTTAAAAAAAGCAATGCTTTTTTTATTGAGGTATTTAAGTTGTACCTCCATACCTTCATATGCAAGAATGTGCCTTGTGCTGGCAGCCAAACTTTGTAACATAAGAGTCACCCAGATGATATTGGCTTTAGGAGATGAAGGGGGCATGAGGAACAGCTGAGGTTTGCAAATGTGTGACAGGGATGGAGTTCCTAAAGAGAGCTCAGTTACAAAGGGGTATTTTAGCAGTTTTGGGGATGTTGCTACCAGTGATAGTCATCAGAAACCCCAGCCATAATTAAATGGAGCCTGCTAAGGCCTAGAAGGCAGCCTGTTTAACGCTGCTGAATGTGGGACCAGAAAGCTGACCCAAGCCCCTTGGGAAAGCCCAAAGGATTATCAATAAATCCCAGATATTGAGTATTAAATTGTTTGTACTGTGGAAACAGTTTTGTCTTATGTGAATTATGGGTTTGCTTTGTTGTTTTTTCCCTCTTGAAGTAAAAAAAAAAATGTACTTTATTTTTGAGAGATTTTTAAACTTTTTTCTAAAAAGAAATTTAGAATTTTCAAGATATTTAAATAAAAAAACTGGATATTTTTAAAGAACAGCTTTTAAAAGTATTTAAATTTATAAGGCTATGGGATATTTTAAGTTTATAATGTCTTTATTAATATATAATCTTGATAAATAAGTAAATAAAAAGCTAAAACTTAGGGTCACAGCTGAACACCAGAGACTGAGGTATTGCTATCTAATGATGCAGCAAGATGGTGACCTAGGCAGTCTGGCAAAGGGTCTCTCCATACCTAAGGTCTATTCAGGCTAACAGAGATGGATTTTGGGATGTATGTCTAACCTCTTTACTTTTACTAGCATTGTTAAGCTGTATCTTCAGTTCAGAAATTGATATTTTTAAGGTTAAACTTAACAGTGATAAAGCTATAAAATCCTAATCACATAAACCTGTTAAAGATAATTCCCTGATATGTTCAGATTTAGCTTCTTCTATTTATTTTCAAAGTTAAGACTAAAATAAGTAACTAGAAACAAGCAATGTTTGTCTAGTTTAGGTAGACTTAACAGATAATGGTCCTCAGATGTTTCAGAGATCTGAGAATGTGACATTTAAACTGTTTGTTTTTTTCAAAAAAACTTTTTGTGATAGAATGACATACTGGCTCCTGGAAGCACCCCATCTTCTCCAAAGAAAGTGATGGGCACAGAAAAACCTCCACCTGGAGCTTGCTTGCAATGTGACAAGGATGGCCACTGGGTTTAAAAAAAAAAAAAAAAAAACTGCCCATTCACCTCAACTGTTGTCAAGACTCTGTCCAGACTGTGGGTAAGCAGGACACTATGGAATTAATTGCTCCACAAGAAAGTCTGTCAGATCTTCTGGGCCTGGCAGCCAAAGGCTGATGCTCCCTTGGGACCTCTGTCCACAATGACCACAGAGGATCCTGGGATAGGTGTCTAGACAGCAAGTCAGTCTCTATTATTTTAATAGGTTCAGAAGCTGCTTGGCTTGCACCTCTGCCTCCTTAGACGAAATTTATCCTTTTCAGATCTCTCATTGTATTTAATGACTAAGCTGGTAACAGCTTTGTCATTTTAACAGGCATCTTATTAGTTCATTAGTCAGTACATTAGTTAGTTAAAGTTGCTTGGTCTTTTGTTAAGACAAGGCAGACAGTTTTGCCGTGCTCACAGGCTTGATATTAAAGGATAAAAAGGTTTCAAATGTTACTTTCAACTAAAGGAACATGCTTCACAATTACCGTTCTCAGTAACAACTATTTGTATCTCTGGTGAATGATTGGAAAACATTCCAGGATATGAAAGTCTGTACAAGTTTTGAGGATTTAAGAAAATGTGCTAAGATTAAAAAGTCTATGTAAGTTCCGAGAGTCTAGGAAAGTGTTCTAAGATATATAAAGTCTGAGAAGTAAAGTTTAAATGAGTTTTTGAGGTTCTAAGAAAAATATTTAAAATGTATAAATACATGCTAGAAAGGTCTGAGGACATGAAAGTTTAAATTCTGATAAGGAAGTGACTTAAGGTATATAAATGCAAGTTTTAGGGGTCTGAGGACATAAAGGCTTAGGTTGTGAGGGTCTGAGAAGGTATTTTGAGGTGTGTAGATACAATTTGTGAGAGTATAAGAAGATGGCTTAAGGTATATGAAAAATGTTTCAGATTTTATTTCCTTGATATGCTATTGTTACATTAAGGCTTCAAAAGTTTAGATTATTTTAAATAATAATCGATGGAGTTCTGATAAGCTATTACTCTAACTCTGATAAAGCATAGGTACTAGTCAGTCACGTGCTCGAGATTTTGAATTTCATTTGGTTGTCTCCAAAAATGTAGAGTTAAAGGAACTTCTCATTTGGCTAGAGCACATATCCAGCTTTCTGGACAGAGGCAAAAAATGTTCACGCTTTTTCACCCCAACCTACAGCTTTCGCTATGAATCCAAGGTATAAATCTGTTCCATCTGTTTTACACACATCTGTTAGCTGCTTTGTCTGCGATGTGGATTCCAGTACAATGGTGATGCTAATATATCTAAAACTTTTATCTCTTTATGTAAACTAAAAATGCATGTAAGCTTCAGAGACTCAAATAGATCATCAGGCTTGGATCCACCTGTCATGGGTCAAATGAAAAAGTTCAAAATGTAGGTTTGTCTCTTAAGTTCCTAAATTGTAACTTCTTTCCCAAGTTAGTGTTTGCATCAGTGGTTTCCCACTTACTTGGCTGACAGACACATCCAAACATCCTGCTCCAAATGACTATGAACCTTGGACTTGCTGAAAGCTGAAGTGGCTCAGTCCGGCCAATGTGATTGCTCCTTGTCTTGTCTTCTGGGTCAGATAACCAGATGCTTTTGATAAATCACCCATTGCCCAGCCTTTGGCCAGCCTTTTGGCCTTTCTAGGCCCTCATAATTAACACCCAGTTTCAGCTGGAAGCAGCTACTGAAGTATGTTGTCCCTTGCTCCCCAACCATTAACAAGCTGAAATGCTAAATCAAAAGGAAACTCTCTGGCATAGGGGACAAAATGGCTACTTTTGGCCCATTGACGTACCAGAAGAATGGGCACAGATTTGTCAACTAGTGTGTTTATTAACTAAAGTAGTTTTACAAAATGATCAGACACTTGGCCTGCTTTGGGCAAAACCAAAGAGGTATTACATGGCTTTAAGAAAAAAAAATATTTTTATATAAACCATTCAGGTTTATAATCTGACTGTATTCAAAGAACCTTTATTTAAAAAAGGGAGGGGCTGAAATAAATTACTGGTGTTCTGTCAATTTCCAGGCCTCTTCTAGATTGTACATTTGATGGCAACCATCACAGCACCTTTGGCCCTCCTGCTTCTGCTTACTGTTGGCTTTTATATCATTGATGCCTTAACTAGATGATAATTCCTGTCTGGGTACCATTAAGCTGATGGTTATTAGACCCCTTCATTCTTCCCAAGTCTTTTAGTTTCTGCATCCTAGTTCATTTGATTCTTCAATTGTATTACTATTCAGAAGGAGGCCAAGAATATTTGGGACTTTTGCACTGAACTTGCCTAACCAGAATAGCCCATATGTTGATGCCTCTGGGAATAGAGCTGGGGATAGCAGGCTCAGTAGGACTAGGAACTGCTGCACTTGTTACTGTGATCAAAACTTTAAGTTCCTGAGCCAACAGGTCAATCAGGGTATACCCTAGCTGAAATTACCCATCAGCTACCAGACTTCCTCTATGTCAGATGTCATGCTGCAGAACAGAAGGGGACTTGATCTCCCCTTCATGCCGCAGAGGAGACTCTGCATAGCTCTTGGGAAAGAATGTTGTTTTTATGCTAATCATTCAGAAAGAGTCAGAAAAAGTTTGAGTCTAGTTAAAGAAAAAATTAAGAAAACGTTCAAATAGTTAAAGTTGGTATGAGTCCTTATTTTCATGGTCCCCATGATTAACTATCTTTCTTAGCACTTTGGAATGTCCCATATTACTTATTTTACTGGCCTTTACTTGTGGACCATTTCTTCCAAATACAATCATAAAATTTGTAAATCAACAACTCAGTACTGTTAAACTAATGGTCCTGAGGAGCCACTATAAACACTAGGGACCAATTCCTGTTGAAAATGATGATCTCTAACAACTTAGAAATCCCCCTAGCAGGAGTGGGCAAGTTTAAGGGACAGTTGACTCCATTTTCTTTTTAGTGAAACAGTGGCAGACTTTGATCTTGTCCTTAGCTAGAGGCCAACTTTTTTGACTGATTCTTCTTCAATAACCTTGTGAATTACACATTG
The DNA here is from genome assembly GCF_007827085.1 of Peromyscus californicus insignis. NCBI lineage: Eukaryota > Metazoa > Chordata > Mammalia > Rodentia > Cricetidae > Peromyscus > Peromyscus californicus. The sequence continues at coordinate 15,746,088 of NW_026294503.1, forward strand.
TAAATTGTTTCCATTGTCGTGCAAAATGACTGACTATATGATGTTTCATGATATATTAACTGTCTGACCATAAACACATACCTTTCCTGTGATCATAAATATAACTGCAGAAATCCCACTTTAAATCACATGCATGTTTGGTATAAAGATACTACTCTGCCTTTAATCTGGGCTATTTTCATGCTTCTACTATGGGAGATTGAAAATATGGCCTGGCCATTATTAAATTTTTCCTTTGCAACATCTCAGTGTTAGCTAGTGGTTTTTGACACCATAACAAATACAGGCAGTTTTTTATGATCACATTATACATTTAATGCTGTGGGATGTCTTTCTGTATGCTGTGAATATGTGTTGCTCTGATTGGTTAATAAATAAAGCTGTTTGGCCAGTGGAAAGGCAGAATAAGGTTAGATGTGATGTAGCTGGAGTTTTCCTGTGTCCCACACAGTCTGCAGCCACTCAGACCCAAGTAAACACACAGAGACTTATATTAATTAAAATGGCTCAGCCATTAGCCCAGGCCTACCACTGACTAACTCTTACATTTAAACTTAGCCCATTTCTGATAATCTATATGCTGCCACATGTTCTGTGGCTTTATCTGTGTGTCATAACATGCTACTCTGGATAGTGGGCTGGTGTCTGCTGACTCAGCCTTCCTGTTCCCAGAATTCTCCTTGTCTGTTTACCCTGCCTATACTTCCTGTCTGGCTACTGGCCAATCAACTTTTTATTTATAAACCAATCAGAGCAACACATATTCACAGCATACACAACATCCCATAACACCTCCTCTTTTCTGTCTAATCAAAATTGTGTTGCTCTGATTGGTTGATAAATAAAGCTGCTTGGCCAATGGCAAGGCAGAATAAGGTTAGGTGGAACATTCAAACTGAGAGATGGAAGAAGTAAGAGGAGACACCAGTCTACTGTCCAAGGAGCAACAAGATGCTAGTAGACTGGTAATGCCACTGCCATGTGGCAACATACAGATTAATAGAAACAGGTTGAGTTAAGTTGTAAGAGGTAGCTAACAAGAAGCCTGACCCATAGGCCACACAGTTTGTAAATAATATAAGCCTCTGTATATTTACTTGGGACCAAGTAGCTACTGGACATGGGTGGAAGAGATTCATCCAGATCATGGGGTCCAGCAGGACTGGAAATAATTGCAGATACAATTTAATATAAATTATAGTATAATTGCTTTCATAAAGAAAATTATAAATGCAAACTCATAATATTAAAAAAAATCAAATAATTATAAAGTTTGAGTTGAGCAAAAATCAGAACCGATGTTGAAAAATTGATGAACTGCTGTGATTTGAAAGAATGTCATCCAATAGTCTCTCGGAAAGGCTTTGATTCCCAGAGTGACACTACTGGACTGTCCTCTGTTCCTTTTAAGCACTCCACTTTAAGAGGTCTAATGTGAGACTTTTAGCTCTTTGGGATCAAACCCTTGACAGTTTGTCTTAAACGGTCCCAAGGTCTTGTGTTTTCAATGTTTGTCCCATAGCTGGTCATGATATTCTGGGATGTTAGGAAACCACCTGCAGGTGGGGTCCACTGGGTGGAAGTGCTTTGCTAGCACAAGTGTTTGCAGGCTATATACACCCCTGAGCTCTTGGTCTCTCTCTGCTTTCTGGTCTGCGGTAGCATGAACAGCCTCAAGTAAACACTGACCTGGGAAGCTATGTGCTGCCTTCCCAGCTGTGTGGAGTGCTGAGGTCCTCTAAAATTGTGAAACAAAACTGCCCTTCCCCCCTTCAGTGCTTTCTGTCAAGAGTTCCGTTTGTTCAGGTCTGTGTGGGTTAGAAAGCAGAGGGCTCTGGAGGCAAACATGGACTTCAAGGCACACACTCCTCCCTCACTTCTGCTCGTCCACCCACAACCCAGAAGTTCAAGTTCATCCCTCTAAATCACTAGCTTAGGAGAAAGTGTTGAAGCACTTGAGCCTATGGGCGATATTTTACATTTAAACCTTAACTTAAAAATTTTATATGTTAAGATACATATTCTAATACTCTAAAACACACCAGCAAATTTAAAATGCATTTATAGTGTATTGGAAAATAATTTTGTAATTAACAAAATGATTATTTAAGTATAGTAAATATGAAACATATTATTCACTCAAAATTTCTTTGGAAGTTTACAAGAAGCCAAGGCTATTCTTTTCTAATAAATGAGTTTATATGATTTATTTCCTGAATCAACATGAGAACTTTAATAATAAGACACCTTGAAAATTGTTAGAGTTTAATCCACTTCTATTCTCCAGCTTTATCACTCAGACACAATTAATTCCCGAACATTATCATACTAAACATATAATTTAATTTATTTTAATTATATTACTTTGTTTCAAGAGTGTACTTCTGCAATTGTTTTGGGAAAAATGAGTGCTGAATAAAATTCATATATTTAATTAAATACTGCCTACCTGCATTTGAAAAACGTATAGAAAAAAAGCAAAGGTGGAGTTGTTCATTTCGATGTAGTCCAATAACTACAGCTCTTTCTTGGGAAGGCCCACAATGAAATGACAAAATTATGCCATAACTTGGAAATACAGTAGATTGTTCATCAAAATGGCAAAGGCAAAAAACACTGGACACTTTTTAATTCTTTCTGAGACAGTAGAAAGTTACAATTTATTGATTAATATAATTTGTTTTAATATTATGACTGAAGTGCTGATGTAACCAAATATAAGATTATATTGTGTTGCTAGCTAGCCATTACTCTATTAGTTAAGATATAACTCCATAACACAGAATAACACTCCATTCTGTTTTTAGTTCAGTTCCTTTTGACTCCCAGGCATTTTTCTTTTTCTTTTTCCATAATATAGTTTATCACAAGCTCAGTCAAGTGGTTTGGAGAAGAAAACAAACATTTGTTGAAGAAATTGAGTAATAATAAGGAAGGAAATAGATTTTTTGTTTACTTTTAACGATTTCAGTATTTATTTGTGTGTGTGCGTGTGCCTGCGTGTGCGTGTGTGTGTGCGTGTGCGTGTGCGTGCGTGTGCGTGTGCGTGTGCGTGTGTGTGTGCGTGTGTGTGTGTGTGTGTGTGTGTGTGTATACGTGCGTGTGCTTATATTTGTTCATGTTACACATGTGCAGGTACTCTCCCAGGCAGGAAGAGGATGCTGGATCCATTGTAGCTGGCGACACATGTGGCGATAAGAACCTGATGTAGGTTTTGAGCATCAAACTTGAGTCCTCTGGAAGAACAAATGCTGAGGAGCCATTACTCCTGTCTTCTCCATTCATGTTTAGAGTTTCTTCTATGCTAGTGCCCAGTGTCTTTCCCTCTGTGTATCATTGTCATCAGTTTTGCTATTACTAGATATCTCTACTACTTCACAGAGCGATAGCTCATTAGGCTAAAAAAAAAGGACGATGGCTGTCATTAGTACCACGAAAAGAAGTTACTGATGGAGTATGTATATGTCAAATTCATTTATTTATTTATTTTGCTGAGTAATATGGACTTACAGATAAGCTAGTTTTATATATATTGAGTAAATTATCACATTTATGCAGCCATCTGTTCCTTAAATATCAGGACTTATGCACAGTTTCAACATCTGCTTATTCACATGTGTTTATACAGCGCTGGTAAAGATGCTGACAAAAGAGGAAAGCAGAACTGTAAGCCAGTGGAACTTCCAAGGGTGTTGCTGTTTTGAATTGGTGTCTATTTATCTCCTCTTTTGAAATGTCTGTAATGTTTACTGAAATTCTGTAACTAATCAAATTTCTTTTGAGACCCAAAATGAATTTAAGATAGTTTTCAAATTCTTTCTCAATTCATGTTTACTTTCAAATGATGTACCCCAGTAAACTTGGTTTTTAACTAATAGTAAGATAATTTACTATAGGCATACAGACTTTAAGTTTCCTTTTTAAATGCACTATTAATACACTTTAAAATATTTAAGGCAGTCACTCACTAACTCTATCTTTTCGGTAACCAGGAGAAAGTTGATTTCTCTTTTTCTTTGTTTCTGTAATGCTATCTTTCTCTATGCCATGTTCCTTTTCTCTCTCCTTACCCCATATACCGCCCCCCCCCACACACACTTCAGAGAAATGAATGAATCTAATTTTCAAGATCAATAACTCTGAAAGGATGAACCAGAAGACATGGATCCCTCCCTCTTTCCATCTTGAAATTAACAGAAACAAAATCAAGATAAGTAAGGTAGGTCGGGAGAGATGACTCAGCAGTTACATGCACTGTCCTTGCAGAGGACCCAAGCTTAACTACTAGCATCCACCTCAGGAGTCTCAAAACTGTAACTACCATTCCTGGGTTCTGATGCCCTCTTCATGCTGAGGGACCCCATGAACTTGTGTTCACATACCTCCCTCACCCGCACATAATTAAAACAAAATAAATCTTTAAAAAAAAAAAAAACAAGAAAGGGAGAGATGAATAGAGAAGGAAGCAAAGAAAGGAGGAATGGGAGGGGAGAGTGTTGAGGGTAGAAGGAAGGGGGACCAAGGGAAGCAGAGGGAAGCTGAGAAGTGGGGTGGGGGTGGGGAGCAAGGAAGAAGACATGTGGAAGGAGAGGAACAGCTGGAACCACAGTTTAAAAAAAGTAGGCGAAACAGAAATGACAAGAACGAAATAATTGATTCATATGAGCGAACAGTGGGAAGGATTAGAAGTGATGCCAGCTATTAAGAAAGCATGGTGTCTTTAAGGATCTGACTAACGCTGGTGCTGGGCTACTCTTCAGTGTGGGAGTTCTGATGCAGATGTGTCAGTGAAGGCTGGGCACTCCATATTCACTTATTCTCTGCAGAAAACTCACCTCTTTGGAGACATTTGCATCATATTTTCATTCTGAGCACATGAAAAAAATGTTCTTTAAATCTTAGCTGATACCATCCTTTGCCAATAAGAATGGCCCTGTTAAAGGCAGTGACGTATAAATGGGCTTTTAAAGAATGAAATATCAGAGAAAACTATGGACTATACTATGAACTTATTGCCATATAGAAGTTTATAATTTCTTAAGAGTAGAGAAAACCTCTGATTAGCCTGAGAAATCTCAATATTTCTGCATACTGTAAATATACATCCCCTAACACTGATAATTGTGGCAATATCAAAGGGAACCACAGGGAGGATGGAGGTATCGCTCTATAAACAGCAGTTAAACAGTAGTCCAACTCAGGATAATGTTAAAGACTTTTCAAATGTATAAATGGTGATGCAAGTTTTTAGTCATTCCCTGTAACTGAAACCTCATTGCTATGCTCTAAGGGAGGTTTATTGCTAGTCATTGATTACCATATAATGGTACATGATCTGCCAGGCTTTTAACAATATGAGATTATTGTAATAGGATGCAAGAACATGATATCCTAAAAAAAACATCAGGATATTCCTGGGGCTCTGGAAACTTCTTCTATGTCCACTTAGAGTCAATTAATTTCCTGAAAGAAGAGCCAGAGAATGGGCTTTGGACAGGAACTGCAGCATCTTCTGAATCTTGATAGCTCTCATCTTCTGCATCCATTATTTTATAAGAGTAAAGTACAAATATCCTGGAGGGTTAGGAAATGTTTGTTTCCTAGACTGGATGTGGGCAACAAAAACTGTGTGTGTATGTGACTCTGAGTGTGTGTGTGTGTGGGGGGGGTCGCTGCACATGCGTGCAAGTGTTTATGGAAAGCCGAAGAGGGTGCCAAATATACCCTGAAGATGCAGTTAAGGACAAGTAGGGTGGTGTCTGATGTGGGTGCTGGGAAGCAAACTCAGATCCTCTGGAAACATCTTTCCAGTCTTAGATCTCATTAAAAAAATTGAAATTATCTATAACTACTTGAACCTATTCTCTAAATTCCTCATACCTATTAAAACTGAAGATTATATGATGGTTGCTATAGCTCACATTTGTGATTTCATAATGAGACAATATTATTTACAATAATAAGGGAGAAGCCAAATATTTAATAAGTTTTTAAAGCAGAAAGTACATATCTGATGTAGTCTCAAATATATTGATTAAAGGATTAAGAATTGATGTACACCTTTAGTTCCCGCACTCAGGAAGCAAAAGCAGGCTGATCTCTGTGTGTTCAAGGCCAGCCTGGTCTCCAGAAGGAGTTCTAGTACAGTCAGGGATACACAGAGAAACCCTGTCTTGAAAAACAAAAGAAGACAAAAAAAAAAAAAAAAAAAAGAAAAAACCACACACACTAAAATGTTAAGCAAATAGACAAAAGTATTGAATTTATGTAAAATATAAACTTCAGTATTTTCTGAAAATATGCCACATAGTCAATAACAATAAAAAAGAATAACTAGGATGCAAACATTTTATTTGTATAGATTTGTTGTAGATGAGTTGAAAACAATGACTTCCTTTTTATTTGCTAAGCTCATCTATTTAAGTACATTCAGTTGCAGACATCCCAGACCTCAAAAGACATAGATGAGAAAAAAAGGGGCATTCTGCAACACCTTTATGAGAGATTAGCTGACTATGAGTTTGACTAATGAGAAGGGATTAAAGTATCTAAAATTTTATGAGCTAGAGTGATCAGAATCTATCAGGGGGCTCTAAATCTACCTATGATTATAAAATACTTGTAAACATGGATTAAGGAAGTACTTTTAGCTCTAGAGAAAATATATCTCTACACTGGATAGAAAATAAGAGATAAAATATCTTTGGATTGAAAGGTGATATGAACATAGTATGGTACTTTTGAAAATGGCATCATAGTAAAGTGTTGGTATAAAAACACAAATGTGGCCCACACTGAATCCATTGAAGAAAATACTGTGAAGTGACAGACAATTTTAATATGAAGAAGTGACAGTCTTTTAAATTTTGGTTTTCTTGTTCAGAGAGTGCCTGAGAGTCTTTATATGTGGCATACATAAAGTTAATTCATTTTTGTTAGTTCTTATGAATATGTGAACTCCATAGTCAGATGTGTATTCAGATATCAGTCTTTTTAATGATAGAAACATTGTCTTTAATTAGTGTGTTAATATCTACATCTCAAAAATCAAAGAACCTGCTGCCAACTATGGATATGCTCACACATATTAAAAAGCAAAGCAAGCAGATTGGGAACAATACTTTTATACTAGTCATACATTTCTTGCTTGTGACATCTGAGATCTAATGTCTCTGTACTCTGACTATGGGCTTTGAATATTGTCCTTCAGGCTTCCTATCTTTGCAAACAGGAGACTCTTTCAGTCAGGACTAACAATGTGATTCTCCTCCTTTTGCTCCTCCTCCTTTTTAATTTTATTTTTTTCTTACTCTATAATCAGAAACTAGGAGGAAGAATCTAATCCCTGCCTCATCTGGTGATGCCCTATACAAGGTAAAACCTTCACATGAGAGTCACAAAGAAGTGGTCCCTTCAGTCTCCTGAAGGGAGAATGTTCTTGCTCTCCTCCTTGGAAACTCATGCAAATCCCTCAAAAGAATCCAAACTAACTGGCTACCTCCTTGACTTCTTGACTCCTCGACTGTGTAAGAGCAGTCTTTCTCTTACAGTTACAACACAACACCTTTTCTAACATAGAAGAAAGTCAACGGAGCCAAGGGCCTTTTATCTAGACACTGTTGTATAAACTATAAATGTGTATAATTGTCACCAAAACACCCAATGCTGCCAGGCATCTACTTACTACTATTGCTGTCAACAAAGAAGGAAGCAATTTGTGTATGTTCTTATAGTTCACATAGGAAGGGGAGGGACATGATTTGGCTTAGAAGACATAAATATGTCTGTAGCCTGTAAGTCTTCCCACCTGGGAAGCTTTGAAGTAGCTGCTGAAAGGAAGAAGCCATTTCCCAGAGAGATTACTGTTTCCTCTTCCTTGTGACCATCACTTGTAGTCCAGCCTCAGGACTTCTTTCTTTTGTCCTCAGGACTTCTTTCTTTTGCTGTGCAAGTTTTTGTTGACTGCAACATGGTAGATTTCCTCTTCAGACCATCTTATGCATGAAGATTGTTCTTTTCTTTCACACATGTTGGGGCAAGTGTTGGGGGGAATACACACAAGTACCTGAGCCTGACCAGTGGACTAATGTGGCCAAGATAGACAGTTAGGGAGGGGTATGTGCCTAAACTGTGTAAGATAGCTGTTGCCTTTTGTTGTGTGACTTTCTGTGTTTTAGATAGTTGTGAATTCTGGGAACAATAAGTGATGAGAGATGCTGAGATCACTGAGTGTCCCCAGCCTCACTTTCCAGAGAAATTTGGCCTCACTTGTGATGAAATGTTTGCAGTTTCTGGGATGTCTGAGGCTACGCAAATAGGAAGCTTGGATGTTTGAACTGCTGGTCATTTGAATTTGGAAGGCAGAGAACAATGAAAGAAGGACCCCTCTTAGCTGCTACCTCAAGGGCTGAAAGTGGTGACACAGAACAACATGCCATTCCCTACCTTCTATGATGGCCTAGTGCATATTGGAGTATGTTAGTGCATGCAAGTACCTACTCCATCACATATGGGATTGGTGATCTTAGAATGGACTTGAAGACATGATATTGGGTCTTTCATACTTCTATTAAGACTCCAGAAAGTAAAACAGATAGTGAAGTGTAGCATGAATGTTAAAGAGTCTTATTAATAAAATCAAACCTGAGGCAAGTTATTGGGGTGAAATGCTGGATGGTCAGAGAGACAGAACAAGCCACAGCTATCTCACCTCGCCAGATCCTCAGCTGCTCTTGTTTCCTCAGACTGGAAGCTTCTGTGTCCTTATCCCAATGGCTCTCAGCTGAACTGCTGCTCGAAAGCCTGAATGCTTAACCAGCCAAAATGCCTAACCAGCCAAATGCTTCCAGTTTCTGGTCCTCACGCCTTATAAACCTTTCTGCTTTCTACCACCACTCCCTGGGATTAAAGGCTGCTTTCTGGGATTAAAGGCGTGAGTCACCATGCCTGGCTGTTTCCAATGCAGCCTTGAACTCACAGAGATCCAGAGGGATTTCTGTCTCTGGAATGCTAGGATTAAAGGTGTGTGCTAACATTTTCTAGCCTAAGTGCCTTGTGGCTTTTCTGTTCTCTGACCCCAGATAAGTTTATTAAGGTACACAATATTTTGGGGAACACAATACCACCACAGTGAAGTTTTACCTGACACGGAATCTGTTGTCACCTTGAACCTCACAGACCCTGGAATTGTAAAAACTAAATATCTATGCTTTGTGAATTATTCATTCTATTCAGTTTATCATTTCTTAAAGCTGGATGTCCCATGCTCCCTGCAAAGCATTTCCCTCAACAAAATGAAGGTGAATCGTTGTACAAACACTGTAAAGTGAGTAATCATCTAACTTAATTTTTAATGAGCCGAACCTGGAAACAATCAAAAAGTCTATGAATGAAGATATATCCATATAATGTTACAGTCCTCACTAACAAAAACAAAGCAAATGCTGATATGTGTAACTGCATAAACAAAATGAAATAAAACATTTTCAAAATCATTATGCTGAAGGAAAGATAGGTGATGGTAATTTAGGTATTTTTCTAAAATATGAAATTTAATCCATAGCAAAATAAAATATTATATAATTATCTATGGATACTGTAGCCAGGAAAAAAATGTTTTAAAAAGTAATACAGGGATCGCCTGGAAAGGGGGCTCAGTGCTTAAGAACACTTGATGAACTTACAGAGGACTGTGGTGAGATAGTTTTTTTTGTACTCTTAGCAAATAAAGTTTACCTGAAGATCACAGGACAGGGCCAGGCACAGAGTTAGCCACAGAGGTCAGGCAGTGATGGCACATACCTTTAATTCTAGAACTAGGGAGGCAGAAGCAGAGATCTGTCTGGATTTCTGTGAGTTCAAGGCCACAGTGGTCTACATGAGATTAATCCAGTCTAAAAGAGAAACAGAGCCAGGCAGAAGCAGCACACACCTTTAATCCCAGCAGTAGGAAGGCTGAGACAGGAAGTGAGATGGCTGGGCAGAGAAAGAGATATAAGGCGGGAGGAAACAGGAACTTGCACTATTTCAGGTTAAGGAGTCGGCAAGGTTAAGAGGTGGTGGCTGTGGCTTGCTCTGCTTCTCTGATCTTTCAATTTTCACCCTGATATCTGACTCTGGGTTTTTATTAAGACCAATTAGAATTTGTGCAACAAAGGACCAGTGTTTGGTTCCCAGAATTACCATGACAGCTCATAATTGTCAATAACTCCAGTTTCAGGGACTATAATACTGCATTCTGGCTTCCTTGAACAACAGGTGATGCAAATACATGTAGGCAAACATCCATATACATAAAATTAAATAATGTTAGAAGTGTCCAAGGAAACATTCAGGGCTTGAGTAAGTGCTAATATTACTGGCATAGAATGTTTTTCCAGATTTATATATTTTCCCAAACTCATGGTATTCTTTATTCTAATTAATATGCTTTTGTATTTAAATTTTATCATAACAAAGAACATTAAAAAAGTAGGCTCAGCTAGTCTTAATTCCAATTTAAACCTTCTCTAGCTCCAGGATTTCTAAATTGTGGATCATGATCCCACATAGGATACCATAATTGTGAGTGGAAGTCCTAAAATTATGACAACAGTAAAAGGATTCTGACTATTACCTCAATATATTAATTAAAATCAATTGTATAATGGTCCCAAGGGGTTTATGGAATCATTTGACCGTGTTGGATCATGCAGCTTCACCATAGCCTTGGTTCTAAACTAATCAGTATATGCACATTGCATTGTGTACCAAACATGCCATCACTCAATACAAAGTAGGCTGGGTGAAACATCTTGTCTCAGATTTGAAGCTATTGTCTGTTTTGAACTGCACTGTTTTCTTGTAAAAGAAAATCTTATTCTGTACAAACATGGTGTTTTAGATATAGAAAACAAAAACTATAAATATTTTCCTTTTATACTTCCTTACCATGTGTCAAATCATCTATCTTAGACTGTATTGTTTTAGAAAGTTTAGCTTTTTTTGTTTTAATTTCTGCCTTATTTCCTGACTTGGGTTTCATTTCAAACAAATTTAGCTTGGAAACAGGACTGAATTTTCAGAAATTTCTGAAATGGTTCTGGACACACTTTTTCACACCATCTATTTGTACCTCATATTTGTATGAATCAGTAATTTCAGCCTCAACATAAAATACCCATCAACTCTGAAGAGATGACGGAAATGCTGTAAGTCCTTGAATAGCAAATATTTAGCCAAAAGCTAATTCTCGATGTAAAAATAAACAACTCCCCAATCTCATCAGTGTGCACATTTATTTTCATCCTTAATAAATGCTAAAATTAAATGTATACAAAACAATGATTGTTAAGGAAATACCTTCATGATTTATTATGAGTAAATAATTCATCTGAAGTCCTGTTTACTACATACCATAAATTTTACAAGTGGACAAAATGGATCAGGATTGCAAATAAGGAAAAGACTCAAGGTCAGATTTTACATATGTAAAATCAGGTACTAAAATGACCAGCCACACTCACAGAGTGAAGTATGGTTTTATATCCTCCTTAGCAAGAGTAGAATATTTATTCAACATGGAAAAGCAGCAGAGACTCAAAATGTAATGGCCTCAACAATGGGTCAAATGAACCAAACACTAAAGACTATTTTATTTTTGCCTAAATTGTTAAATATCAAATCTGGAATAAATTACTTAAATTCATACACATATCAATAATAGTAGACATATTTAAAGAAAGAAATACAAACAACTGAAAATAAAATCAGAAAATGAGGGTCAATCTACCTCAAGACCCAATTATATCACTCTTGAGAATATACCCAAAGACACTCCATGATACCACAAGGACACCTGCTCAACTTGGTTCTTTGTGGCTTTATTCATAATAGCCAGAAACTGGAAACAACATAAATCCCTCAACTAAAGAATGAATAAAAAAAGGTTGTATATTCTCACAATGGATTACTACTCAGCTGTTAAAAACAAAATTATATCATGAAATTTGCATGTAAATGGATAGACCTCAAAAAAAAAATCCCGAGTGAGATAACCCAGACCCAGGAAGATAAATATGGTATGTATTCACTTATAAGTGAATATTACCTGTTAAATAAATGATAACCAAGCTATGATCCACAAACCCAGATGGGTCATATAAAGAGGACACTCTAGATGGTAAAGCCTGGATCTCCCAGGAAAGGGGAAATAGAATAAATGGTTCAGGTGGTCTGGGGTGAATGGGGACTGGAGCAGGATGGATTAAGTGGGTGGGATGAGGGGAGACAGTTCAAAAAGAAGTAGCTGGAATTGGGGAGGTGGCATTTGAGGGCTCGTGTGGAAACCTAGCACAGTGGAAACCTCCTGGAATCTCTGTGGGTGACCCTACTGCGTACTCCTAATAATGGAGGATATGGAGTCTGAAACAGCCATCATTGGTAGCAAGACAAGACTTCCAGTGTTAGAACTGGTTGCATTAGGTACAGTTTTGGGCTGAGAGGGTACCATGGAGATCCCTAAATAGCTCAGGCTGGTGCTAGGACAGACTCACCAAAAATTAACAGAGTCCCCATTAATGAGAACAGTATCCACACAGCTCCTTGAACAGAGAGGGGTTGAGCTGACACCTGCATGGAGCCTTCATACCTATGTTAAATAAATAAATAATCAATGAAATGATTCTCAATGATATTCTGCTATATTCATAGATTGGTGCCTTGTGCCATCATCATCAGAGAGTCTTTCTTCAGCAGTGTTTGGGAGAAGGTGCAGAGACCTATAGTCAGACTTCATGCAGGGAGAGAACCTAAATTGGAGGTCTCTGCTTGGTCCTTCCCTTCAGAGATTGGGGAATTGTGAGGAAGAAGGGGAGGAAAGGTTATAGGACTCAGAGGGGATGAAGGACACCAAGAAAACGTGGTCCATCAAATCAACTGAGTAGGCCTCATAAGGGCTCAAAGAGACTGAAGTAGCAAATATGGGACCTGCATTGATCTGTACAAGGTCTGCTGTACATATTTTATGACTATTAGCTTGGTGTTTTTGTGAACTCCTAACAGTGGGAGCAGGTGTTGATCTTACTCTGTTGCCCACTCTTGAGACCCATTTCCTCCTTTTGTGCTACCTTATCCATCCTTGATATGAGGGCTTTTGCCTTGTCTTATTGTATTGGCTGATGTCTCTTGGAAGCCCACTATTTTCTCAAGAGGAAATGAAAGGGGTGTGGATCATCTGGGAGATAGGGTAGGTGTGTGGGGGATTGTGGAGGGAGGGGAAACTGTGATTAGGATGTACTCTATGAGAGAAGAATCTATTTTCAATAAAAAAACAAATAAAAAATACGATGACTAGCACTTAACTGAAATGTCCCTGATTCTTTAAAAAGCAAAATAATGTGATCCATAATAGAATAAAACATTCAATGGCTATCTATGAGTGATAAGGAAAACAATAGCATTCAAAGAGCTTTCATACTTGTATTCCAAATAATTACAGAACTATGGTAAAGTATGAACATGTTACAGAGAGATTTTTTAGCATATAAAGAGAATCAATTAAGTTTTAGATACAAAATTGCAGTGTCTCAGAGGAAAATATGCTGGGTGATATTAATAAAAGTTTTTGGAGAATATCTGGAATATTGTATCCTATTGATTTCTAGAAATTTACATATATCCTTAGATATATGAAGTATCCATCTGCTTGGAATTCTTTCATTTCCTTTAGAATAAATTTTGGTTTTCAAGATACATGTATCCTAAAAATTAATAAATTTATATTAAAGTATCAGAATTTTTCTCCTTTGATTTTGGAGCCGGGCGGTGGTGGCGCACGCCTTTAATCCCAGCACTCGGGAGGCAGAGCCAGGCGGATCTCTGTGAGTTCGAGGCCAGCCTGGTCTCCAAAGCGAGTACCAGGAAAGGCGCAAAGCTACACAGAGAAACCCTGTCTCGAAAAACCAAAAAAAAAAAAAAAAAAAAAAAAAAGTGATTTTGGATGTACTATTGTTAATGTTTTGTATATTGATATGTGAATTATTGCTATGCTGGTAGTTCCTTATAGTGGTATTTCATTATTAAAATAAATGTATGACTGTAAATCTTCAAGGTTGCCATAATTTTCTTTCAGCCTGGTCTAATGCATATGCTCAGTGACAGTCCACTGGAGAAAACTCAGTTTGCCTTTAGATAGCAATTACCAGCATATATCAATTGCACATAGCTCATGGCTCTATGCAGAAGAGGAGGCTGAAAGATGGTAAGAGCTAAAAGTGATGGAGGACTCCAAGGACATAGTGTCCCTCACATAAAACAGGGCTGATACATGAACTTACAGAGACTCTGATGGCACCCACAAAACCTACGCTAGTTCAAAACAAGACAAAATCCTCCAAGAAGAAGGGAAAGTAGACACAAAGTCTCACCCCTAAGCTGCAAGGTAGTCTTAATTGAAAAAAATTAAACCACTTATTCTCATATTGGTATGCACTCTGTGTACTTGAAGTGATATTTTTAATGCAACAGATAAGTTCATCTGTTTTTCAGTGAGGGTGGGAATACATCTATTGTGTGAAAAAAGGGCACTTTGAATATCATGAATCATGATCAACTAGACTGTGTTAGAACTGAGACACATGGGGCTTCCAAGGTGGCTCAATGATTCAGTGTAGATGTAACCAACCATCTTATTAAAATAAGAAACACAGAACCAATGCAAAGAAGAAAGCCAAGAGATCAGAGCTAAGAGCCTTACCCATCTGCTGCAGCTAGCCACTTCAGCCAAGAGAGACCTACTTCCTGTGTGTTTGTCTTTATATAGACTTCCTGTTCTGCCTTCTCATTGGTTGTAAACCCAACCACATGACTGCCTCGTCACTGTCTGTTTGTACAGACCTCCAGATTTTCTATGTTTGGTATTGAGATTAAAAGCATGTGTCTCCAATGCTGGCTGTATCCTTGACCACACAGAGATCTACCTAGCTCTGCCTACCAAGTGCTGGGATTAAAGGTGTGCACCACAAGTGCCCAGCTCTACTATGTCTTGCTATTAGCTCTGACCCCCAGGCAACTTTATTTATTAACATACAAATAAAATCACATTTCAGTACAAATAAAATATCACAATTCAGAGAAGGTGTGTTTGGTACCAGTCATCTACAAGGCACTTCACAACCACCTGTAACTTCAGTTGCAGGTTATATGAGACTCTTTTCTAACTTCTACAAGTACCATACATGCATATGGTATTCATATCTACTTGCAGGCAATATGCTCATATATTTAAAAACTTAAAAGATGGAAATGAGAGGCATGTTCTTTGAATATAAGGACAGACACAAATGGATGCCTATATTCTGCCGTATTCTGCATTAGTGTCAAATGGAGTCAAAGCACTAAGATACAGGAAGAGTCAGTTGTACAATCCCTGTGCTCTTTTCTGGCAATCCACCATCTACTTTGCTTAAGCGTGGTACCCAGGAAAGGAAAAGCACACTAGGGAATTTTAAATGGTGGACTCAACTTTCCAGGAGATGGATGGAGCTGAAAGTAACCAGTAGCTAGATCTCTCTCTTTTTTTGTTTTATAAAGAACACATCTTTCTGTAATTTAATTCACTGACTCTGTCATGGGTCTCTTGTTCTTCATAAGCTCAAAGAATAATAACAAAAGAAGGAGTACACACTTGCCTATGCTGGGCACCTAGTCTTTTTGAAATGGCCCAGCGTGTTTTGGTAAATACTAGATATAGTGCATGTAGGGGACAAAATAAATCCCCTCAAAATAAGGGATTCCAAAACTAAAGCAATTGCTGAAGATTTGTGTGGAATTTAATTTGGGAATTTTGGTAACTAATGGCATGAGATTATCTAGGAGACTCGTTTCTCCCTACAACACAAGACCATTCTTCAGAGGGGAACTTAAAAGCTACTGAACTCAAGGAGCAAACTTGACTTCTTTAGGTTCAATGCTACTCAGGGATAATCTTTGTAATAGAAAAGTTCCCCTCCTGTACTGCAGGAGTGCCTGAGAGATTAATGTTCACTGGTACTGGGCCAAGGTCCTGGGAGTAATGCCAGAAACTGAAGCTCTGTGGATGATGCAAATCTCAGACGGGATATGAAAAAATTGACAGGAAGAAAATTTTTAGAACAGAGGCAATTGGCATATTGACAAGAACTCTAAAAGTATTCCAGGGAAAGACTATCTAAAAAAGGAAGGAGATTAATAAATACTATTAGGAAGACATTGCTTGATGAGGTCCTCTGTCAGAGGGAATGCAATGTCCTTTGGAAACTTGTAATATTCATTCTCACCTACAGATAAAATTCTCCACCACATATTGTTAAGGAAGATTATCTAGGCTGTATGTATGACAATTAAAATTAAGTGAGCACACACAATCTTTCTATGGTATTGCTATCTTGCATTTGATTTTATCTGAGATCTCACTTTGGAGCTATGCTTCCCTATGTATCTGCCATAATTAAATAAGCAGCCATTACTCAGTCCTTTAGAGTATTCTAGATACCAGGGTGTTGAAAAATGAATTTGGGCCAAGCTGAGGGAAGTTATCTGTTCCTTCAGCACAGGTCAATGAAGCAAACCAATTTTTTGTCTTGCTCACTGTAACCCTGGCGGATGGTTTGTGTACTGATGATGAGTCAAATCAGAGACTGCAGGATGGAACATGAAAGAGAGAGTATAGAAATTGGAAGTCACATGAACTCTTTCCCATTTCCTGCTTTAATTTTAGTGGGTGAATAAATCTTCCCCTGAGTTGAAAAAAATCCCTACACTTACAGAAAATGAGGGTGAAGTAAGACAGATATCCTTTCTAATATAGTTTAGCAGGGAATGAACACCATCAGTTGGGTAAATACATTCCAAACAGCAGATGTGTATTTGTTTTCAATTAGAAGACAACCTCGCCTTTTATTAGTATGGATTTATGAGATCTTCTGAGTCAATGGACTGAACTGGAGAGTAGTGAGAATAATTGTACAAGACTACTTCCAGGAGGCTTGAGAATATGGTTATGCAACCAATGATTCAGTAAATGCCTTCAAAATTCGTTTGAGGAAAAAAAATAAACATCCTATCATTGATCCCTGACGTGAGATACACAGCCATCTACATTGAATGTTGCCTCACAACTGTATTCTTATTCCTGTTATCACAGTATACAAGAAATGGATACTTCATGTAACGTTATGCCAAATTAATTATGTCAGAGTAGTTGAACACATTGAACATGATATATATGATGACTGCCTCAGTAGTACCAGTGTATATCAATGTGAGCAAGACAGAATTCTCAAAAATGTTAGCAACTTGAAATATTAGTGAAGTTGATAAATAGCCCCTGATAGCAACAAGCTAAAACATCAATTTTAAAGGCAAGGTTGAACTGTTAGTTTCTTATACTCCCCCACCAACACACACACTAAAGAAACAACTTGGAAGGTTCAAAGGAACAACTCAATGTATAGATTTGAGAGGAATGCCTGGTGTGCTGCAGTATAATATTCTAAAGAGAGAATTCTTAAATCAACTTGGTCATTCTCAAACTTGGGCAATTTTTTTCCTGTGAATGTGGGTGGAACCTGTGACTAACAAAAGCTACGCTTTTTTTAAATGAGCATATGACAATAAATGTAAAAAGGTATTTGCCTAAATTAAGGTCTCAAATGAGTTGACCTTAATATTTGCAACCCTGTTGCCAACTTAACTAAGTATATCTCTAAAGAGAATGGGAACAAAATATGAAAGGAATTTAAAAGGAAGCAAATTTTCTATAATAGACTTTGATGATGGAGAGTATCACATATCAGAGAATCCAAGAAAATTCCATGAGTAGTAAACAGGATGACACAGCCCAGGAGAGAGGAACTCGTTTCTATAAGCTCAACGAAGGAAATCTGCTAGAAGAAAAACATACTTCTGTTGGTATTTCAACTAAAAAATTGGTTTAGCCAAAACCTTTACATTAGCCCTAGTTTCTCAGCAAAGAACCAAGCTAGATCATGAATGGATTTGTGATCAATAGGTCTATGAGTTAATAATCATGTACTCAGTAAAGCCAATACCTTTAGTCCTATTAAAGTTCATCTTTTTATACCCAGTAATAACTATTAACATGTTAACATCATCTTTAGTCCTATTAAATTTCATCTTTTTATACCCAGTAATAGCTGCTAACATGTTAACATCATATTGTTTCCTCATTCACTACCAAATTGTCAAAACGGATGCTCATCTGAAGTCAACTAACTTTTATTAATATTTATTCTAAGGTTTTGACAAGCAGATTGGGTAATATGGTACTTATTACTTAGTATACACAGGTTAGGTTATTCAATGCTAAGAAATCACTCAAATGGAACAAATCTTTTGACTTTATAATTCATTTTATATTTAGTTTTTATTCTTTGACATTTTCATGCATGTATAGAGTGAATTTAGTCTCCTGCACTCTATCTAATCCCCTTTCTCTCCTACTGACACCCTTCTTCAAAATAAGTTTCTCTCCTATACCAGCTCATTTGTGTGTGTGTGTGTGTGTGTGTGTGTGTGTGTGTGTGTGTGCATGTGTGTACATGTGTGTATGAGTGTCACTTGAAATATGAAGGTAAATCAATCAAGAAAAAAAATACACCGAGTGGGGTAACCCTGACCAAGACTAAAAACTGCCACATGGTCTTACTCATATGAGGTTCTTTTTCAAAATGTCTCATAAGTACAACATAGTAGGAGATATTTTACCAAGAATGAGAATGATGTGTGAGGAGGCTCAGAGAGGATCAAAGACATGACATAAAATGATTTTATGAAGATTCAAATTTCAGATTGTTATAAGCCTCTATAATAAATATCAGAGAACAAACATGAGAATAAATTTAACATCTGGTTTTTGACCAGCTAAACTATTCAAGTAAGCATAAAGATACAAAAACAAAGTGGTTTCCTCAAGGTTCTGAGTGAGAGTTTTACCATATTAAAACTGAGCTTTTATTTTCCTCTGCACAGGCATTTCTCCTCCCTTTCAGTTATTTCATTTTGTGATTCTTAAGCACTTCCATGCTTCTCAGACTTTAAAAATCTGGACTGGTAAAACCATCGGAATATTCCTTGCCTGAATTAGAGACATGATCAAATTATTACAGTCTCCAAGATCTCCCAACATTGTCTTTTCTATTTGAGAAGCCAATGCATTCTTAGTTTCAAAGCTACTCAGGACATTATGCATGGATAATCACCAAAGTGACTTTGCTTTATGTTCTCATTTGAATTCCACTATTCTTCTTTACCTCCTAGGGCTCCTTATAGTCTCTGCTTTTAACATAATCACGGAAGACACTAGATTTTATTTTATCTTTTGTCTAAAATAGTCTTCCCACTGTTTCTTACTTATTGATTCTCCTACTTTTAAAATCTCCTTTAAAAATCAATGTTTTGACCTTAATAGTATTCTTGAGTACTAAAAATAAGTTTCTTACCTCCATTTTATTTTTCACTTGGGTTCAGTTTAATAGCTAAATATTATGAAAATTAATATTTATGTGACTTACATTTATTTCTTTAAAAAGTTTGGAGTGTACTACCTTCCTGTATGTCTGTGCACCATGTGCATTCCTTGTGCCTGTGAAGACTGGAAGACAGGGTCAAATTCCCTCGAATTGGGGTCATTCAGAGTTGCTTACCACCATGTGGGGGTTGGGACCCGAATCTGAGTCCACTGAATGAGTATCAGGTAATCTTGATTGATGAGCAATTTCTCCATCTCTAACTTATTTTTCTTAGTATATCTTCAATAAATTATCTGATTTATGGCACAAAGACTACAATAAAACTAGAGTTTTGATGCCGGATGGTGGTGTCACATGCCTTTAATCCCAGTACTCGGGAGGTAGAGCCTGACAGATCTCTGTGAGTTTGAGGCTAGCCTGGTCTATAGGGCAAGATCCAGGTCAGGCACCAAAACTGCACAGAGAAATCCTGTTTCAAAAAAACCACCACTACCACCACCACCACCACCAAAAAAACCCTAGAGTTTTGTGCAACATATTATCCCCTGTGTTTTGTGCTGAAAAGACATCTTCTAAGCTTTCATTTTTATTGACACATATTCTTACCCATATTTTACTTTTATTAATTACATTTATGTATTTAAATTTTAAGAGATTAAAGTCATTAATTTCACATAAATTTGTATTTGAGAAGTCAACGTATTTTTAGTTTCAAAAACTAAAATGAGTAGATTAATATAATGTCCATTTATTTAATTCTTAGAAATGCACTACGTAATAAGACACACAAGGGAAACAATAAATTGGGAAATACTAATATTCTGCACATTTATCTTCCAGGTAAAATGTCTCAAAACATCCTTAAACATGTTTCCAGTAGGAGAGATGAACAGTAACACAGGTAAGATTTCACTACAATGGGACCCTTTCCTTTGCTGCTTGATTGATATTTATATATTTTAGAAAGACCAATATGTCAGACATTACAGTAGACAATAGTTAGTAGTCAGAACTCAGTTTTAGTTCTGATTTGTTCATATTAAAATAGATGAAAACATAGGTGATTAAATAACATATATTGGTTAAGAGGAAATTATGTAAGGGTAGAATAAAGTGTATGTAAAATGTATAGCTTTCTAAATGACAAGATCCTAGGATAATTTGTGAAGTGAAATGGCAACTGTCTTACCAAAATAAAAGAAAAAGTTTTTTAGATGCCTTTTGCCTTACATTTTATTGAAGATTCCTTTTTCAATTTGGCAAATTATAATATTAAAATGAGCAATAAAATAATAAGAAGGATTCTGTCTTTCATTTTTGCTACTTTAAGGAAAAAAATCAGACAATAAAAACTGACTTCAGAATGAGAAAAGCAGAATTCATAACTGTCTGCTTAAATACTATTTTAAGAACTTTGTATAACCTACTCAAGAAATTTGTTCACCTTCCTTATGAACTCCCTGTTTACTCACCTTGTGTGAAGACATCAATCTCTGTAGCAAAATTTACCCTTTGATTCTTTTAAGAATCTAGTAATACAGGTAATACATTTTTCCAAGGACACTAGCATGGGAAATATGCTTTAGACAAAGAATTTACACAAAATTCTGTATTGGGCCTACAAGATCAAATGCATGTAAGAAATTTGCATGTATTTCTCACCTTTTTACCAAAGTGTCTTCCTTGTCTTATACTCTTTAAATATACACAAAGTTTCCCATGTAGATGTATTCCCACTGCAAAGCTGTGTTAATCCTTAATAAAAAAATGTTTTAGAGACTCTGTATCTGGATGATGCTTAGGTTGGCATTCAGCACAGAGCCTGGAATATATGTGAGACAGACTAAATCTGAAGTAATTGTTGCTGCATCATTCCTTACAGCTGTGATTCTTAGTATTCACGGTATTCTTAGATTCATTCCCTTTTCTCATTCCAGAGATCTTAGTCAATTAATAATCAATTTTTCACTAGAATTTTTCTTTTACCAGGTAGCACTAATGGAATGAAATCTTCATATAAATCCTATTACATGAAGAATTGGAAGTGTAGGTATGATTATTTCAGTAAACTTATGTTCCTACAAACCATGCAAGAATATAACCTGGCATGAGAGGAAAAAGTGCAAAATATAAACACAGAAGCATATTTGACAATTTCAGTACCTATATATATAGAGAGAGAAGATTTTAGTAGAGTGGGCATAACCACCATGATCATATTTAAGTAATTATGGGAATTACTTTGGTAGACAAAATAGAATAATAAAGAGGACCTTATTAAGAGACTAGAGAAAAGTTCATGCAATTCAGCTTCAGGCTATTTGGTTAAAACTATTTAATTCAAATCAGTACTTTCTGTCAGGTTACCCAAAATAAAATTTGAAAAGATGAAGATTTAAATGGTTTTGCTATCTTCCACAACAATGTGAAGTTAAAGAACTGACCATGAAAATTAAAGCTGGGTAATTGAGAGACAGAGATTTTTTAAATGATTATTTGTATTTTGTTACATGCAATTTACAAAGAATAACAAGCTCTAATGAAAAGAAAAAGCTAGTAGGCTCGCGGTAGTCTGAATGTTGTTGGCCCTCATAAACTCTTAGGGAGTGGTACTATTAGGGGGTCTGGCTTTGTTGGAGGAAGTGTGCCACTGTGGGGGTAGACTTTAAGATTTCCTTTGCTCAAGATACCACCAAGTGTCTCAGCTGACTTTGTTTTCTACAACATGTAGGACTCTCATCTACTATTCCAGCACCACATCTACCTGCGTGCTGCCATGCTCCCCACCATGATGGTAATCAACTGGACTTCTGACACTCTAAGCTACAACCCCAATTAAATGTTTCCTTTGATGAGTTGACATGGAACCCCCTTAACATTTGGCCAAAGCTGCTTGCTCTTCTAATCTTGAGGAGGCTAAGTTTGGACCCAGCTGTAAAAAATAAAAATTTTATCTTGCAAAAAAAAAAAAAAAAAAAGAGTTGACATGGTTATAATGTCTTCTCACAGCAATAGAAACCCTAACTAAGACAATGCTGCTTACATAAAGATGTTCTCAGAGAGTATGAGTACATAACACCAAAGATCTTTGAAAATGCTAAAGAGAATTGTATTATTTTATATTCACTCAGATTTACACACACACACACACACACACACACACACTAAGGTTATATCCCTCAGGGTGAAAGTGAACTATTCAACAAAAACCCCACTGCCAGGCACAGAAACTGCCTTTCAAATTGTTGGTCAAGGGAGTCTGAGCGACCTCCACAGCAGTATACATTATCGATGGTGCCCTTGGTGCCTCCCACACAAAGAGGTAAGGCAATCCTATGGATGGAGAAACCAAATGGGACTTGGAGGAACTGATCTGTCTCCAATATGTAAGTCTCCTTCCTGATGCCTAGTTCTCATAGTACCAGAGGCAGGCAGCCTGGTCCTTCACTAGCCACAGTTTGGAGCCACGCCCACTGCTTTGACTTGGCCAGCAAGGAATGGAATATGCTCTCCAACTGTGACCCGAGATATACCTATCTCTTAAAATGGTGGGTTCTTGTGGGACGCCTAAAGGTGGGGAGTGGAGGTGTCTCTGCCTCTTTTGCCTGCTCTTGGAATTCTTTTCTTCCTGCTGCGGTGCCTCGTTCATCCTTGACATAAGGGTTTGTGCCTAGTCTTATTGTAGCTTGTTATGCTGTGTTTGATTGGTATCCCTTGCAGGCCTGCTGTTTCGTGAAGGGTAGAGGAGGAACAGTGGATCTGGGCATCCATTGAGAAGGGAGATGTATGGGGATACTGGTACCAGTTAGGGGATGGAAGGCTGCAGTCAGACTGTACTGCATAAGAGAAGAATAAATAAAATTGAGGAAAAGGAACAAGATGATGTTGAAGGAGTTTAAAAAACATTACAATTGAAAATAGTGACAATAAATAAACAAGCCACAGGGCGAGATAACTAATTTTCTACAATAGAAATCAATTAGAAGGTAAATTTCCTGGATTAAAGGGATTCATGGTGAAGGGATCTATCAGGCCCGAGCATGGCAAACATGAGTGACAGGCCTTGTCTTTCCACCTTCCATTTCCCTCATAAACCATAGATTGCATTACTAAAGCTAACCACCGAGGTCTACACCTTTATTTGGCCACTTCTTCCTCCTGAGCCTGATCACCAAGGTCTGGCTCTCAAAGCATTGAAGTCTAGCAATCAAAAGCCACCCTTTGGCTGCCCTAATTTACATGCAAAATCCAAATTAAACAGCTCATCCTAACACATGGTTTCCCCCTTGTCCTTTCTTATTCTGCCATTTGTCTAAGGGCAGCATCTGTCTCTCTCTCTCCAGGGGCAGTCCTTTGTCCCTGGGGCAAATATCCTTTCCCCTTCCCCTGTTTCCTTCCCCTTCTCCCTTGTTCTCTACCTCCTGTCTTTGTCTCTAGTTCATTCCCTGCCTTTTGTCCCTCTGGGGCAAATAAATCTCTTTGTGCTGAAAATGTGGTCTTGGTCTGTCTTGATTCTGGTCTTTTCACAGGGCTCTAAAGTATATTTTTATGAAAGAATGTGTGTTTTTAAGATCTTTTGATCGATTTCTGTAGTGGCTGCATCAGTTTACATTTCCACCAACAGTGTGAAAGTGGCCTTCTCACTACACCTTGCCAAAAGACTTTCCCTCTTGTTAACAGCTCTCCTACCAGGTGAGGAGAAATATATCACAGTGGTTTAAACCTGCATCTCTCTGATTATTAGTGATATTCAGAATTATTTAAAATATCTCTTGGCTATTTCTTTTTGGAGAGATGCCAGATAATCATGATTTTCCTTTTTTCCTTTTTCTTTTCTTTCTTTCTTATTTTTCACTTTTTTTTTAATCTAAAATAACCAAACTCAAAGATGCAAAGTGTGGAATGTTCCAGGGGCTGGGGCATAGAAAATGTGGTACTTAGGACAATTGTTATGTACTTTATATAAACAAGATGAGTGAGTTCTGGAATTTCAAAGAATAGCCATGTGACTATAGTTGGTAATGGTATACAGTGTGTTCAAAACTTGCTAAGAGATTGGATTTTAAGTGTTCTCACAGAAAAAAAAAGTAAAGAACTGACAGATATACTAAGTTGTAGCTACCCTTTTAGAATATATACATACATGCATATATTTACCAAAACATTGTGTTATGTATGCTAAGTACAGAAAATGTCTATTGGTCAGTTTCATTTCAATAAAGCTCTTAGCAATGAGACAGCATTGTGGGAGGAAAATGTCAGGGGCTATAACATTGGTTACTATGAAAATTACTACCTTATTTGACTTCCAGGTTTCTCATCTATAAAATTACTATACGTTCATATCTATATTAGACCATTAAACAAGCTACTGAGTTTATGTACATTAACAAATTCATTTATATTACTTTTAATTATCCTCACCTCTTCTATATTCTATAGGAGCAATTGTTGCCAAAAGAAAGCATTGATTGATTTCAATTTATCAGTTGTCTTTGATACTTCTACATTCAAACTCATAACATACTGTGAATGATATAGGCACAAATTAGCTGGGCCTGCTCTCTTAGAATTATTAGACCTTACCCATGTCAAATCATCTCTTTCTGAGGGTTGGGTCCTACTTTGTTGGTTCTCTAAATGACACTGAGATACCATCTTACACCTCTCAGGATGACTAAGATCAAAACCACTGATGACAGCTTATGTTGGAGAGGATGTGGAGTAAGGGGAACATTCCTCCACTGCTGGCAGGAGTGTAAACTTGTATAGCCACTCTGGAAATCAGTATGGCGGTATCTCAGAAAATTGAGAATCAACCTACCTCAGGACCCAGCAATACCACTTTAGGGCGTATGCCCAAAAGAAGCTCAGTCATACCACATGGACATCTGCTCAACCATTATCATAGCAGTATTATTCATAATACCTGGAAACTGGAAATAAGCTAGATGCCCCTCAACCATAGAATGGATAAGGAAAATGAGTTACTTTTACACAATGGTGTATTATTCAGTGGTAAAAAAAATAATGACATCATGAAATTCATAGGCAAATGGATGGAACTAGAAAGAATTATCCTGAGTGAGGTAACCCAGATCCAGAAAGAAAACACAGTATGTACTCACTCTTAAATGGATATTAGATGTAAAGCAAATGATAACTAGGCTACAATCCACAAACCTAGAGAAACTAGGTAAAAAGGATGACCCTAAGAGGGACACACATGGAGGGTCCCAGGAAGGGAAAATAGTTAAGATCTCCTGAGTATACTGGGAGCGGGTGAGAAGAAGGGAAAGGATGGAGGATGGGAACAGGAGGGACTGAGATGGCTCAGTGGAGGGAGGGATGGCCAGGGAGAGAAATGAAAGAGATATCTTGGTAGAGGGAACCATTAGGAGGTTAGAGAAGGACCTGGTGCTAGAAAAATCCCTAGGAATCCACAAGGATGACACCAGCTAAGACTCCTAGCAATAATGGAGAGGGTACCTTCAACTACAATCAGATTAGTGACTATCCTAATTGTCATCCTAGAACCTACATCCAGTCACTGACGAAGCAGGCGCAGTGATCCACAACCAAGCACTGGGCTGAGCTCCTAGACTTCAGTTGAAGAGAGGGAGGAGGGATCACAGGAGCAAGTGAGGTCAAGACATGATGGGGAAAACCACAGAGACAGCTGACACAAGCTGGTGTGAGCTCATGAACTCTGGCCTGTCAGCTGGGAAACATGCATGGGACCAAATTAGGCCCTCTGAATGTGGGTGGCAGTTTTGTGGATAAATCTGTTTGGGGAGCCCCTGGCTGTGGTACCAGGATTTATCCCAGGTGCATGAAATGGGTTTTTGGAACACATTCCTTAGGGTGGGATATCTTGCTCAGTCTTGACACAGGGGGAGGGGCTTGGTCCTGCCTCAGTTTCGTATGCCAGACTTCACTCTATCCCCAAAGGAGGCCTTACCCTCTGCTGTGGATATCACTCTATATAAATAAAATGCTGATTGGCCAGTAGCCAGGCAGGAAGTATAGGCGGGACAAGCAGAGAAGAGAATTCTGGGAAGTGGAAGGCAGAGGCAGAGAGACCCTGTCAGCCACAGCCATGAGAAGATGTTGAGATACTGGTAAGCCACGAGTCATGTGGCAAGGTATAGATTTATAGAAACGTGTTAATTTAAGATAGAAGAACTAGATAACAAGCAGCCTGCCACGGCCATACAGTTTGTAAGCAGTATAAGTCTCTGTGTGTTTACTCGGTTGAGTCTGAGCGGCTGCGGAACTGGCGGGTGAGAGAGATTTGTCCTGACAATGGGCCAGGCAGGACTGGAGAAAAACTCTAGCTACAACCCTCTCTGAGGAGTGGGTGGGGGTGGTGGAATGGGGGGTAGAGTGGCAGGAGAAAGGGAGACAAGGGGAACTGGGATTGGTATGCAAAATGAAAAATAAAATAAAAAAATAAATTAAAAAATGGGGCTTTGGGGGAAGGAGGAAAGCCACAAATGAAAGGCTGAAGAAAGAAGAAATATAATGACACATATGAATAATATCTTACAATATTTTGTATACTAACTGAAAATAAATTATCAGACAATGGTAGTTCAGGTGATCATTTGTTTTCACGAAAGAAATTAAATTGATAATGAGAACATTTGAAGATACAACCATACCTGTCACATACGTGCTCCATCACAACATGTAAAGAAAATATAAAACAGAAGTGAAAATTAGTGAAACTGGCCTTTTTTTGGTATTTTGGACTGTAGGATTATATTTCCACTATATTGTGCTTCTTTATGTATGCATAAAATTTTGATGTATAAATAATATTAATATTACTATAAAATAATATAAACAAATAAAATATGTATATACTTGTTAACAGCAGTGATTACAATTTATGTCAGCTTTGATAACTTTGTATTAATGTGTCACTGATTTCTCCATTTTGGCTGTTGGCTTTCTCAGTCTTACCTGTTATAAGGATGACAGAAACTCAGAAATTCTTATTTTTAAACTTTTATATGGTTTAGTTAAATGTGGTTAAAGAAAGACACAAACTGTACTTATAAGTATCACTTAACCAAAATATGTCCCATTATTATGATAACTGCAGAAAAATGAATATTCATGAACTGTAAACCTATTTGCGTTAACACCAAGATTTTCATACATTTACAAATCCTCACCTGAACTGACAAGTCAATCACCAAAGAGCATTGATTTGGTTTTTGTTTGGGAAAATTGAGAATTCTTTACATAAAGTTAAAATGCATTTTAGTGTGTTGAATAGATTCTTGTCTTTCACAGATAGAATAGCATTTTATGTTTCTGATGGCAATTGTTCTCTTGTAGGACTCTCAACAGTAATCTTGAGGAAATTGTTTTCTATTGCTTGACTCTTTTTTTTTCTGTGTGATTTTTTTTCTTCTGGATTTTCATGTAATAAAAGAACAAATGTGAGAAGAACAATTCTAGAAAAATCTTAAAAATTAATGTAAAACTATACACAACAAAATTGTGAACTCGGTATAACATTATGTGATAATGTGTACATTTATTTTGGCCTTCTTACAAAGCTAAGACCATTGTATAGCTTTGTTGTATGTCTTGCACTGCCTTCCAGTGAAGGTTCACTCTACTTTTCTATGAAAACAAGCAGTGTCTGTCACACATATGTGAAATGACTTATGATCAAGTTTGCCACATATATCTATAGCATAAATGAAAGATTGAATACAAAGATCTGATAGCCAGTGCTATATGTATCTTTTGATTAATACAATATTTGGATGAAAATACACTATTTTATATATTAGCAACAGAGATCTCTTGATAAGTGATAATTTATGAAGGAATTATACATTTACATAAGCTTATATTTCTGAGCTTTGACTGAACATAACCATTATGAAGTTTTATTTTTATGAAATGCAGAAGTATTAATAGTTGCTAACATATAACATTAAAGACATTTTGCTTAGTTCTCTTTAAAAAGAGTGGGTTAACTTTCAGTTGTAAATTACAGGAATTATATAAATAAACTTATCATGATGTCTTGTAAATGTTTATCAAAAATAATGATTTTAAGAATAGAGACATAGTATAAATTCATACCATACTCTTAAGCCAGACTCAACAAATTTGCTTTAAGTTATAATTTATTAATAAATGACAGATAGCAACCTAAAATCATATAGCAAATTTTAGTGAATTTCTATTACATTATATAGATTGTGTCACAGCTACTGAAGATGCCTCCTCCAGCTATGGGTTCAATTTGCTGCCTCTATTTTGTGCCATATTATACAATGGTATCGTTGAAGTCTGAAATGTCTAGCCCAGGCTTATGCTTTTGAACATTTCTTAACTACTAGTGATGTTGGGAGGTTGTGATAACCTTAGGAGTTGGGACCTGGATTCTGGAAATGGATCTCTAGGGAAAAGCTTTTGAAAGATATATCTGTCTATTCAAGCTGAGCTACCTCTACTTCCCAGCTCAGCTCCACAAGAACATCTGCTGCTCTAGGACACTGCTGCGATTCTGGGATGCCATCTCCACTGTGATTGACTGAAACCCTCTGGAACCTTAGGCAACATCAATCCTTTCTCATGTAAGCTGTTTCCATTATCAATTTTATTCTATCACTTGAAAAGTATAATTTAGTTTTCATGTGACTTTGTCATCACTATTTATGTATTTATTCAAAGAGTTTTCATTTAGATAGTTGGCTACTAAATATCCCCACAAAGTTCAATAATGAATTCTCTCTATGGAGGATAGTGTCCATAATCAAAGGAAGCAAAAACTACAGGCCAAAATCTTTGAAAACATGATCAAAAAAGAAAAATCCTTCTTCCCATAAGCTGTTTACATTAAGTCAAGTATAAATATAATCTATTTACAACAGGAAGCACAGTTCAAAGCAAAGACACTTTATTAATGGGTTTAATTAGAGGAAACAAGATTTATATCACACAAATAAAATAGAATAGTTATTTCTGAGTGTTAGCAAACAGTTCTCTTATAAGCAGAGGGGCACAATAATGAAAAGCATGATGAACTCTGAGCAGGCACACCCTTGTAATGCTGTGTAATTGCTTTTCATCCTTTCCATCAGCAGCGAAGCTTTAAACCATTGATCAAAGATGATGACTATCACAATGTGCTTAAAGTGCAACACACTGTTCAATTTTCTCAGTCACTGAGATAATTATAGCATGAGCAAGCAAAAGAGATGATTCCACCGCCTCCATGCGCCTTCCTCAAATGATGCTCTAGCCAATGGATTAAAGAAATTTGACATGAATGAGCTGTATTCAAATAACAATGCCAAGAGATGTGTCACAGACACTTGCCCCCAAAAGATGAAAATTACATGTATGTTTCACATTCATGGACAACAGAATTCAGTAACTCCCCTTACTGATAAATGCTCAACTGGAATAAAGAATGCCAAACCTAACTAATAGAATTATCAGCATTATTGAGGAAGTTGAGAAGTGTTTGTTAAAAATGTAAAGAGAGTCCTTGACTGTTAACATTTCATTATTGAGTATAAGAAACACCCAATCTCTTCATGGGAATAATATGGCACTTTAAATTTGTAGGTTTTGCTAGATGTATAATATTTTAACCATATAGCCTCCATAAAAGATATTAGTATAGTCATTGTTTGATAACTTTTTTAAAGGGTGAAATACTTCTAAGTATCAGAAGCTGTGTAAAACATGGTTGCTGTACATCAACAGTGGTTGTTTAGTAGGTTCCCTGCCATAGTCTTTCTACACACTTGGTTTCAGAAGTGCTTAATGGATAATCAAAAACTTTTGACAGTCCCCTACATCGGTCTCTCACTCTGATATCTGACTGATACAGAATGACACTCAATTTCACTTAGAGAAATGTTGGGTTGAGAAGAATTCAATGGCCTGAAATGGATTCTCAACTAGTGTTACAAATGGTTGCCCGTTTCAGTCTCTTTTTTCCTAGAAGGAAAAACAAACAAACAAACAAACAAAAAAAAAAAACCAAAAAACAACAACAACAAAAACCAAACCATGAGATATGATGCTCATGTTTGTCAGATGATCCTTAAGGGTGCATAGAGCCCTTATTGCTCCTGGCTGTTTCCATACCATCAGCCCTGGGTCCCTGGGATCTAACTCTGACTGGGTTATTGGAGCACTTCATTCTATCACCCCTCCCCAAACTACACAGATCTAAGGACTTCTTTCAGGATCAGTTTTCAACCAACTTAAGTCAACAAAGTTGATACTGACAGTACCTCCTCAAGATGAAATTGTGAAACTGGTTCCCACACTGGTCAAATAGCAAAGAAGAACTTCATCGCCTGTGATAAAGTGAAGTGCTGGTAATAAAGTAGAGGTTGATTTACTACCACATTTTTAAAGACTCTACTTGGTGAATTAGCGAGATCCTGGTGGGAGGAGACAAATAGTGGTAAGTAATCACTCCAGCACTTGACAGAAAGGTACTTAAGCTGCCTCTGGATGTGACTCACCTTTTTTAAATTATTATTTAAAAAATTCATACAATATATTTTGATCATATTCTTTACCTATTCCAAACTCCTCATAACTTTCTTATCTACTCAACTGCGCTTGATTCATTATGTGACATGATGAGTTGATATTCATTGTATGCCTGTCTCCAGGTTCGATAAAGATGTTTGTAGTCAGTTCTTTTTAAGAAAATCCCCCCCACCCAAGTTCATTATTTCTGGAAGTTCTATCATGGACATCCCAGATAAATATATTTTAGTTGATTTTTGATCCTGCCAGGATTTACTCAACCCACTCCTTGTAAATCTGACACTTAACTACATCTGTTTATGTATTTTTTAATATTTTAATTTTTTATTAAGAAATTTTTTATTCAGTTTACATACCAACCACAGATCCCTCTCTCTTCCCTCCTCCTGCCACTCCAGCCTTCCCCTGCCTCAACAACCCATCCCCCATCCCCTCCTCCAATGAGGTATGATCTCCCACTGGGAGTTAGCAGAGCCTGATGTATTCAGTAAAGGCAGGCCCAAGCCCTCCCCCTGCATCAAGACTATGCAAGGTGTCCCACCAGAGGTAATAGGCTCCAAAAAGACACCTCATGCATTAGGGAGGGATCCTGATCCTACTGTCAGGGGGCCCCTTAAGCAGATCAAGCTACACAACCGTTTCACTATGCAGAAGGCCTCGTCCAGCTCTTTGAAGGTGCCATAGCTGTTGGTCGAAAGTTCATGAGTTCCCACTAGCTTGGTTTGGTTGTCTTTGTAGGTTTCCCCATCATGATCTTTTTGTTCTAGAGCTTTTAGGTGTGCTGTTAAGTCGCTAGTGTGGGATTTCTCCAACTTCTTTATGTGGGCATTTAGTGTTATGAATTTTCCTCATAACACTGCTTTCATAGTGTCCCATAAGTGTTGGGTATGTTGTACATTTATTTTCACTGAATTCTAGGAAGTCTTTAATTTCTTTCTTTATTTCTTCCTTGATCCATTGGTGATGCAGTTGAGCATTAGTCAGCTTCCATAGGATTGTAAGCTTTCTATAATTTTTGTTATTGTTGAAATCTAATTTTAAGCCATGGTGGTCTGATAAAATACAGGAGGCTATTCCATGTTTTTTGTATCTGTTGAGATTTTCTTTGTGACTGAGTATGTGGTCGATTTCAGAGAAGGTTCCATAGGGTGCTGAGAAGAAGGTATATTCTTTTGTGTTAGGATGGAATGTTCTACAGATATATATTAAGTCCATTTGAGTCATAACATCTGTTAGATCCCTTATTTCTCTGTTAAGTTTCTGTCTGGCAAATCTGTCCATTTGTGAGAGTGGGGTGTTGAAGTCTCCTACTACTATTGTGTGGGATTTGATGTGTGATTTAAGCTTTAGTAATGTTTCTTTTACATATGTGGGTGACCTTATATTTTGGGCATGAACGTTCAGAATTGAGACTTCATCTTGGTGGATTTTTCCTGTGATGAATATGTAATGTCCTTCCCAATCTCTTTTGATTGATTTTAGTTTGAAGTCTTTTTTGTTAGATATTAAGATAGCTACACCAGCTTGCTTCTTAAGTTCATTTGATTGGAAAGTCTTTCCCCAGGCTTTTACTCTGAAGTAGTGTCTGTCTTTGAAGTTGAGGTGCGGTTTTTGTATGCAGCAGAAGGATGGATCCTGTTTTCATATCCATTATGTTAGCCTGTGTCTTTTTATAGGCAAATTGAGTCCATTGATATTAAGGGATGTTAATGACCAGTGATTGTTGATTCCTATCATCTTTTGGTGGTAGTGTGTGTGTACTTCCTTTCTTTGGGATTTGCTGGTGTGGGGTTTTCTATTGCCTGTGTGTTCATGGGTGCATCTAAATTCCTTAGGCTGGAGTTTTCCTACCAGTGCTTTCTGTAGGGCTGGATTTGTACATAGGTATTGTTTAATCTTGTTTTGTCTTGTAATGTCTTGTTCACTCCATCTATGGTGATTGAAAAATTTGCTGGGTATACTAGTCTGGGCTGGCTTTTAGTATCTGTATTATACCTGTCCAGGACCTTCTGACTTTCAGAGTTTCCATTGAGAAGTTGAGTGTTATTCTGATGGTTCTGCCTTTATAAGTCAGTTGGCCTTTTTCTTTGCTGTTCTTAATATTCTTTCCTTATTCTGTATGTTTAGTGGTTTAATTATTATGTGGCAAGGGGAATTTTTTTTGGGGGGGTGGTCTAGTCTGTTTGGTGTTCTAAAAGCGTCCTGTATCTTCATAGGTATATCCTTCTTTAAGTTGGGAAAATTTTCTTCAGTGATTTTGTTGAATATGTTTTCTGTGTCTTTGAGTTGGTATTCTTCTCCTTCTTTTATCCCTATTATTCTTAGGTTTGGTCTTTTCATGGTGTTCCAGATTTCCTTAACACTTTGTGTTATGATATTTTTGGTTAGTGTTTTCTTTGACTGATGATCCATTTCCTCTATTGTATCTGCTATGCCAGAGATTCTCTCTTCCATCTTGTATTCTGTTTGTTATGTTTGCATCTGTAGTTCCTGATCATTTACTCAGAGTTTCTATTTCCAGCATTCCCTCATTTTGTGTCTTCTTCATTGCTTCTATTTCAACTTCAGGTTTTTAATTGCTTTTTCTTGGTTTTCTTAGCTTTCTTTAAGGATTTCTTCCAATTTTTTGTTTGTCTTTTCCTCGGGTTTCTTTAAGGGAATTTTTCATTTCCTCTTTAAAGGCCTCTATCATCTTCATAAAGTCACTTTTAAGGTTGATTTATTCTGCTTCTTCTGCATTGTGATATTCAGGTCTTGCTGTTGTAGAACCTCTAGGGTCTGGTGGTGTCATATTGATCTTTATACTGTTGTATGCATTTTTTGCACTGGCATCTACCTTTTTTTTCCTTCAATAGTTGCAAGAAGTGTCTGTGTCTGAGTGAGCTGCTCTTGGGCCAGTCTGTGCTTGCTGCATCTGTGTCTCAAGGGGACACTCATGGTCTAATCGTAGCTGTTGGTCTAATTGAAGCTGATGGATTCTGTGTCTCAGGGAGCTGTTCTTGGTCCAATTAGACCTGGCAGATTCTGTGTCTTAGGAAGCCACTGAGGTCCCAGGGAGATGGGTGGATTTGGCATAGGTGGCAGCTCCTGTAGATTGCAGGGCCAATGAGGGGGGTGTTGGTGGGGAAGCCTGCCTGAAAGAGTCTTCGCTGCTGGCTGGCAACTGGGGGAGTGTTGGTGGGGGTTCTTGGGCATGAGTTGTGCCCCATGTGCCTAGGTTCTAGAGGCAGGACTCTCTGGGTGGGAGAAGAGTCACTCACCTCTTGGTCCAATCAAAGCTGGCAGATTCTGTGTCTCAGGAAGCTGCTGAGGTTGCAGGGGGATGGGTGGATTTGAGATAGGGCTTGGGTGTAGATGTATCCAACCTTCTTATTAAATAATAAACACAGAACCAATGCAAAGAAGAAAGCCAAGAGGTCAGAGCTAAGAGCTAAAACCTTACCCTTCCTCCTGCGGTGGTCCTACCTCTCCGAACCAGAGCTGCCCCTGTGTTAAAGTCTTTATATAGAGTTCCTGTCCTGCCTTCTCATTGGTTGTAAACCCAACCACATGACCGCCTCCTCACAGCCTGTCTGTATAGGCCTCCAGGTTTTCCATGATTGGTATTAAGATTAAAGGCATGTGTATCCAATAATGGCTGTATCCCTGAACACACAGAGACTTACCCAGCTCTGTCTACCAAGTGCTGGAATTACAAGCGTACGCTACCACTGCCCTGCTTTCCTATGGCTTGCTAATAGCTCTGACCCCCGGGCAACTTTATTTATTAACATACAAATAATATTTTAATACAAATAAAATATCACCATACTTGGGTCTTGTAGATTGCAGGGCCTGATGGGAGGTGTTGGTGGGGAAATCTGCACACAGGAGTCTTCCCTGCTGGCTGGCAACTGGGCCAGTGATTGGTTGAGGTTCTGGGGCACTATCTGTTTATGCCTTAGAGTTTCTATTGCTGTGATTAACTACCATGACTGAAAAAGTTACTTGGAGAAGAAAAGACTTATTTTGTTTATACATCCATATCGTTGTTCATCATTGAAGAGAGCCAAGGCAGGAACTCAAATAGGGTTGGAACCTGGAGTCAAGAATTGATTCAGATGACATGACAGAATGCTGCTTACAGGTTTGCCCCTAATGGCTTTCTCAACCTTCTTCCTTATAGCAACCACAACCAGCAACACATGGCTGGCATCATTCATAATGTCTGGGCTCTCCTCATCAATCACTAATTAAGAAAATGTCCAAGGCTTCCTGCCTATAGCCCAATCTCATGGAGGCAGTTTCTCACTTGTTCCTGCCTCTCAGTTGACTCCAGCTATTGCGACAGATGACTCCAGGTATTGTCAAGTTTACATAAATTAGCCAGCCTACCTTATATCAAGATTAATTTCCAAATGAAGGCAATAAAAAGGTTATAATTCTATCAAGCATGCTCTATTTCATGTTCAGCTGAAAATGCATTAATTCTTCCCTTAAAACAGATGGAAAAGTCCCTTTAGACATAAATAACCTTTATTATAACATAAATATGGTAACACAGATTTAGTAATACTATAGTATTAATAATATTTCAATCTGTATTATATCACATGTTAAAGTAGTAAGAGAGAATTAAAACATAAATATATGCTTAATATTTGTGCATATGCACTCAAACATATTCTTAAAAATAGATAAAAACAAGCACAGCAATTATAATTTTTCTTTTTGTTTTTTTAATTGAAAATTGTTTTTTTCATATAATTTATTCTGCTTAAAGTTTATCATCCCCAAGTCCTCGCAGATCCTCCCTACCCAAATACTCACCCTTCCTTTCTTTTTTCTCAATAGAAAATAAATTGAGACCTAAAAGAAAAAAAAAATAAAATAGAATGAAAACAAACCACAGAGTACAAAACAAACAAACAAAGAGCCAGAGTATTGTGTTTGGTTCTGTACTTGCCTTTGTGGCCATAGATGATATTTGTAATTACCTTCCCCTGAAACTCCTTTTCCTTTATTCTACTCTCAGGAAGAAACTCAATGAGTCTTAGTTCTTCATGTAGAAGGGTGATTGACACCTTCATTCCTAAGGAATCTGGACTACTTATTTTATTGACTGAATTGAGTAGTTATCATTTCCCAATGACCTTAATCATAAGATATAGGCTAACACCAAACAGTATCCTAAAATATCTTTACTCTAGTTAATCTTGCAACCCTCCATAGTGGAATATTAGTCAAACTTCCTCCTAGTAATCTGGGTTAATTACCTTATTAACATTAACTCATTTCTTAAGCTATTGGTTCAGCAGGAACCTAAAATGGCCAAAGGAAAATCTTTACTTTCAGTTTAGTAGAATAATGTGACTCCTGGCAGAAGAATCTCTAACCAAGACTTCTAGGCCAGCAGAGGACAAGGTCACCAAATCAGAACTCAAAATATTTGTCTGTGGTCCACTAGGGTAATGTGAATTTTATTACTCCCATTTGCATGCCTTGTTCCATGAATCTGAGCTATATGATAAATGATACCCTTTATTGGATGCTGATTAACAGGCTGTAGCCTCTGAAAAGCTCTGTCCTAGTCTCTCCATTGATGCTATAACTGCAATCTTAAAAGGTTATTACACTGTGATGTCAAACTAGCTGCTTCAGAATTATGGTAAACATTGTAAAACTAGTAAGTTCCATGAATGTGATTTCATCCAATACACTTCAGCTATACAATGAGTTCTTTGGTCGGAAGCAATTTTATATGGAGTACTCTGAAGATGACTAGGACATTCTGAGTCCATTCATTGTACCTCCAGAAAAAGCATTATAATGCAAGGAAGGCAAATGTATACCCAGTATTAATATGAGAATAAGTCCTAGGTGCTTCTCTTTCTGTGATGCTCAATCTATTACAAGCTGGTCACCCAAGGAATTATGTCATAGCCAAGGCTCTACTAGGTTTTTCACACTTGGCAGCATCCAGACCCAGGTTAGTATTGGCAAATGAAGACCATATTGTTCAGCTTATGCAAAGCTTCTATGTCTGCCACTACAGCCACTGTATGCATGGGCCAGTGAACAACAATGGTGATGACTGTGGAAAGAGTTTAACCATTATCTGCAGCATGTGTCAACTTGATTATGAAATTCCTTCTCTACTGAGGTCACCATTTGGTGAGCCTTTACGCAGGACACAAGTGTCTTGGCACTTTTTTTTTTTTCCACTTGGGCATGTCTTCCACATTTGTCTTTTGTAGTTATTTTTATCAACAATTTTCCACTCATGCATCTTACAAGGCTCTCACCATGTAGCCAAACCATTGGTTGTAGCCCATAATTTAGTATACAATCGCACACCTGGCTATTTCACTGTTAAGCAAAATCTAAAGCCGCATAATTTTCTGGCTTACTGCCCACTGTGAATATTTTCCCTCACCAGTGTTTTGCAGTGTTGTCCCAGAAAGGGACAGGGAGGCAGCAGCTACCCATTTCTAAGTGGTAACACCTAGATAGCGTGCAAGACCATAGTCTATTGTTTTTCAGTCTACTAGCCTTAAGTACATGACAGCAGACAGTGTAGCAGGAGAGAGAACCATAGGTATTTGAGAAAATCTATATTGATCACATGTTTTTTTTTTTCATGACACTTACTTGTTTCTTTATGACATGCTTGGTCCCAACTCTTTGACTATGTGAACTGCAAATTTAAACCCAGAATGCCTGCTCACCAGCACCACCAGCAATGTCTTCTAACTATTTCCTTTATGAAGAATCATTTTTGTTTCCATGGAAAATATAGGATTAATTACCTCAGTTACAATGGGGAAATCCAAACTGCTAGGATGGGAACGCATCTTCAACTAAGGGTGGAGACTGCTTCTGTAGGTGACATTAATCCCCAGAGTCTGAGAATTCAGTGTCTGAATCTCATCAAGTTACTTGCACATATCTCTGCCCAAGTTATCAGACCCCAGACTTTTATAACCATTTTGAACTTTATTTCCAAACATCCTTCAAGGTGAAAATTCAAAATATATTTCAAGTCAGCCATTTATATGATGACATTTGGTTTTAGGTAACTTGAGATCTGCAGATGCCAGAGAGAAGTGTCTCTCTCAGGACAAACTTAGAAGACTTTTGATTATTTACACATATCTGGAGCTGGGAAATATCTTCCCTGAGCTTATCATCACTTTGTCACTTTTTCCAGAAATGTTAGAAGCAAGCAGCCTGTACCATTTTATTCCTTAGTTTTCCAGAAATATCTAGAAGTTTTACAGAGTCACCAAACCTCTTGTCCCCTAACACTGGCAGCCCAATTCAATTTATTAGCAGTTCACAGCATGAGTTATTGGTGCTCTCATAACACCAGGAGATGATTTGCTAGACATAACAGACTTGGAGAGCCAGCACTGGTTATCACTGAGCCCAGAGAGCAGTGGTTCCCAACCATCCTAATGCTGTGATCCTTTAACATAGTTCCTCATGGTGGGATTGCCAACTATAAAATTTTCCTTGCTACTTCATAACTGTAATTTTTCTATTGTTATTAATTGCAATGTAAATATCTGTGTTTTCCAACGGTCTTAAGCAACTCCCATGAGAGAATAGTTTGCAGCCAAAGGGGTCATAACCCACATGTTGAGAATCACTGCCATATAGAAATCTTTACAATCCGTTTCCTCTATTAATACTTCTAGCACCCCAACTTTTATTAGAAAGGTGTCTGTATAGAAACTGATTTTATACAATGTGTATACATATGTAAGTCCAACACTGGTTGACTGTATCCCAGAGAAGTTGAGAACCTGGTCACTATGGTACATCAAGCTGGATCCTGTTTTTTTTGCTTCCTCTTTTAGCTTTTTGGGGAGCCTGCCAATACGCATACTGAG
Organism: Peromyscus californicus insignis; assembly: GCF_007827085.1. Lineage (NCBI taxonomy): Eukaryota > Metazoa > Chordata > Mammalia > Rodentia > Cricetidae > Peromyscus > Peromyscus californicus. The sequence continues at coordinate 15,785,020 of NW_026294503.1, forward strand.
ACTTATTCTTACTTATGAATGCTTGGCCTTAGCTTGGCTTATTTCTAGCAAGCTTTTCTTAAATTATCTCATCTGCTTTCTGCCTTTGGGCTTTTATCTTTCTCTATATTTGTGTATCTTTTCTTTCCTTCTTATTCCATGTCTGGCTATGTGGCTGGGTGGCTGGCCCTTTCTTTTCTTGCTCCTCGATCTTTTCTTCCCAGATTTCTCCTTCTATTTATTCTCTTTGTCTGCCATCCCCACCTATCCTTTTTCCTGCATAGCTATTGGCCATCCAGCTCTTTATTAGACCAATCAGGTGTTTCAGACAGTCACAGTAACACAGCTTCACAGAGTTAAATAAATGCAACATAAAAGAATGCAATACATCTTTATATCATTAAACAAATGTTCCTCAGCATAAACAAATGTAACATATCTTCAACTAAGGATTCCTCTGCAATTCAATCTGGTATTCACAGTCAGAAAAGGACTGAATACTAGAGCATCACTAATCTTCCTTCAATATTGAAAAACCAAAGAAGGTGGAGTCTTATGGCAGACCCAAATAGAGATAAATGAAGGTAGGTAGGAAACAATTTTTCTTCCTGGACATCTTTGTATCTGGACCATACATATGAGTTGGTCTCAGATCATGCCACTTGACAATAAAGATTAAGCATCTTAAATTTCTTGATGACTTTATAAGAGATTGCTAGCCCATAGGAATCCCTTAGCAACTTCTAAATCATCTGATGTTCTTAAGCAATCCCTTAATGACACGTTAGCAAATGATACATTTTTCTAAGCTGAAATGGTGTGTAGAACAGTAGTTAATAAGGACTGGGAAGAGTGGGAAAAGAAGTGTTGTGGGTAGGTTGTTCAATGGGTACTAAGCTACATTAAAGAGGAGCTAGAAGTGCTCACTGATTTACTGCTACACAATAGGGGAAGGAGAACCACAGATAAAATAATGCTCTGTACATTTCAATAAGATAAAAGAAAATGCAAGAAAATGCAAGCTTGTACAACCACTGTGGAATCATTATGGCGCTTTCTTAGAAAATTGGGAATCAATCTCCCCCAGGATCCAGCTACACCACTCTTGGGCATATACCCAAGGAATGCCCAATCATACCACAAGAGCACTTGCTCAGCTATGTTCATATCAGCATTGTTTGTAATAGCCAGAACCTGGAAACAACCTAGATGCCCTTCAACTGAAGAATGGATAAATAGAATGTGGTACATATACACAATGGAATACTACTCAGCAGAGAAAAACAATGACATCATGAGGTTTGCAGGCAAATGGATGGATCTAGAAAAAAATCATCCTGAGTGAGGTAACCCAGACTCAGAAAGACAAACATGATATATCACTCATAGGAGGATACTAGATGTGGAACTAGGATGAATGGACTGCTACTCACATCACCAGGGAGGCTACCTGGAAAACAGGACCCCAAGAAAGACATGGGGATCACCCAATGACGGAGAAATGGATGAGATCTACATGAACAATCTGGACATAAGTGGGGGTAATGAAGGGCGAGGGTCGAGGGAAAGAGAGCTTGAAGGAGCAGGAGATCCCAGCTGGATCAAGAAAAGAGAGGGAGAACAAGGAATAGGAGACCATGGTAAATGAAGACCACACGAGAATAGGAAGAAGCAAAGTGCTAGAGATGCCCACAGAAATCCACAAAGATACCCCCACAATAGACTGCTGGCAATGGTCAAGAGAAATGGTCAAGAAATGCTGGCAATGGTCAAGAAAAGCCCGAACTGACCTACTCTGGTGATGGGATGGCCAAACACCCCTCACGGCTAGGCCCTGGGTAGAGCTCTGGGAGTCCAGTCAGGGAGAAAGAGGAGGGTTTATATGAGCAAGAATTGTTGAGATCAAGGTTGGATAAAGCACAGGGACAAATAGCCAAACAAATGGAAACACATGAACTATGAACCAATGGCTGAGGAGCCCCCAACTGGATCAGGCCCTCTGAATGGGTGAGACAGTCGATTGGCTTGATCTGTTTGGGAGGCATCCAGGCAGTAGGACCGGGTCCTGTGCTCATTGCATGAGTTGGCTGTTTGAAACCTGGGGCCTATGCAGGATTGCTTGGCTCAGCCTGGGAGGAGGGGACTGGACCTGCCTGGACTGAGTCTACCAGGTTGATCTCAGTCCTCGGGGAAAGCTTTACCCTGGAGGAGGTGGGAATGGGGAGTGGGCTGGGGGGAAGGGGAGGGGGGGAAAACAAAGGAATCCATGGCTGATATGTAGAACTGAATTGTATTGTAAAATAAAATAAAATAAAATTTAAAAAAAAGAGGAAAAAAAAAAGAAAAAGAAAAAGAAAAGAAAAAAGAAAAAAAAGATAAAAGAAAACACATTGAAAATTTTAGCCATAAGTATATATTAAATATTTGAGAAGATATATATATATATATATATATATATATATATATATATATATATATTCCAATTATAAAACAACATGTATGAATACTAAACATGTGCCATTATCCATAAATATGTACAATTTGGAACCAGTTAAACATGCAGATCCTATCTTGAATCACCTTACTGGCTTGAATGACACTTGATTGTGCCTACCCTGAAAAGCAAATGTCTGGATCCTTTTCCTGACATCAGATTTTAGAACAGTTGTTTTCCCTGAAACTTCCAATTCCCTAGTAAATGGAAATCAACAGGTCTGTAGCCTTTATTTTTTTCAAATTCATGGCCTCTTTTTTCCTTCATTTCTGTTATATATATACATATATATGTATATATATAATATATATTCACACAAAATATTTTATCATATTTTCCCTTTCCTCACCTCTTTAATGTTCAATAGATATAAGACAACATTAGTTTTAGCATAACATTTTCCCATATTAGTGTAATAGAGGATAATTTCTGTAATTTAAAAATAGTAGTTGAAGCACAAAAAAGTATCCTATTCAGAATTATAAAACGATATCTGTCCTTATGTCTATGAGAATTGACAATGCTTTTTAAAACATATGTCCTTGGCTAATAGTCATATAAAATGGAAAAATGCCCCAATAAATTTATAATTCACATAATCTTAAAAACCGAAATAGATAAGATTTTGTTTGTCCCTGCAGGTTCTTGTTTTATTTTGATTTCTGGTACTGGGTATAGAACCAAGTCCTTGGTCATGCTAGACAAGCACTTTACCATTGAACTAAATCCTCTGCCTTTTCAAATGTTTTATTTTAAGACAAGGTCTTGATAAGTTGCCAGGAGTGACTCAGAACCAGCATACAATACAGACAATGCTACTTACATTCTCATGTTCTGCCTACAGAGCATTGGAATTACAGGTATGCCTTGCTGTACTACATGTTAAGTTTAAATAAGTTCATCATCAAATTCACATCTTTATATGGTACTGCTTCTCAATGACTACATTAACAGAGTTGCACTCCGTCAAGGAGTTCTATGTCTACATAAAATCTCTTTCTCTTTAATGATTAATAAGTACAATAGATTTTTAAAGTTTTGGTTATTCTATAATAATATTAATGATAAAGTTAAATGTATATTGGGTATAAAGCAATAACAAAAATTATTCAATTTTATTTGTATTATATTTCTTTTAAAACCAGAAATTATTCTCTGACTTTTTCTTTATTTACTTTTGATACTTTCATACATATTTGCAATGAATTGCGGTTTTGTTCTCTCTCCATTTTTCTCTGGCAGTACCCTGCTTTCCCTGTAAACCATTTTTCTTTCTGACTTTTCCACCAGCAGCCATTAACGATAATTAACTCCTTAGGAGGAGATTGGGCCTCATAGATGTCTCTACTTTTATAGTATGAAGCGGAGACCCCAATCTTAGATATTCATCATTGCTATGTGTTCATGGTTGTCACATCATAGTATATGATTGTCATCTCTGGGTGGCAGTATTTCAGGACAGTTTCCCATCCTCTATCTTCTAAACTATATTACGGAGACACTCACTTAAATGTGTGATTATGACATTACTGGCTCATACTTTGTTAAATTTCTGAATTTTACAAATTTGAACCATTGGTTATTCAAATATCTATACAATGTAAATCAATAGCTATCCTTTACTCCATGATACACCTCTTCCCATGTTCCCTTTTTTCTCTCCCAAGTATCTCAGATCCTCCTTCTCTTCTTTCTTCCTTATTTCCCTCTTATTCCTTCTCTTATTTTCATTCTCTTACTTCATCATAAGAAGTCCTATTAGTACTATTGGTATGCTCACATGTATGGAGACATCCATTGTGACTGAAGGAGCATGGACAACCTACTGGTGGCTACATTCTTAAAGAAAAGAAACCTACCACCAGAGACTACATCCTTGAAAAAGACTGACTCTTCCTCACAAGATAGCCATCAAATACAAGTGGATTTTCACTAGGGTTAGGCTTCTTGAGCCCCACCTCAATACATACTGGAATGCTGACTATCTTGATTTTGTGTAGGACTTGTGTAAGCCATCATAGCTGCTATGAGTTTATGGGGGGGGATTATCTGCCATGTCTAAAACACATCATTTGTAGCAGTCATCACTGAACTCTAGCACTTTTTGGCTTCTCTGAACAAAGAAAGGGGAATACTCAGTATGTGGGGAGGTTAAATTTGGAGGGTGATGGGGTGGTAAGGAAGAGGTGGAAGTGAAGGTTGTTATAAAAAAGAATAAAGATATTTGATAAGACCATATGTAAGCTTGCATGTGTGTGTGTATGTGTACATTTATGTACATGTGTGTTGGTTTTAAAGAAAATGGTCCCCAAAGGGAGTGGCTCTGTTTGGAGGTATGGCCTTTTTGGAGGAGGTGTGTCACTGTCAGGGCAGGCTTTGATGTCTCTGTAGTGGGCAGCCATTCCAGCTTTGACCTGGAAGTTCCAACCCCCATTGAGGCTTCGGTAATGATCACACCTACAGGGCGGGGCTGAGAGAGGATGCTGAAGACCTGAGATCCAGATGCATGGGCTCTCTTGGTTCCTGGACCCTGGACGCTAGAGCTAGACCGAGCAGAGTTCTCCAGAAAACACTGCCGGACTGCGCCACACCCTTTCCCAGACCCTGTAGCCTATCCCTTCACTTGAAGGTTACCCCACAAAATAAACCTCCCTTTTTAACTACGTGAAGTGGCCTTAATAGTTTCACCAATATCTGGCACCCAACATGGGGCCCAAACCCACGACCCTGAGATTAAGAGTCTCATGCTCTACCAACTGAACTAGCCTGGCATTGGTATTGATGAAATTATTAAGGCCACTCCATGAAGTTAAAAGGGAAGTTTATTTTGTGGGGTAACTTACAAGTGAAGGGATATGCTTCAGGGTCTGGGAAAGGTGTGGCACAGTCCGGCAGTGTTCTCTGGAGAATTCTGCTCAGTCTAGCTCCAGCGTCCAGGGTCCAGTAACCAAGAGAACCCACACATCCAGATCTCGGGTCTTCAGCGTCCTCTCTCAGCCCTGCCTTGTAGTCGTGACCATTACTGAAGCCTCAGTGGGGGTTGGAACTTCCAGGTCAAGGCTGGAATGGCTACCCACTACATGTCTCTTTTGCTCAAACTTCCCTCGGTGTGACTTTCAGTGGACTTCCTGTTGCCTGCAAGATGTAGCACCCTCTGCTCCAGCACAACATCTGCCTGCAGGCCACAACACTTGCTGTCATGATAATGCACTGAACCTCTGAAACTGTAAGTGAGCTACCCCCAATTAAATGTTTTCTTTATAAGAGTTGCTATGGTCATGGTGTCTTTTCACAGCAATAATAACCCTAACTAAGACAGAAGTTTGTACCAGGGACTGGGGTATTGTTGTGATAGGCTTGACCATGTGTTTGTAGGAATTTGAACTTTGGTCCTTTGGGTTATGAAAGCAGAGTAATGCTTTAAGCACTGCTAATTGGCCATACTAGTTGGAAAACAGCAGAGCTAAGAGTTATTTGAACTAGAGGGCAGGGGAAGGGCTCACTCAAGAGGTTTCTGAGGAGAAGAATTTTACTATGTTCTCTAGAGATCATTCTTGTGATATTTTGGTGAGGAAAGTAGCTGCCTTTTGCCCTTGTCTGAAGAGTCTACCTGAGGTTAAAGTGAATATTTTTTTTAATTAATTCAATTGAAAGAAAAAATTTCAAAACAGCCTAGTATAGATTCTGTCATGTCAATATTAGTGGTAACTCTAATGAGGATTTATAATGAAAAGGAGTAATCTGAGCAGGGGAAATTATAAGAAGTAAATTTTTAGGAGAAAAAGAACACCAAAGAGTGGAATGGAGCTAAATCTTTTGTTTAAGGAGATACATGGACTAAGAAATGGAATAAAGAGAATGATGACCTCAGGGCAAGATGCTACCCAGCTAAGTTTCCAATTTGTGGAAACTAAAAAAAGCTTAGAGCTAGGTGTGGTGGGGCACACCTTTTTCCTAGCACTGGGAAGGCAGAGACTGGCAGATCTTTGAGGTCAACTTGGTCTACAAAGTAAGTTTTGTAGGGAAAAGGGGCTGGCTAGAGAAACCCACCCTGACCCTGGAGACCAGAATTAGAGAAGAATGGCTCAGATAAAGCCAGTGAGAGAAACACAGTTTAGCTCAGATCAGAGTCATCTCTGCCCCTATCCAACTGACTTGTGAAATTAACCAATCACAGAGCAGGACAGCAGAAACCTGGCACTAGGGCCTAGGACCAGGGAAAGAAACACAGCCTGTGTTTGGGACCTGGGCCAGAGAAATGAACCAAGGAAACATGCCCTGACTCTGAAAACAGTACCACAGAAACACTCTTGGCCGCTAGAATCAGAGTCAGTGAATGAAATATGCCTTGGCCTTAGAGGTAGTGTCAAAAAGCTAAGTAAGGCCAGTTAGAGAAACATAGTTTAGCTCAGATCAAAGCCATCTCTGCCCCTGTCCAACTGACTGGTAAAATCAACCAATCAGAGCAGGACAGCAGAATCCTGGCTCTAGGGCCCAGGACCAGGGAAAGAAACAGCCTGTGTTTGGGACCTGAGCCAGAGAAATGAACACTTTATCCCCAAACCCAGAACTCAGGAAATATGCCCTGACTCTGAAACTAGTACCAAAATAACACTCTTGGCCCCTAGAATCAGAGTTAGTGAAAGAAATGTGCCCTGGCCTTAGAGGTAGTGTCAAAAAGCCAAGAAAGGACAGTGAAAGAAACAACAGTTTGGCCCTGAAATCAAGGCCATCTCTGCCCCTTGCTCATAAAGCTGGCCAATCCCTGGGCAGAAAATAAACTAACCAATCACAGTTGACTCCACCCCCTAGACATCCTATATAAACCACCTTGCCCGGTCAGATGTGAGCTGTTCTCTCCACCATGGTAGAGGCAGCTACTCAAATAAACATCTTTCTCAAAAGAGTATTGGGTGAAGACCTTCATTGATTGCTGAACAGAAAAACCTTGCTGGGATGTCCCATAGTGGACTGAGCAAGGGGGAGCTGAACAGAAGAACCTGGCTAAGACATCCCATAGTAGACTGAGCAAGGGGGAGTTGAACAGAAGAAACTTGCTGGGATGTCCCATAGTGGACTGAGCAAGAGAGAGCTGGTAACACTGAGTCGGAGACTGTGGCTCTCCAGGAGAGGAGCAGGATTGCTGTGTCCTGAGGAGAGACCATCCCCCATCACAGAGACCGAGTGAGGATACCCTTCCTTGCTGAAGCAGTTCCAGGCCTGACTCTCCCGAGAAGTCAGAAAAATTCACAGCTGTGCTAAACAGCTTCAGGTGTCCAGGACACCTTCAGGGCAGAGCTCTTGTTCTAAGAAGCTCGAGGTGTCCAGGATACCTCGCCCTCTAGGGCTGAATGGTCTCCTTGCAGTTTCAGCCATCAATTTAGTAACATTTTGGTGCTGAAACCTGGAACACCAGACCCAGAGTTTTTGCAATTTACTTATATTTTGGTGCTCAAATCCGGGACACCAAACCCAGAGTTTTTGCAATTTCATGACAGTTAAGATTAGACAGCAAAAGAAAGAAAGCTGGTGAAGATGTAATTAAATGAGGGCGCCAAGTTCTAGCCCCAGCAAGTAGCAGAACTTTGCAGCTTTGGCCACATGGTTCTGGCTTTATAATTAAAGATAAAGGAAAGGAGTTATAGAATAACAAAGCCATTGAAACCAGGCATGTGTCAGGGGTGTCCCTGAATGGAGGCCTAGTAGAGAGGCCATTGAATGAAGCTGTGAAGTTAAAGCCTGGATTACCTTGGAGAACCCAAGATGTTAGAGATGCCAGAGTCCTAGCATACCTGCTGAGGAGAACTGCTAACAGGGAATGGAACCAGCCCACAAGAAAGAAGTGTGTTGCAGACAAAGCTGAACAGATCTGGAGATCTGAAGAGTTTTTTGACATCAGACATGGAGCTGAAGAGTTTGGAGTTTGCCCCGCTGGTCTTGCTTTTGTCCAGTATTTCCTTGCTATGCCCCCTTCCCTGCATTTTGGAATGGTAATATATATTCTGTGCTATCACATGTTGGAAGTATGTGATCTGTTTTTTGATTAAGATATTTAAAGGGGGATTATAGTTAAAAGATTGCCATTTGTCTCAGAAGAGACTTTGGACTTTGAAAGAAATTTGAGACTGTTACAGACTATGAAGACTTTTAAATTTGGACTAAATGCATACTTTGTATTATGATATGGCTATAAGCCTCTGGGATCCAGGGAGTGAAATATGGTGGTTTGAAAGAAAATGGCCCCAAATGGGAGTGGCACTATTAGTAGATGTGGCATTGTTGGAGGAAGTATGTCATTGTGAGGGCAGGCTTTGAGATCTCTTTTGCTCAAGCTTCCTTCATTGTAACCGTCAGTCACCTTTCTGCTGCCTGTAAGATGTAGCATTTTGAGCTCAAGTACCATGCCTGCCTGCACATTGTCATACACACTGTCATGATGATAATGGACTGAACTTCTGAAACTGCAAGTGAGCCACCCCTAGTTAAATGTTTTCTTTATAAGAGCTACAGTGGTCATGGTGTCTTTTCACAGCAATAGTAAGCTAACTAGAACTATATCTATATCTATATCATCTATATCTGTATACATCTTTATCTATCTCTTTCTCTCAGACAGACAGACAGATAGATAAATAGATAGATAGATAAATAGATAGATAGATAGATAGATAGATAGATAGATAGATAGATAGATAGATAGATTTTCATTTCTGTAGTTTAACTAGAGTTGTATTCTGTGGGCAGAAAATATTCCTTTCAGAAACCTAAGGTATCAAATAAAAACTCATGACCTCCCTCTAGGGTTGTTCACCAGTAGGGTTGCAGAGATCATGTTCTAAATAATACAAGCCACTATCATAACTCTTGGCTTCCCAGAAGAATTGCCCATGAAAATTTTATTGATTAAGACACCACACACTTTTGTCATCACATACAATAAAATCAAGATACTATTGAGGCATTCTCCTTCCTCTCTAGCTTTCCTAATACTGGGAGGAGTTATGTGGGTTTCTGGGGAATAAAAATCATGACTGGCAGGAGAAGATATACCTTTTGGTGTAATAGTGGCATAAGTATTTTAAGCTAACAAACATTTTCTAGTTGGAGACACTTCTCAATCTATTGAAGGTAACCCATGCCTGTCTAAACTGACAGTGTCAAACTGCCATCTTAGTATTTCTACATATAGGTTAGTGAAACTCTCAGTCATCATCAAAGAAAATTGTTTTTGTCACTAGGTGTTAGTAAATAGAGTGACATATAATTATACATTCATATATTTAGAGCTTAAGGATGCCATTCTGTAAGAGAAAATTTGCCGTGCCTCAGTAACACCTTATCTTATATAATTATTCTTGTTCAAAAGTTGTTGCACTCATTAAAAATGATGTTGAAAGTTGCATTTGTTCATGTTCTAACCTACTTGGAAATACTGCTGTATGACTAACTTAGTTCTTTTAAATAACTTAAAACATGAAGACAACCTGGTACAGCCTCCGAGGGAGCCATACAACCATCTATTTTTCTTTCAAGAATTAAAGAAAAATGTGAAATGTTATATTATTCGATTATAATGGTAGCATAAAATGTATTATGATTGTGCATAGTCCTCAACAATGCTTTATATTATTATATAAGACACCATTATAGGCTTATATAAAACGATACCTGTCAAAGATTCAGAATAGTACTTGAAAGTCCAATAACCCTCTCTCATTTTACTCATGAGTACATTGTTCTCATTCTCAGAAATGAATCTTTAAAGGGAACATATGCTCAACATTTCTTTTAGTAAAGAATGACAGTTAAATGTCTGAAAGAGGGAAGAGTAGATCAAAGCGTGGGGGGGAAATAGAGACGGATGGACTCAGTGGTTAAATGAGAGACTCAGTCAGGAAACTTATTTGAAAAGCTCTCAAGGATAGAAAGTCTAAAGTGGAGTTAATTAAAATGAATGTAAGCATCGCTGCTTAATTGTGACCATTTTACTCCTGCACCTACTTGATCTCACTTTAATCCTCACAGTCTAAATATAAAATAATGGCCAGCCTTAGCAATTACTTTCCCAAAGCTAATCCATCAATGACATTTAAAGAAACTGGAGGATCAGGAGGGGATTTTGTTTTCGTAAAATAGAGATTGCTTCTTTACTGTTTAACCTTAAGCATAAATTGGACATTGAACCAACTAGTTTTCTAAGAGGGAGATGAGTTTTCATATCCCTGCAGTTACCTAGGATACCAGGCCCCTGGTACATTGAGACACCTGCATAATTGTTCTAAGTACATTATACCAGGTCACTCATGAGGCAGATAAAGCAAAATCATTTAGTAAAGTAATATTCAAATAAAATGAATTTTGCAGAATTATGCTTTTATTTTCTTCTTAATCTCAAGTACTGAGAAATAAAAAATTACCTTTTTTCCAGTGTAAAAATTTTAAGATAAACAACTGTTGATTAAAGCAATATTTGTTACTTATAGTTTCCAATTTAAATCTATGAATGCATACTTCCTGAAGTGTTAATTTGTTGACATATTGATGCTGATTATGATGATAAAAACTTATTTGCTGCATTTTGGATTTTGAAATCAATACTAATTTCTAAGGTTGTCTCTTCAATATGTTTAGTATATTAATATAAACAAGAAACTTAAAAAATTTACTAAAATTTTGGTTTAAAGAATAAAAATTTCATGTCATAAATTGGCATTGTAAAAAAACTACTCTCTATTTTCTTATTTATCTTGTGTGCTTATTCCTCAGTCCACACCTGTGATTCATTCACAGAATGATTGTGAATTTCATCTATGTCACATGCTGATGTTTCAATAACTCCACTAACATGTCAAATCCATGTTATAAGCAAATCTTTTCTTTAACAAATCCAGTAACTCTCAACACATACTAGAACTGCTGATCTCCTAAGATGCATTTATGTAGCTATTAAAATGAACTTTAAAAAAATTAATGTAGACCAAAGCACTACTAAAAAATCCTAAGTGATTTTTATTGGCTTGAAACAAACTCAGACTTCTTTTTATCGACATACAATATCCTATCCAGTCTTCCTTTGGCTGTTCCTGTAGATAAAACTCTTCCCGCAGTCTCTCTCTCCCTCATCCACCAGCCTCTCTGACTGTTCGACAGTTCACACTGACTAAAACTTCATCAGCAGTCAAAATAGATTTACTAGTCACATCTCTACCATTAGGATTTCTTCCAGGTATTGCACAGCTGGGTTTGAATTAGTTTTATGATTCTTTATTAAAACTTATCCCCAAACTCTAGTATAAATCAGCAACACTGTTTTTATCATAGCTTCTGAGTGAGAAATTAGGGCATAGATTATCTAACTGGAATTCTGCAATTACAAAGTTTTCCAAATCAGAAGTCCCATCCCAAAGGATGAATAGTTTCTGCCTCTAAGTTAACATGCTTGCTGGCAAGGATTAGGTCTGTGCAGTCTGTTTGACTGGCTGGTGGCTTATGCTGATGACAGTTTCTTGCCACACAGGTTTTTTTTTTCTCTACATTGGTTTGTATCTTAGTTACTTTCCCAATTTTGTAGTGAGACACTGTGGCCATAGCAACTTACGAAAGAAAATGTTTATTGGGGTTCATGGTTCCAGAGGTTTAGAGTCTGTGACCATCATGGTGGAGAACTTGGCAGCTGGCAGGTAGACATGGTGCTGAGGCAGGATAACTGAGAACTTACAACCTCATCCACAGGCATGAGGCAGAGAGAGCTAACTGAGAATGGCTTGGGATTTTGAAATATCAAAACCCTCCCCCAATAATAAACCTCCTCCAACAATGCCATACCACCTACTCCTTCCCTGCCAGTCCACGAACAAGGGAGCAAGCATTCAAATAGATGAGTTTATGGGTGGCATTGTCAATGAAATCACCACAGTTTGCTTCATCAAATCATACTAACCATAGGTACAATAAAGTCTTCTAGAAATCTGAAAACTACAGGCTTTACAATCCAATCAGAAAAATGAGGTACAATGGCATGAAGTATATTTTTTATTTGAGGCAAATATTTTACATCCTAAGTCAAGGAAATTATGAAAATATATTTATAACAGTAGGTGAAAATTGTAAAAAGCCATCCTAAAAACTGCTCCTGCATTGCATTTTGTCTTTCAAATTTCACTTCTATAGCCTTTTATTTTAAATACGTATTTATCTGTCTTCTCATTCATAAGTTGCTACTTAGACATGTAAATGATGGTTTAGAATAAAATGTCGCTCAGACTGTAGTTGACAACATAGAATGTTTTCATGTTTTGGGGTTTTGCTTTCAGTTTTATGTGAATGCACAAATTTGGTGCACATTTACCAGTAAGTATTTGTGAATATTAAGCAAATGTGTTGTTTTTTGAGAAACGACATACAAAATTGTAGGCAGATATTTTTGTAGCTAAACATCAACTCTGTATTCTAATTTTTAATATCTTTAGAAGTGATGAACCAATAGCAGAGGAGCCCACAACTAGATCAGGCCCTCTGGATAAGTGAGACAGTTGATTAGCTTGATCTGTTTGGGAGGCATCCAGGCAGTGGGACTGGGTTCTGTACTCAGTGCATGAGTTGGCTGTTTGAAACCTGGGACTTATACAGGGACACTTGGCTCAGCCTGGGAGGAGGGGACTGGACCTGCCCGGACTGAATCTACCAGGTTGAACTCAATCCTCAGGGGAGTCTTTGCCCTGGAGGAGATGGGAATGGGGGGTGGGGGTGGGCTGGGGGAAGGCAGGGGGGGGGGGAGGGGGGAGAACAAAGGAATCCATGTCTGGTATGTAAAATTAAATTAAATTATAAAATTAAAAAAAAAACAGAAAAAAGAAGTGATGAATCAGGTAAAGAATGGTTCTCATTATGCAAAACATATATCTTTTTCAATTTTGAGGGCAGCACATTTTGCCACATCTATCCAATTTTTTTTCTCTATATTTTTGCTCTTCAGGGATGAAGGCTAGGAAGATCTTTTTCATTCATAAGTAGATGTTGAGCACATAACTCTCTCTGGATTACTGTGATTTGTTTCTGATGTTTGTTAAATTCTTTCAGATGTGACCTTCTATTGTGACTTAGGACAAGTGATTACTCAAGACAGAGGGTTTGCACATTCCTTGCAAGTTTCATTGTAAAGCTAATCTTTAACAAACTGGTGGGCAGCTGATCCATATGGTATAGACAGAACAGGTCAGAGCAAGGGGAAACTTCTGAGAACTGGGCTTCATCAAGGAGCTTTGGCAGCTTTCAGAAGTATTTGTGTGTTCCAATTTGCTAGTGTATTGTTTTCTAAAATGACAGATATTTTTAAGAATGCAGTAATTTATGAGTATCTCACCACTAGGAATTTAGACTAAATAGCCAAATAGTTCAGAACCTTAAAAATGGTCCTGGTCTAGAGACTGGATGCAGTATCATGACATTTGCAGGGCAGCTGTCATGAGTTTCTTGGTAATTGAATCATCTTGGTTATACTGAATGATTGTACAAGTGGAGCCATCTACTTTATCATATCTTCACACATGAATATTTGTACATTTACCCCCACTGTGGTCTATATTATGGTAAAAATTTCTTGGTTTATGTATTTTTTTTACCCTCAACTTGCTTACATTGTCTAATAAATAATTACTATACTTTGTTTCAACAGTCAGTAACCATACTGACTGTCAGTCAGAAACCATACTGTGGACTTTTTTTTTTTACTTAGACATCTTTCAACCCCACTCCCAATGCTATTAAATAACACAGTACAACAGTTTCATACCCCACCAGGCCTATTTTACAAAGTGTAAAGGAAAACCACTGCTCAGTTTCCCAAAGTCAACCTATGCCTTATTATTAAGAAAAAAATGGAATGTTCTTTAGGCATCTAAGGATACATTTCTTGGAAAAGAGGATCTGCTTTTGTTTCCACAGAAGATGAGAACCTATGGATTACTTCCAGGCTCATGTGATTTGATCAAGGAAGATCAAGATCATCTCCAGATGATCCAACATCCAAAATCAGTTTTAAGGCAACTGTCTCAGACAATGCAGTGTCACAGACTACTCCAGTCAGGACTTAACCATAATTCTTAATTTTCTCAGAATTCTCATAACAATACAGTGCCCTTTATCAGCAGGAAGAGCCTAGAAAACTATGTCCATATTCTCCAAAAAATAGACTATACATGTTTGTCTTTGTTTAGGTTGTTGGTTACAAATCGTTATTGGTAATAGTCAATATCTTTCTAAAAGAAGAAAGGGAGATATGATATGGAAATATAGGATATAGACATGATAGGATAAAAGGGTAGATTGTTGAATCTGTTTTTAAAGAGCAACTTGTTTAAAATGTTTTACATTAGTATAGATTTTAGTTTATTGATACAAATTTAAAGTTAATTTTGTTATACTGTATGTATATTTCTACTCTTGTTTAAGGTATGTTTGTGCAGCTCATTTAAATTGTAATGGATAATTAAGAAATACAGATTAATAGTCTTCTATGATAATCAAATTTATAATCATGTGAAGTTTTCTAGATACACATAGATATATTTCAATTAGGTCAGTAATCTTCAAACACTTCAAAGACCTACAGAATATAGTATTTAAAATATTTTAAGAACTTTGACTTTCTGGACATTGAGACATGTCTGCTCCTGGCAAAACCAATCTGCTTCAGAGAAGATAATGGGCATTGAAGAAACTCATTAGGGAGTTTGCTTTCTTGGTAGCAAAAGTTAGCTACTGGGCAAAAAAAAGGGCCCTTGTGACAACTGCTTGAAAATATATTGTATAAACTAGACATGCAGGACCCATAGGAAGGTGACCACTGAACTTTGCAAGGCAAGATGGTCCTTCAGGTTCCTGCTTCACAAAAGAAACTGCCAGACATTCTTCAGGACACAAGAAGAATTGTCTGAGAGACTCTAGGCCTGTGACCTGAAGATGGATTCCCTAACATTGCAGAGGAAATTTGGATGACTGTCCAGGCAGACAGTTGTCTCTGTCATTCTAGATTTTTTGGAAGTTGTTTACAATGCTCTTCCTGTTTACTTAGATAATATTATATCCTTCTGGGGTCTTTGATTTAGTTGAAGACTAGATAGTTATAATTATGGTTTTTCTTAGTTATGATAAGAGAAAAGGTAGATATAAAACTCTAGACTCACAAATATAGGTTAGATGATAAAATATTTTCTTTAATTTTGCCAAATATGAATAGTCTAGATATTATAACTGTAATTCTTGCTTGATAACTGTGTTGTTATATATAATTTTACTATGTTTAAGTTAAAACCTTCCTTTTAAATAGAAAGAAAAGGGGAAATGATGGGTGATATCTTTCTGTATGTTGTAAATGTGTTGCTCTGATTGGTTGATAAATAAAATGCTGATTAGCCAGTAGACAGGCAGGAAGTATAGGTGGGATAAGCAGAAAAGGAGAACGCTGGGAAGAGGAAGGCTGAGTCAAGAGTTGCCAGACAGACACAGAGGAAGCAAGATGTCAAGGCAGAACTGAGAAAAGGTACCAAGCCATGTGGCTAAATACAGTTAAGAATTGTGGGTTAATTTAAGTGTAAGAGCTAGTCAATAATAAGCCTGAGCTAATGGCCATACAGTTCATAAATAGTATAAGCCTCTGTGTGTTTACTTGGGTCTGAGTGGCTGCAGGATCGGAGGATGAGAGAGATTTGTCCTGACCACTGACCAAGGGGAACACAGGAAAATATTCAGCTACAATCCTTTGTTGCTTTCTTTAAGCTATATATTTACTTATAAGAATATATTATCACATATATTAAACATGAGGTGTCATTACTCCATATATCTTCTTTCCTCAGCAATGAATAATCCCTTTCTTAATGCCATTCTTAGTGATTGTTGTTTCTGCACTTTCCTTTAGTCAGTGATTGCCTTACTCTGTTACTCTGGATTATCTCGAACTCACTATGTCTCAAGAGGGCCTCAAACTCATGCCAATCTATCAGTCACCTAAGCATGGAAATACAGGAATGTGACCAATTCCAAAAGCACATGGGTAGATCTGAAGCTAAAGTATAACTGCAGAGATACACTGCATTGAACAGAGCAATAGAAGGGAACTGTACAAGACAATTTGCTGTTTATTAACAGAAAATATTCACCTCATTAAGACTGTCTTGGTACGGAGAAGAGTAACTCAAACTGTTGCTTTTGTCTAAAGGAAATTTTTTTTTGTGAAATTCAATTGTGATGTAGCAGGAAGCAAAAGTTTTAATTCTGAAGAGATCATCTGAGTTGTGTATAGTACAAATATATAAATAATTATATATATATATGTACATATACATATATACTGAGATTATTTTACTGTGAAGATCCCCCTCTGCTCAAATTTGTGGATTTCATTGCCTAAACATTTCTACACACACACACAGTGATAAGGACTGCCCAAGTAATTTTTTATGTAGAATATCAGACAATCTGTGGATTCTAAAGACAGACATTTTCATAATATGGGAAGATACTGCAGTGACTATACTAAGGTGTCTAATTTCCTTCATTTTACCTCCCACATGTATAAGTCACATTTTCCCACAGAATGAAGTGTGTGGATTTAGAACAGTCGAGAATAATGGAAGCAGAGTTTAAAAAAATGAAGGAAGAAGAAATCAAATTCTATTATATTCTATGTTTTGCGCTTTCCATCATTTTCAAGCCTAGCGACTCATTATAATCCTCACAAATGTATTTTAATATATAGTGAAAGTTAGCCCATTGCTGGTTAATTAAATTGGAGCCTCTGGTGATGCTTTCTAGCCATGTCTAAGTGTTAGATGCATTGTAAGTAATTATGAATATCACTCAGTGTTAGACATGTTATTGGGTTTATTGGTTAAGTGTAGAGCTATTCAGTCACTGCTGGAGCTGCTTTCCTGTGGACAGACCGGGACATGTACGTCCATGTTTACAAGTCTTCTTCATCAACAGCAGATATTGTCCCTTTGTGCCTTTTATAGAGCTGATGCAATGAGGTTTGTTTTATTCTATGTTGAATGTGGTATGAATCAAAAACATACTGCTCCCTAAACAAAGATATTTTTTTCTATTTTATTTCTGTACAGTGATTCTCAATGGCAGCAAAAATGACCTACAGATATTTTTATTTTAACAGCATTAAAGGATAATGAAATAATGGAGTATTCTAAAATGTTATTCTCCAAGAAAATTAAAGTTTAAGAAATAAATGGGTTTTTTTTGGTATTGGATGGTAAGAGGAATTGAGACAATTCTCTTAGTAAGCTCGCCCCCTGCAGGCTGGAACTTCCTCCCTTCTCATGTACACGCTCCCCATTTCTCAATATCTTAGTGTTAATGCACTAACTTTGCTTTCTAACAAGGAATGGTAATGAGAACACTTGATATGGTATTAGACATTCAAATGAATTTTATTGGGACATTCTGATATGACTGGACAGACAGATGCATGGCTGCAATTTCAGTACTTTGGAGTCTAACACAAGAAGTTTGTGGTTTAGAGGGCAACCTGGGCTACACTGTAAGTTTCACACAGCTGTGCTAGGCTGGTCAAACAATACCCAGATTAAAAAAAATCATTTTCATTACAATATTTAAATAATTTGTGGGATATTATTGACTTTTCCCCTTGCAATGAATGTAACATTGCCATGGCTCGAAAGATGGTTTCATATCCAAATCTCTAATGTGTCTTATGTTTTCAAATCCATGGGATTTGGAGATTACTGAAATTTATTAACCAAAGCTCTCCAAAACAAACTCTTTTTTATTTATTTATTTATTTTTATTTTTTTATTTTGCAATACAATTCAGTTCTACATATCAGCCATGGATTCCCTTGTTCTCCCCTCTCCCGTCCCCCTCACCTTCCCCCCAACCCCCCCCCCCCCCCCCCCCCCCCCCCGCCCATTCCCATCTCCTCCAGGGCAAAGCCTTCCCCACAGACTGAGGTCAACCTGGTAGACTCAGTCCAGGTAGGTATAGTCCCCTCCTCCCAGGCCGAGCCAAACAATCCTGCATAGGCCCCAGGTTTCAAACAGCCAACTCATGCAATGAACACAAGATCTGGTCCCACTGCCTGGATGCCTCCCAAACAGATCAAGCCAATCAACTGTCTCACCCATTCGGAGGGCCTGATCCAGTGGGGACCCCTCAGCCATTGGTTCATAGTTCATGTGTTTCCATTCATTTGGCTATTTGTCCCTGTGCTTTATCCAACCTTGGTCTCAACAATTCTCGCTCATATAAACCCTCCTCATTCTCGCTAATTGGACTCCCAGAGATCCACCCGGGGCCTAGTCATGGATCTCTGCATCCAGATCCCTCAGTAGTTGGATGAGGTTTCTAGCACAACAATTAGGGTGTTTGGCCATCCCATCACCAGAGTAGGTCAGTTCGGGCTGTCTCTCGACCATTGCCAGCAGTCTGTTGTGTGGGTATCTTTGTGGATTTCTGTGGGCCTCTCTAGCACATTGCTTCTTCCTATTCTCATGTGGTCTTCATTTACCGTGGTCTCCTATTCCTTGTTCTCCCTCTCTGTTGTTGATCCAGCTGGGATCTCCCGCTCCCCCAAGCTCTCTTTCCCTCGACCCTCGCCTTTCATTACCCCCACTCATGTCCAGGCTGTTCATGTAGATCTCATTCCATTTCTCTGTCATTGGGCGATCCCTGTGTCTTTCTTGGGGTCCTGCGAAACAAACTCTTAAAATGTGCATTTTAACTTGAAAACACTTTTTCCAGGATCTGTATTTCTTGTTAATATCATGTAAGAGAACTTTATCATCTTTGACAGGAAAATGACATATCAAGAAAGAAGACCCCATCTGTGGTTTTAGCATATATTGATGAGCAAATGAATATAATATGTCCAGAACCTACAACTCATGAATTTAAATTCTGTTAAGATAAAACTCTTAAAAATATCAGTGTCACTATTTGTTCAAGATAGAAAATTTTTCCAAATATTCCTGTATTCTCAGTAATTGATGTTTGATTGTTTTAATGTTCAATTAAAAAATTATTCCAATGATGCATATTTTCTTCAATGCCTCATGGGGAAATATATCTTGGTATTGCATAGTTAGTCACATGGACACTGCAGACAGGTGTATAAGAAACTACCAATCTGTTTCCTTAAGTGATATTAAGTAAATTTGCATTTCACTAGAGATTGTTGCTTTTTCTAGACAGCAATGAATATAGATTTTAGATATTCTAATCCAAAACTAATATTTGTAGTGCTTCATTATATATATGTATATATATATATGCATGTATATATTAGTTAATAAAATTTATTATTCTCATGAGTTTATTTTTTCATCACTTAGTGAAAAATGTATATCAATCATTTGCCCTTATTCCGTTATTTGCTTATTCTCACTATTGGCAATTCTTAGTTTAGGGTTTTATAAGATATATGTTGATGTTTTACCTCTGTCACAGTAGCTGTGTTTTAAACTACTAGGGGTCCAGCCTCTCAGGCCATAGCCTGGGGGGGGGGGGATTCTGTTCTCCGGACAATGGTTCTCTTGCTGCCTCTAAAGGCAGCTTTAACTAAATCTCTATGAGATTTATATAAAATATATATAAAACACGAGATTCAAAGACTGGGGTGAAAACTGGCAAGTTCAGAGAGTTAGGGTAGAACTGACTAACTTTCTCTCTTTGCTGGTGTCCCCGGAACCTCCGTCCTTCCACACCATCCCAACTAATAAAATCACCTGTGCTCCTCTCTGTACTGCCTGTCAGCTAGTTGCTAACCCTGCCTCCCTGAGCCCAGGTTCATTTTATTTACTTAATGCAAATTCAATACATGTATACATAGTTAAACAAATGCAGCATAAACAAATGTAACACATATTTGTCTAGTTAAATGAATATTCCACAACAATATGCCTTGAAAATATTTTATACTCGTTTGCAATAGGTTTTCTAATTTTACTGAAAGTGGTAATTTTCAGATAGCACATGTTCGACATTTTATTGCAACTCAATTGATTAATTTATATAGATTAAGATTATAATGCATAGATTATTTCACAATAAACTTATAGGCCAAGGTGTCAATAGTAGGTTATGCATAATTTGTCAACACTCAAGAACATTTTTCCCCTTTATTCATACTTTTCACTTAAAATACATGTAAAATATTATAAAGACCCTCACGACATTACTTATATCCATTAGAAAAACACCCCTAGATATGTAAAAGGAAAAATAGATAAATAAATATTATGTATATAAAAGAGAAAATAAAATGTGCATTATAAAGATATTGTAATTACATGCATAGGAAATCTAAAATTTTTCCAAGAGATATTGGATATTAAAAAAGTATTAACCAGTTTGTTCAGTGAAGAGGCAGAAGTGATCGATCAAAATCTAATTATGTTTTTAAATAGCAGAAAAATGCAATTAGAATAAAATGTTCGTAAATATGTCATTATTGTGGAATGTAATGTAAAGTATCTTTTTACATTTTATTTTCATGGGTATGAATGCTTTGATTCCCTATTTGTTTTTGTCCCATTTGCATACCTGGTGCCCACAGAGGCCAGAGAGAGTATTAGATCCTATGGAATTGTAGTTACAGGCAGTGTGGGATTTCCTGTTAGTCCTGAAATCGAACCCAGGTCCTCTGGATGAGCAGCCAGGCTCTTAACTGCTGAGCCATCTCTCCAGGTCCAGAAATTGTGAAACATTCTAAAAGTATGTCTTTTGAAGTTATATAGACGATATTTCTACTACAAACAGTAACCATTCCTATGATAAATTGTGTAAAGTAAAATAGAAAAACTGTTTATTGGCTGAAATAGTAACATTTCCATTGTTGTTTTTCCAAATCATTTTATATTTGTAGTCAGAATTATTTTTCTAAAATTAATATCATTGCTATATATTTTTGTGAACTGAAAAATGTATCTAATAGTCGAGAAAAAGTCATTAAAAAAGAATCATAGCCTTTTTACACTTCTATACTCTAAGATTGGCTTTGACGTTATAATCTTGCTGATTCAGTCCTAGCTAAGCAAATACAAATACATAAACCAATGGGACATAAAGGAAGATTCATAAATGGCACTTTATCAGTATGGAGTTTTGAATACAGAAGAACATACATTATGTGCATCTTAAAATACAGTATAGAATATTTAACCTGAAACAAATTAAAGGCAGAAAAGGAAAAAAATAACAATAGTTAGAAATGTAGGAGAAACCATAAAAACATAACTGAAGCCATCAAGATGGGAACATTTTGTGAATTAGAACATGAGTAGGCACTGCCATAACCAAGCAAAAGGGATGCACGGCTTAGTATAGAAATTTCAAAATGCCACTGTAAGAGCGTGCACTACCAACACGGAAAAGGGAGCAGACGTCTCCAAGACTTCTGTACAGCGCATGACAAAAGCTCCATGCCAAAATCATACCAGATTTCATTTTTACCTAATTCATATTTAACAACTGTGATAAAAAGAGGAATAACTACAAATACGCTGACACAAACAGGGAAATAGAAAAGGTTCTGGTTAATCCTTTTTATCATAGATACTTTCACTGTGATATTCTAACAAGTTTCCTACCCCTTAATTTGGTCTATTTTTTTAAGTTAATGTGTCAGATACTCCTAACAATATTATAATTAAGATTCATTATATTGTTATCAGAGAAATTTTTGAATTTATGTCGTATGTTCTGCAGTTTGTTAGCCCAGACGAATTTGGGACTTAATAATACCAACACTTATTTGAAACAATTACTGACAGAACATTAAATAATCACAGTGACATGAAGAATATGTAGCTATATATTTTAACCTAGAGTGCATAAAGAATGTCTATTTAAAGAATCAATGTAGGGAGAGTAAAAACTAAACATCCTTAAGACCATGTACTTTGCTGCTTAAATGTCTGTACTGATGGTAAATTAATGTTATTAGGAAAAACAGCATAATGAAATATGATAAAGATATTTTTTGATGTTCACTACATGGTTTAATTGGATTAGATAATGAGAACTATTAATCATATACTTGTAAATTGTGAACAGACAATTTTAAACAGCACAACAGCAACACTTTGATTAAGGTACCTTGCATTAAGACAAATATTGAATCCTGATAAACCAGGATAATAGTAAAAAATTTACAATGGTTAGTGGCATTACTTATTTGACTATTTTTTAAATTCAAAAGTTTTCTGTTGTTCTAGTAGTTACATACTAATAGTAAGCTGAAACACTCGCTCCTTTGTGCTCCCTATGTTTATCTTTTATGTGTGTTGGTATATTGTGTCCTCCAATAAAAGTTATTTGGGGGTCAGAGGACAGAGCCAGCCACTAGATTAGACATAGAGGTCAGACAGTGGTGGCACACACACACACACCTTTAATCCTAAGAAGTAATATGGCAGGACACAGAAAGGTATATAAGTTGTGAGGAAACAGAAACTCATGCTTTTGAATCTGAGAATTTCCTAGAGGTAAGAGTTTGTGGCTGGTTTGTTCTGCTTCTCTGATATTTCAGCTTTCACCCTAATATCTGGCTCTGGTTTTTTTTTTTTTTTTTTTTTTTAAGTAATAAAACCTTTTAAGGTTTGTGTTACATGTATCCATGTTCTTTCTGAATTTTTGTGCTTCATCTAGACTGTTGATTTGAGGACAGGAATTATGTCTACATAGTGAACATGTATCATTGTGCCAGATACTTTGTAAATATTCAAGGACTATTTCTTTGAACAAATCAATCGGTCTTCTCTATTTCACTTTCATCTTCTCTACCCTATTAGTTATATTAGCACATGACTTATAAGCAATCTAAATGTATTTTGCAGATAAATGATTTAATTTTCATTATATAAATCTACAAATACTTAATAATTAAACTTTGGTTAGTTATGTACTCAGCAGGCATCCCTGTTAAGACTTAATAGATGCAGATGTTTAATATTGACTTTATTTGGAGATATTATTGGAGCAACATATTAATCCCCACTCTGCCCAGCGTTAGTGCAAAGGGGAATTATTGACAAAATTGTGACTCTATTACTTATGCTATTTTAATAGTTTAAGTTCAAATGCCTATAGCGGTCCCCAGTATGAAGAATGGTTATAATTCCTTGTAACAGTGGCTAAATAAAGTGAACATCCTTACTCCATTTAATTACTGCAATGACTATTGATTTAATATGTAAAATATTCCTTCTCAATTCCTAAAAATTAAACAGGAAAAGAAATGTACTCATAGTGTCAAATAATCATTAGTATTACTTGGATATGATTTATCTCCCCTTAGCCCTGTCTTCTGAAACAAAGGATGCCTCCTCGGGAAACTGATGCCGCCTCGGGAAACTGATTTTTATAAGGAAGACAGCTGGTGCTAAAATTCAGTCAGATTCGTCAATGTGATCAATTTCAACAAATTCTTATGAATATAATTGAAGTACTTTACCTATAATTCGCTTTAATTTGATGGAACTGAATTATATATTTGTATTTTTTCCATCAAACTTCATATTACTCTTCCTGACTGAAGGTATAAAATAAAATGAGATCAAAATAATCTAAAAGCCACCACACACTAAGTGTAATATTCATAAGTACTTCCACAATGTTCATATCACTAGAATTACATTCTTTTTAGAGACATAATTCAAGATTAATCTGCATAGATTTTAAATATGTTTTGACTATCATCGCTACTTTCTTTGTAATAGTCTTGCTAAGCATTTTTCCAACACATTATACAGGTTGTGTTAGCATCAACTTTTCATTGACAGGATGAAATTCACAGTGATTCAGTCAAATTTCATGGTCATTTCTTAAATACTTGCTAGAAACTTGATATAATTTTTTTAAAACAATCATGCTACTAAAAACATTTTACAGATTTAGTGCAATCCCAATCAAAATATCCAAGTCATTCTTTATAGAAATAGAAAGAAAAGTCCCTGAAAGGTAAAATATATATAGAATACAAAGGACCCCAATAGTAGCTGAAGTAACTCCATGCATAAAACAGTGTTGGAAAGATAACCATTAAAAGTTTTAACCTACTTTACAGATGTAGTAATCAAAACAGCATAGTGTTAGCACAAAAACAGATCTGTAGATCAATGGTACAAAATAGAAGACCAAAAGATGTGTACACATAACTACAACAATATGAGATTTGTCAAAGATATCAAAATCATACACTGGAAAAAAAGACAGCATCTTCAACAATTGGGGCTACTCAAACTGGATGTCCCATGTAAAAGGATTTAAGTAAACCCATCCCTATCACAAATAATTGATGGCTTCAATAAAGAACTTGTAATGCTGAAACTGCAAGGAAAAAAAAAAAACACCAAAATAAAAACCAACCAACCAAACAAACAAACAAAAAGCATAGATAGTGCTCTACACATTAAGGATATAGGAAATGACTTTCTGACTTGGATTCCCTTGGCCAAAATTTACAACCAACAATTGACAAATGAGAACTCATAAAACTAAAATGTTTCTGCACAGCCAAGAAAGCAATTAGTTGAGTGAAGAGGAAGCCTATAGAGCAGGAGAAAGTCATTGCTAACTGTAAGTTTGGTACAGAATTATTATCCAGACTATATATAGAACTCAAAAACCAAAGAATCAAGAAGACAAATGATTCAATTAATGAGAAACAATGGATCTGAACAAAGAATTCTCAAATGAAAAAAATAAATATTAGTAATAGCATCTTTAAAAATGATCAATATCCTTAGAAATTAGGGAAACAAATTAAAGCAAATTAAATGAGAATCTCTCATTCACTGTTGGTGGGATTACAAGCTTTTACATCTTCTATGAAGAACAGCATGGCTAATTCTCAAAAAGCTAAAGCTAGAACTACCATTCAATGCAGCTATACTACTCCTTGGCCTATGCCCTAAGGACTGGATAGTCTACTGCAGGAATACTTGTTCAGCATGTTCATTGGCACTCCTCACAGAAGCTAGGAAATAGAAACAATCTTAGTATCTTGCAAGTGAAGAATGGCAAGTGAAAATGTGGTATAGATACTCAAAGAATTTTATTCAGATATAAAGAATAATGACATCATGAAATTTCTAGATAAATGAATAGAATTGGAAAATATACTGAGTAGAGAAACCCAGACCCAGAGTATAAAACCATGTGTTCTATTGTACTTGTGATTCCCAGCTGTGAATCCTTAGATTTGAGTGTATGACCCGCAGTAACCTTGGATGAAGAAAAGTAGACTTGCTTCATGGTGGGAAAAGGGGGATAAGGATCTCTAGACAGGGGTAGTAAAAACAAGTATTATGAAAGAGAAGATGGGAAACATGGTGATTCTAACTGCAGAATGGAAATAGTACAAAGAGGGAGAGAAGATCAATAAATAAGATTGGAATGTTTGAAATAGACTCAGGGGAAATATTTTATAATCATCCTTGATCTTTATTTGAGAGAATGTGTATGATGAAGGGACGGAAAGTGAATAGATCAAATTTGGCCAGACCAATAAGGGAACTTGAGTCCTAGTGACGTGTGACATTCTTTTTTTTTTTTTTTCTTTTTTCATTATGAGGTTAGGGAGAAACCTGATGCTAGGGAAATTCCCAGTAATCCACAATGACCCCAGCTGAGACTACTAGCAATAGTGGAGACAGTGCCTGAACTGGCCTTCCCCTGTAATCAGATTGATGACTACCCTAATTGTCATCAGAGAACCTTCATCCAGTGACTGATGGAAGCAAATGCAGAGATCCACAGCTAAGCACTGGGCTGAGCTCTCAGAGCTCAGCTGAAGAGAGGGAGGAGGGATTATATGAGCAAGGGGGTCAAGATCATAATGGGGAAACCCACAGAGATAGCTGACCTGAGCTAGTGGGAGCTCACGGACTCTGGACTGACAACTGGGGAATCTGTATATGACCAAACTAGGCCCTTTGAATATGGGTGACAGTTGTGTGGCTTGGGCAGTTTGTGGGGCCCCTGGGAGTGGGACCAGGATTTATCCCTAGTGCATGAACTGGCTTTTTGGAGCACATTCCCTAAGGAGGGATACCTTGCTCCGCCTTGATACAGGAGAAAGGGGCTTGGTTTTGCCTCAACTTGATATGCCAGACTTTGTTGACTCCCCATGGGAGACTTTACCCTCTCTGAGGAGTGGATGGGGGTGGGGTGGTGGCAAAATGGGGGGGGGTGCATGAGAAGGGAGGGAGGAGGAACTGTGGTTGGTATGTAAAATGAAAAAAAAAACTTTTAAATAAAAAAAAAGGAGCTTGTGGGATAAGCTTAAGGCCGAGCACTCATAATGAATAAGTCTCTGTGTCATGACTTGGGAGCTGGTTCATGGCCCCAGAAAAAAGCCTGTTAAAGAGGTCTGTGTTGATGTGAGTGGCCTTCACTGCCAGCTGAGCCCATTGTGATGTCCAAATCTGTGCTGCCACCAAGGGCCACAGAGGGCCAGGCCCAGATCCATAGTCCTATTGCAGCTGGGGTCTGTGTTGACGTCAGTGGCCCATGCTACCACGGAGGGCCATGCGGATGTCAATGGTTTGTGTTGCAGCTTGAACCCATATTGATGTCCTAGGGCTATGCTGCCTCGGGGGGCGGGGGGGGGGACCATAAAAGGGATGTGAGTGGTCTGCACTGACACCTGAGGCCAAGTTGATGTCTCTGGTCTGGGGTACCACTGAGGGCCTTGTCTGGGTCCCTGGTTCTACTGTAGCAGGGATCTGTGCTGTCACCAGAAAACACGATCATATTTTCTGGAAGCCTATGACCCGTGCTCCCGCTGCAGGGATGCCACATCTGCAGCAGTGCCTAGTGACATTCTTGATATGTTCTCCAACACAGATAACATTTTCCCCAGCTGTCTAAATCTAGAACATCAATTATAATTGTGAATACATTGTACTAAATGTTTATGAAAATAGATTATTGAAAATAGCACAAAGATTGTGTCAAAGCGTTTGCCTTACTGCCTATGAAAGAAAAACCACATAGGACTTAATCGATGTTCTCGCTAGTTTTATGTCAACTTGACACAAGCTGGAGTTATCAGAGAGGAGGGAGCCTCAGTTGAGAAGATGCCTCCATAAGATCCTGCTGTAAGGCATTTTCTTAATTAGTGATCAACGGGGAATGACCCCGCCCACTGTGGGCAGTGCCATCCCTGAGCTGGTAGTCCTAGATTTTGTGAGGAAACAGGTTGAGTAAATCATATAGAGAAAGCCAAGTACGTAGTACTCCATGGCCTGAATCAGTTCCTGCCTTCCTGCCATGACATGACTTCCTTTCGTGATGGAACACAATGTGAAAGAGTAAGCCAAATCAGTCCTTTTCTCCCCAAGTCATTGTGTTTTATCACAGAAATAGAAACCCTAGTTAAAAGAATGAATAAATGTATTAAAACTTAATTGTAGTAATGAGGAACTTTGAAATTTCAGACAATCTCTGTCAGAATGCTTCCTGCTTACAGGCTTAAGGAATGTCATCTTGAATACTATCTTATGTACCTCCTTAGAATCAGGTTATACACAACCTTTTTTAGAAAATGAATTAAAAAACACTGAAACTCTTTTTGATTTCTGTTCAAAGCACATTCCCATCTCCTTTGAGTTACTAAAACGTAATGTTCCTCCAGCCTCGTTTTTCATCATAGTATATTTATATTTATAGTTCATTTTCCTGAGAGTAGTAACTGAGATCTGTATCTTAGTTCAATTTCTGCCCTATGGTGGGAATTTAACGAATGTTCCTGTAATTAATGAGTAATAAGCAATAGAACTAATAGAATACAAGCCAGATGTGGGGCAGAATTAATTGCTTCAATGACTCTCCACTTTGGTATATAATATATGCACCAATAGATTCAAATTTAACAAATTATCTAAAGGCCTCAACTTGTAAATAAACTCAACTCAGAAGAATGTGGACCATTTCAAAAACAGGGTCTTGGTAGTGAAGTCATATATTCAAAGTATACAAAAAAGAAGCATATGTAAATGAAATTCAAATGTTGCTGGGTTATTACTGAACAATTATATTTTAAATGATGATTAGAAGAACATGATTACTCAGAGAATAACAAACAAACAATATCTACTCTGAGTTATAGTCATTAAAAGATCCTGATCTGGCCTTGAAAACAGGCAGCTTCCTTAGAGTCAGAGGGGAAACCTTTAAGGTTATTGTGCTGGTGGAGTCGAGTACAGAAAAAGCTGAAGTCCAAGCAAAAAAGATAGCTGGACTTCCGGAAAGGCCCTTGTAAAGAAAAAGGATAAATGGATAACAAAGAGTGTTTGTTTAGAGCTAAAGTTAACTTTAGCTTTAACCTTCTAGCGAAATTTTGAATTGTTCAGTTCAAGAATGTGAAAGTGGAGTTTGAATACAAGCAGTAAGCTTAAGTATAATATAAATTTTTAAATACATATTCATGCATATTTATTATGGATTTCTGTTTGCTTTCTTCTATTTCTCTGTTTGTAGTTTCAAAATTGCATTAGAAAAGAAAAGAAGCGGTGTTGGGGGATTTACTAAGGCAACTCCCTGTAGTTAAAAAGTTTATTTTGGGGTTACTTACAGTCAGTAAAGTGGTTAGTTACAGGATCTGGGAGAGTTGAGGTGCAGTCCAGTGGGGTTCTCTGGAGAACTCTGCTTAGTCTACCATCCAGCATCCAGGATCGCAAGGAACCAAGAGAGCCAGCACATCTGGATCCTAGGTCTTAAGGGTTCCTGTCTTGAACCTGCCCCAGGGGCAAGTCATAGGTAGGCGTGGCAGTTACTGGAAGCCTCACTAGGGGTAGTACTTCCAGGTCAAAGCTGTAACAGCTACCCACTACAGAGTGGTTTCAAGTTTATAATCTCTTCCTTTGGTTAGGATTACATGAATAAGGAGTTTTCTAAACCTAATGGAATAATTGCTATAGTTAGTGTGTCAAAGAGCATTGCAATGAATTATACAGTTATCATAGGATCTTTTTAGACACTATTTTAATAGCATACAATTATAAAACAAGCATGAAGGAAGTCTAGGATTCATATGTTGTAAAATTCATGAAGTTCAAGTCAAGTACACATTAAGTGCATTTTAATACACCTTGCAGGAGAGGTATTATAACTATCAGACATTTTTTTCCTTCTGAAGTAGACTATGAAAAATTGGCTTTGCTGCAGCAACTGAATCTAAAGTTGTTATGAAGTTTAGTATTAAAGAGTACATTTTTCTTGAAGTACAGGAAGAATGAATCAGTATCAAAGGTATATATAAGAACTATGATTAAATGGACTGCAAAACTCCAAACTGGATCAGCTAAAGCTGTTTAATAAAAATAATATCCAAATCAAGAAAAATAATTGAAAATTGCATTTTGGAAATTGGAGTTTCTACCACTTACTAAAAGTAGACATTTAAGCTTATTTCAAAGTATACACACAGGGTTTTAGATATTGCAGTTCATCTTTACCATCTAATTTATTTTATACAATTATTTGGAAAATAATTTATGACAGATTTCCTATTTGATAGCAAAATTGTGAGATTTAACATTTTTCTTTTGCCTCCCTCCATTCAAGCATACTAATAACTGTGTCTGAGCATTTCTCCTTTGCTATAATCTATGGTAAAGGTTTTAGATACATAATGCATGATACATATTCATTGTTGACTCTTTTTTTCTTATTTTTACTAATTTTTTTCATATAATATTTTTAATTATATATTACACTCCTCAACTCTTCCAACACCTCCCAACCTTCCTACCCACCCAAATTATGTGCTTTCTCTCGATATCTCCCTTTAAAAATAGAAAGAAAAAAGCCACACAAATGAAAATCAAAACAAAGTTCAGAAAAGTTAACTTTCCCAATTATCATTTAGTCACTGACTGAGTGCTAATATGAGTGGGAAGATATCTGGCTTAAACTTGTCCATTTCCTTCCCAGCCTGTGTGCTCACTCCCATTTTGCTGTTTTCACGTCCTTCTCACTCTGCACTTGAACTGTTCATTATACCATGAGCTTAACAATGGAGTATCTCTCCAGACCTGTGTTCTAGAAATCTTCAGCAAGTGAATAAGGGAATTGAAGAGAAGAGAACTAAGTCAGGAAGATTAAGTACAACTAGAAATATTTTTGCACACAAGACAGGCCAAGAAAGCACAAATTACGCTTCCAGTTTAGAAGTCTTGTGATGATAATGCTCTGCCTTGCAAGTAACAGAAGTGTGCTCTTTTAGTTCTCGCTAACAGAATCAGATCAGGATCTGGGCATTCCAAGAGCCATGCATGTGGTGAATACGTTTATCCAAGAAAGTGAAACTGGCAATATAGCTGGGGTTTAATGTCGGTTCATAAATGTGTGAGTCTTCTCAAGCTGCTCTAATAAAATAGTCATACTAAGTCACTTAGTGGCTTAAAAAAAATAAAAATATTTACAACCACTGCATATGCTAAAGTTCCATCAAAGGTTTCAACATGAGGATTGCATTCTCATTGTTTTTATTCTTTGAAAGCAACTGCCATTTACTTTAGTGTTCACGTGAGCTCTTGTTTATGAATATGAAGACATGGAGGTGGGATGGAGAAAGAAAGGAAAGGAAAGAAAGAGAGAGATGAAAGAAGCGGGCCTAAATATCTGATGTGCATGTGGGGGTCTTGCAGAGGACATCAGATACCTTGGACCTGAATTTACAGGTAGGCACATGCCACCTGATGTAGATGCTAGACACAAAATCCTTTTCATTGGACAGAGAAGCAAGTGATCTACACTGAGCTAAGTCTATGCCTCAATGCATAGATTTGGGAAAAGATGGGCAGGCAACAAAAAGATGATCACTAAAAGGGGACATTGGAGTGATCATAAAAGAAAGAAAGAAAAAGTGAAAAAAAGAAAGAAAGAACACTATAAAACTTCAAAGACAGACAAAGTATAAATAAATCTGAGTGTAAAGAACATGCCTATTTTATGTAAAACAAAAGGTTAAATGAGTGTATGATAAAGGAGAAAAGTACTGCTATCTTTAAAGAATAATATTTGATTAAACGGCAAGTACCATGCTAAATGTGAAAACAAATCTCAAGCCACCAAACACCTTCTAATAATTCAAATAATCCAGCTGTAGTCCCTTGAGAGACTCCTGTGTGGGGAAACTACAGATGTTCTATATGAGGAAACTTGTCAGTGGAAACCTCAGTTCAATGTTCTCAAAAATAAATAAAAAAAGAATTTACTAACAGACCAGGAACATAGAAATAAGCTTCCCTGGAAAAGCAGCTTGACTGAGTCCTTGATAAATCTATGAGACAGTAAGTAGAAGATTCAACTAATATCTTCCTTTATACTTGACCATTGAAACCAGGAAATTAAATGAGTGTGGTTCTCAGCGCTGTCTTTTTGATCTTTGATATTCAGTCCTATAAAATAAATAAAAAGAAGATGGACAGTTCTGATAGTATGATGGTATAGTTATGGCCTTTATATTAGGTAGGCAAAAACCTAATGGTGTCCCATTCTATACTCTGGCTATATATGTTAAATGATTTAAAGATATGCTAGTCACTAGAACCCTTGGCCATTTAGGCCAGAAGAGGAAAGAGAAATCAAGGAACAAAAAAACCATCCTTCAAAGACAAATGCAAGAATCAACACCTAGACCTATAATCATTCCAAATCAGATGCCTAAATGCAGTGTAAGAACACAATCAATAACAGAAAAGGCAATATGGCATCATCAGAGCCCAGCTATCCTACAACAGCAAGACTTCAACAGCCCAAGCCAGCTGAAGCAGAAGAAAATGCCCTAAAAATGACTTTATGAAGATGACAGAGATCCTTACAGAGGATACGAACAAATCCCTTAAAGAAGTTGGGGAAAAGGCAAAGAAAAAAATTGGAAGAAATCAATAAATCCCTAAAAGAAAACCAAGAAAAAAGAAACAAAGAAATGAAGGTAACTGTTTAAGACCTGAAAATAGAAGTAGAAGCAATATAGGAAACAGAAATGGAGGGAATCCTGGAAATGGAAAATCTGGGTAAGCAATCAGGAACTATAGATGCAAGCATCATTAACAGAATACAAGAGATGAAAGAGAGAATCTCAGGCATTGAAGACATGATACAGGAAAAAGATTCATCAGTCCAAGAAAATGTTAAATCTAAAAAATCCTAACACCTAAAATCCAGGAAATCTGGGACACTATGAGAAGACCAAACATAAGAATTATAGTAGTAGAAGGAGAAGAAACTCAACTTAAAAACTCAGAGAGTATATTTAACATAACCATAGAAGAAAATTCTCCTAGCTTAAGTAAGGACATGCCTATAAAAGTAGAAAATGTTTACAGAACACCAGGTAGATTGGATCTGAAAAGAAAATCTCCTCACCATATAATAATCAAAACACTAAACATACATAACAAAGAATATTAGAAGCAGCAAGAGAAAAAGCCTAAGTAACATATAAAGGCAGACCTATTAGAATAACACTCAACTTCTTAACTGAGACCCTACAACCCAGAAAAGTCTTGACTGATGGTTTGAAGATTCTAGGAGACCACAAATGCCAGTTCAGACTACTATACCCAGAAAAATTATCAATCACTAGATGGAGAAAACAAGATATTTCATGACAAAGCCAAATTTAAACAATATTTAACCATAAGCCCAGCCCTACAGAAGGTACTAGAAGGAAAACTCTAAACCCAGGAAGTTAAATACATCCACAAAAACACATTCAATAGATAATCCCTTACCAGCAAAATCCAAAGAAGGGAAACACACAAACACACACAGAGAGAGACACACACACACACAAACACAGGTACTAACAACAACAACAACAACCAAATAACAGGAATTAACAATTATTAGTCATTAATATTCCTCATCATCAATGGACTCAATTTGACAGTGAAAAGACAGAATAGATATAAAAATAGTATCCATCATTCTGCTGCAAACAAAAAACAGACTTCAGCCTCAAAGACAGACAATCTCAGAGTAAAAAGTGGAAAAAAGATTTTCCAGTCAAATGGACCAAAGAGGCAAGCTGGTATAGCTATCCTAATATCTAACAAAATAGACTTCCAACCAAAATTAATCAAAAGAGATGGAGAAAAGCATTTCATATACATCAAAGGAAACAACCACCAAGATGATGTCTCAATTCGGAACATCTATGCTCCAAATATAAGGGCACACATATTTGTAAAAGAAAAATTACTAAAGCTTAAATCACACATAGAACCCCAGACAATATTGGAGGGAGACTTTAATACCCCACTCTCACCAATGGATGATGTGTGATATCGTTCTGTATGCTGTGAATATGTGTTGCTCTGAGTGGTTGATAAATAAAGCTGTTTGGCCAATGGTAAGGCAGAATAAGGTTAGGTGGGACATTCTAACTAGAGAGAGAGGAAGGAGAAACACAGAACAGAGGAGATGCTGCCAGCCGCCGCCATGAGAAGCAAGATGTAAAGATACCGGTAAGCCACAAGCCACGTGGCAAAATATAGATTCATAGAAATGGCTTAATTTAGAATATAAGGGCTAGCTAGCAAGAAGTCTTCCACAGCCATAGTTTAAAAATAATATAAGCCTGTGTGTGTTTATTTGGGACCAAGCAGCTGCAGGATATGGGTGGGAAAGATTCTGCAGGACCAGAGAAAACTTCTGGCTACAAATAGTAACTAAACAGAGAAATAATGTAACAGACAGATGTTACCACTCAGATGGACCTAACAGATATTTAAAGAACATTTTATCCAAACACAAAAGAATATACCTTCTTCTCAACCCTGCATGGAACCTTCTCCAAAATTGACAATATATTATGCTACAAAGAAAGTCTCAACAAAAAATTAAAGTAACCTCCATATTTTATCAGACCACCATGTATTAAAGCTGGATTTCAACAACAGAAACAGCAGAAAACATACAAACTTATGGAAACTGAACAACTCCATATTGAGTAACCACCGGGTGAAGGAAGAAATAAAAAAGGAAGTTAAAGACTTCCTAGAATTCAATGAAAATGAGTGTACAACATGCTCAAACTTATGGGGCACAAGGAAAGTGGTGCTAAGAAGAAACTTCATAGCACTAAGTGCCTTCATGAGGAACTTTGACAAGTCTCATACTAGCAACTTAACACCTGAAAGCTCTAGAACAAAAAGAGGCAGACATACCTAAGAAGAGCAGACAGCAGGAAATAATCAAACGGAGGGCTGAAATCAATAAAATAGAACAAAGTGAACAATACAAAGAATCAAGGAAACAAAGAGTTGGTTCTTAGAGAAAAATCAGCAAAATAGGTAAACCCTTATCCAAACTAACTAAAAGGCAGAGAGAGAATATCCAAATCAACATAATCAGAAAGAAAAAAGAGGAAAGAGCAACAGACTTTGAGGAAATCTAGAGAATCATTAGATCATATTTCAAAAAACTGTACTCCATAAAATTGGAAAATTAAAAAAAAGTCTTGATAGATACTACTTACCAAATTTAAATCAAGATCAGGTAAACAATTTAAATAGACTGATAACCCCTAATGAATAGAAGCAGTCTTTAAAAGTCTCCCAAACAAAAAGAGCCCAGTGCCATATGGTTTTAACAGAATTCTACCAGACTTTCAAAGAATAGCTATCACCGACACTCCTTCAAATTATTCTACAAAATAGAAACAAAAAGAACATTTCAAAAACCTTTCTATGAGGCCACAGTCACCCTGATACTCAAACTATACAAAGACCCAACAATGGAAGAGAATTACAGAACAATTTCCTTCATAAACATTGATACAAAAATACTCAACAAAATACTGGCAAACTCAATTCAAGAACACATCAAAGAGATCTTCCCCCATAACCAAGTAGTCTTCATCCTAAAGATGAAAGGATGGTTCAACATACAAAAATCTGTCAGTGTAATCCACCGTATAAACAAACTGAAAGAAAAAGACCACATGATCACCTGGTTATATACTGAAAAATCTTTTGACAAAATCCAACACCCTTCCATGATAAAAGTCTTGGAGAGATCAGGAATACAAATGATGTTTCTAAACATAATAAATGCAATGTACAGTAAGCCAATTACCAACATCAAATTAAATGGAGAGATATTCAAAGCAGTTTCACTAAAATTAGCAACAAGATAAGGTTGTCCACTCTCTTCATACCTATTCAATATAGTAATTAAAGTTCCAGCTAAAGCAGTAAGACAACTAAAGCAAACTAAAGGGATACAAATTGGAAAGGAAGAAGTCAAAGTACCATTATTCATAGATGATATTATAGTATATATAAGTGACTCCAAAAATTCTACCAAGGAATCCTTGTAGCTGATAAACACCTCTAGTAAAGTAGCTGGATACAAGATTAAATAAAAAAAAATCAGTAGCCCTCCTACATATAAATGATAAATGGGCTTAGAAAGAAATCAAAGAATTAACATCTTTTACAATAGCCTCAAATAATACTAAATATACTGGTGTAACTCTAAACAAGCAAGTGAAAGACCTGTAAGACAAGAATTTCAAGTCTTTGAAGAAAGAAATTGGAGAAGATATCAGAAGATGGAAATATCTCCCATGCTCATAAATAGGTAGGATTAATATAACAAAACTAGCCATTTCACAAAAAAAAAAAAAAAAAAAAAAATCTACAGAACCAATCTCCTTAAAATCCCAACTCAATTCTTTATAGACCTTGAAAGAACAATACTTGACTTCATGGAAAAACAAAAACCCAGAATAGCTAAAACAATCCTGTACAATAAAAGAACTTCCAGAGGTATCACTATCACTGATTTCAAGCTCTGTTATAGAGCAATAGTAACAGCAGCGTGGTATTAGCATAAAAACAGAAAGGTTGTATCAAAGACTATTGGGTTCCAACCCCTCAATAGCCTTCTCCCAGAGTTCCAGAAGAGATGATACCAGTGGTGGATTGATTAATATGAGGGATACTTGAATAAATTTACATACACAAAACTCTTTAGTCCATATACCTTTTTTCTTCTGAGTCAGTTCTCTCTCTACACAGCTTCTATTCTGCTCTCTTATTTAGCTCTTTTCTTGCCTGATTCTCTCTACATTTTTCTGCTGTTCCCTCTAAGTGCTATCTTAATTCCATCTTGGTCTTTCTTGTTCTTACCCACCTAGTTCTTCCCCATTTGGCTCTTCCTTATCTTCCATCTCATTCTTCTAGTTCTCTATTCTTGTCCTCCAATCTAGTTCTCCTCAAGTCTCTGAGGTTTACAGTTATTTACCCATGCAATAGCAAAGCTCAGCAAGGTCACTAGGCTTGAATTTCCTCAGGGTCAAAAGGAGGGGCAATAAGATGCACACAAAAGAGCAGTAATTGCCAGCCATCATCTGCAACCCAAAAGGGAAGTGACTAATGAGGAAAAGAATCAACTAAGGACTAAATTTGGTTAATATCTAAGGAACGGAGATTTTATGTGCTCAAACTATATTCTTAGAAATGGTTAGTTGAAATGTTAAGAATCTGTAAGTCACTAAATCATGGGTGAAAGTAAAACTGCCTTATTTTCCTTTGGCTCCTTATCTGTTCAAGTCTTCTCAAACAGATAGTCTGGATGATTAAATCTATTCTTAGAAAGTCTGGGAGGTATCTCAGATAAGATACTTTAATCCAGAGAAGTTCCTGGCCGGATGTTGCTAATGACAATAATTACAGAAAGGCCTGAAATTAGGGATCTTGACAGTGTCTGTTAGCACAGTTTGAGAAAGTTATACAAATACTTTAATTGTATAGGGGAAATTGTGCACAATGAATGACCAAACATACTGTTCCTAGGAATGGAAAAGCTACAACAGCACATGAGAAATTCATAGCAGGAAACAGCCAATATTTTAAAGCCAATATCACCAAAACTCCTTAAGTCTTGGCTTTATCCTCTGAAAGGTCCTTGGCTTCTTCCAGGTATTAGCTTTTGCCATAGTCAGCTGAATTTCTACTTCATATTTCTGCAGCTCCTAGCAAGGTGGATTAATGGAATCAAATTGAAGGCACAAACATAAATTCACACACCTATGGACACCTGATTTTCAACAAAGAAGCCAAAATTATACAATGTAAAAAAGAAAGCATCCTCAAAAAATGGTGCTGGTCTAACTGGATGGCAGCATGTAGAAGAATGCAGATAGATCCATATCTATCACCTTGCACAAAACTCAAGTCCAAGTAAATCAAAGACCTCAGCATAAATACAGATAAACTGAACGTGATTAAAGAGAAAGTGGGAAATAAACTCAAACACATTGGCACAGGACACAACTTCCTAAAGAGAAAATCAATAGCACAGGTACCAAGATTGACAATTAATAAATTGGACCTCATGAAATTGAAAAGTTTCTGTAAGGCAAAGGGCACCATCAATAGGAAAAAATGGTAGCCTACAGAATGGGAAAATATACTCATCAACCCCACATCTGATAAAAGGCTGATTTCCAAAATATATAAAGAACTTAAGAAACTAGAAATTAACAAACCAAATAATACAATTTAAAAATGGGGTACAGATCTAAACAGAATTCTCAATGGAAGAATCTCAAATGGCCAAGAAACACAGAAGGAAATGTTCAACATCCTTAGATTTCAGGGAAATACAAATCAAAATAACTCTTAGATTCCATCTTACACCTGTCAGAATGGCTAAGAACAAAACCACAAGTGACAACTCATACTGGAAAAGATGTGGAACAAGGGGAGCACTCATCCATTGCTAGTGGGAGTGTGAACTTGTACAGCCACTTTGAAAGTCAGTGTGTTGGTTTCTCAGAAAACTGGGAATCAATCTATCATAATACCCAGCTACACTGCACTTGGGTATGTACCCAAAGGATGGTCAGTCATACCACAAGGATACTTGCTCAGCTATGTTCATAGCAGCATTATTCCTAGTAGCCAGAACTTGGAAACAACCTAGATGTCCCTCAACCAAGGTATAGATAAAGAAAATGTGGTACATTTACACTATGGAGTATTACTCATCTGTTAAAAACAAGAATACCAGGAAATTTGAAGGCAAATGAATGGAACTGGAAAAAAAAAAAAAACATCCTGAGTGAAGTAACCCAGACTGAGAAAGAAAACCATGATATGTACTCACTTATAAGTGGATATTAGCTGTAAAATAAAAGATAACTATGCTACAATCCAAAGACCAAGAGAGATTGGTAACAAGGAGGGATCACAAGGGGATTCCCAGATCTCCTTGGGAAAGAGAAATAGAAGAGATTTTGTGAGTGGACTGAGGTCAGGTGGGGATGGTAACATGAGCAGTTTGGTTGGGATGGGGCAGAGGAGGAGAATACTGAAAGAGACTACTGGAAAAGGGTGGGGGCATTTCAGGGTCTGGTAAAAATCTGGCACAAGGGAATCTCCCAGGAATCTACAAGGATGACTCCAACTAAAGCTCATAGCAATAGCATATAAGTAGCCTGAACTGGCCATCTCCTATGACCATGTTGTTGCCTAGCCCAATTGTCATCAGAGAGGCCTCATCCAGCAATGGATGGAAACAGATGCATACCCACAACCAAATATTAGGCGAGTTTGGGGAATCCTGCAGAAGAGGGGGTTAGAAGGGTCATCAGAGCCAGAGGGGTCAAGGACAACATAAGAAAACTCACAGAATCAACTAACCTGGGCTCATATTGGCTCACAGAGACTGAACCAAGAACCAGGGAGCCTGTATGGGACTGATCTAAACACTGTACATACATGTTACAGTTGTGTAGCTTGGTCCTCTTGTGGGATTCTGAATATCAGGAACAAGGGCTATCTCCAACTCTTTTGCTGGCTTTTGGGACCCTACTCCTCACACTGGATCACCTTGCCCAGTCTTTATACATGGAGAAGTGCTTAGTACTACTTCAATTTGATATGCCATGTTTTACTGATATTTGTGAGACACCTGCCCTTTCCTAAACAGAAATAGTGTAGGAGTGGATGGGGGTGGGTAGGAACAGAGAGGAGGTGGGTGGCAGGAACTGAGAGGAGTGGAGGGGAAAGTGCACCTGGGATATAAAATAAACAAACAAATAAATAGATGTATTTAAAAACAATTTAAAGGCAGAGATGTGAATCAACCATTATTACAAAACATTTTCATTAAAACATTGATTTCTAATATATATTATATTTTTATATTTCATTCTATAACATAATTAAAATGTCTGTGCTTGTATTAGTTTGTTTTCTTCTCCAAAGTACAAAAATCTCATTGGTACTGAGTAACATATGATATATCTTGCTATAACTGTCTTTTAAGCAGAGTCCAGTGATTGGCATTTAGTTTGATCTCATCTTTGGTACCTTCACTAGGTAAGGTCTCCTAGAGAAACAGAATGAATGGAATATGCATATTGTATAAAATAGGATTTATTACAATTACTTTTACATAGGAACTGGATATCTGAACAACAGCTCTCTGCATGCTGGGGAGCCTGGTAACTGTTCACTCCTCAAAACTGAGTATCTCAGCAATGCCAATCTGGAACAGAAAGCAAGGAAGGTCCTTGGAAAATCAATAATATTCAGTTTTCACATGAAAGCTAAAAAAGCTGGGACCTGATGTCAGTGTACGATGTCAGATCTGATAGACACATTAGCTCAGAAGGAAGGGGGAAGCAGGCAGGGAACATTGTTTTCTTGAACAACTGCATCCAGTTTACCAGTCTAACAGAGGGCCTCCACTTCTTCCCAGCAGATCTCTCTGGAAATGTCCTCAAATACACACCCAGAAACATCTTCTACATAATTATAAATCCCAACCTGCTAGCAGTCAAGACAAAGCAGTGAAGACTCTCAAAAAATGTATTGACAGAATTATATACCCTAGTAAAAGTGCTCCCATTTATTGACAGAATGTTTTTTGCTTTGAAGTTAATAGCAATGAAATAATCTAGAGAAAAAAATCAGGATAAATAGTTGATATAGTATACAGATATATATATATATATATATATATATATATATATATATATATATATATATATATACTTTTTAATATTTTGATATTTTTTAATTCAAACTTGGATGCATCACTTCAGCACATAATGACTGTCACTATGATATATTGTCCACATAGCTAGGAAGGTTGTCAGCAGTATTCACCCATACCCATAGTATATATTATTAATTCATTATTAACTATATAGCATTATTTAAATTGATTGATTAATCAGTTACTACAATAGTTCTTATAAGTGTAAGTTAAAAGGTAATCTGCTGAACATGTGTGATTTGTTATATTAATGACTGGGCCTCTATTAATGCAATAGGCTTCAATAGCGGGAATAGCACTTGTGTTTATTTATTTGAGCAAAAAGGCTGTGGTTATGTTGAGAAAGATTCACTCATCACCCTCAAACCTGAAGCTTTGCATTTGTTTTCCACTTAGTCTTCAAACACAGCATGTCCCTTGCAAACATCATCATTTTTTATTCAGAACAAACTTCTCTACTTTTATTCATCCTGTTAGAAGCACTGTACTTTTCCTATCCATCAAATACAGCATGTCTGGTAATTTTGAAATGTCTTTTGTCTCCATTGCATATAACTAATTGCCTTAGACTTTGAGCACATCTTTTAACCGTGTTTCTTTTGACAACAACCTAACTGGATGCAGAGAAATTGGGTGTACAGATTTGGAGTCCATGAGTCACATCTACAGAAATGGCTTCATTATTATTCAGAAGCAGATTCTCCTCATCAGCTTCCTTTATAGTATTCACTCTTATATTTACTTTATTCCAAGACTTGCAACAATATGCTCAGTCTCCCCTATTTTAATTCTACAAATCCTGTAGTGTGGTGTAATTGTTTCACAAGCAGGGGACATGCTTCCTGGAAGGTGTAGCGACATGTTTGATGTCTTAAACTGAGGCTTTCCTGGCCACTTATAAAAATGAAAAACCACAACATTGCCTATGGGCTACATTCCTTCTTTTTAAAAACAATTTTTTTTTTTCAATAACGTGTATATTGTTTGTCTCTGTGTGGGTATTTGCACATGTGA
This sequence comes from Peromyscus californicus insignis, assembly GCF_007827085.1. Classification (NCBI taxonomy): domain Eukaryota; kingdom Metazoa; phylum Chordata; class Mammalia; order Rodentia; family Cricetidae; genus Peromyscus; species Peromyscus californicus. Next base: position 15,826,568 of record NW_026294503.1, read on the forward strand.
GTACTAACACATGTGAGTGATAATGCATACAGAATCCAGAAGAGAAGGTATTTATCTTTTAAAGATGGAGACGTTGGTGGTTGTGAAACAGCTTATGTGGGTGCGAAGGACTGAAACTGGGTACCTTGGAATTCTTTTAACCATCAAACCATCTCTCCAGTCCCTGTATTATTTCTTGATGTTTTTTCCTGAGTTTGCATACCTCAATTCTTTGATAATATGTAGCTAGAGTTTTCCTGCCTAGCCCACAGTCAGGACAAATCTCTGTCACCCACCAGTCCCACAGTCGCTCAGACCCAACCAAGTAAACACAGAGACTTATATTGCTTACAAACTGTATGGCAGTGGCAGGCTTCTTGCTAACTGTTCTTATATCTTAAATTAACCCATTTCTATAAATCTATACCTTGCCATGTGGCTCATGGCTTACCAACGTCTTCACATGCTCCTTGTCATGGTGGCGGCTGGCAGTGTCTCCCTGACTCAACCTTCCACTTCTCAGAATTCTTCTCCTCCTTGTCCCGCCTATACTTCCTCCTGCCTGGCTACTGGCCAATCAGTGTTTTATTTTTTAACCAATCAGAGCAACACATTTGACATACAGACCATCCCACAGCAATAATATAATACATTTGATTAATTATTTGATATTTTCAGTTAAGATATTTTGATCACATATACCTCTAACTTCTCCCAGACCCATTACCCCTGCTTTGTATTTATTTGTTTTATTTTCTTTTATTTGTTTCAAAAGAAAATGTTTTAGGACAGTTGTTCTACTCCTTTGGCTAAGAGAATCTTTCTATCTTCTCTGCTATGTTCCCTGAGCCATAGTTATCAGAGCACTATTGTAAATGTATTGACTGGGCATGGTCACTATAACTTCAGTTGTTCTCTGTTTTGATCAGTTGTGGCTTTTGGTAATAGTTTCCATCTTTGATGATGGGTATGAGCTATATTTTTCTGTGGATATGTGAATAAATATTTAGAATGCAATTAGAAATTAAATTGGCTTATGGAAATGGTAATTGTAGATTCTCTTCCAGGCCATGGAAACATTTCTATTTGAAATACTTTTATCATCATAGACAAATCCCCAGTAGGCATCAAGAACTCCTACTTTACAGCTTTGTAGTATTGTAGATTATTAAAGATAGCTTTAAACAGTATTATCCTAGGAATTAATATTATTAATTTATATTATTAGTGAATTCTTACAAACTCACATTCTAGGTGAGATAATGTTTATTGATGAAACAATTTTCAAGGGACTCTAGAATCATATATATCTTTGTCTAGTAATCCCAGTGATGGCTTTTAAATAAAGGAATGTTTTCTCCCCTTTATCTTTCTTTTCTTATAAGAATAAGCCACTTTGCTCATTAATATGCCTCAAATAATATGCAGGCTGGTATCTCAATGTTTGATCATATCTCTTTTCCAGAGCTTATTTTCCTTATTGTCTATCATTAATTATTTTGTAGCCTTTCAGGGAAATGTTTGGTGAAGTTTGTAATTTTTGTTAAATTTGACTACTACCTTTTCTGTTCTGGTATATTTATTGTAAGCTAAATATTATATAGAGATTTACTTAAATATCTGTAAGCTATAAGCTTAGCAGAACAGTTTACATCCTGGACTTTGCCTTGACTTTGTCTTCGAATAGATCCTGAAGGTCATAAAGAGATAAAGGAACTGAGCTTCTGGAGTCTTCCCTGGGTGTGTGCCCTCATTTGCAAATCTTCCTGGCTTTCTAGATTGCCAGGAAAACGTAGGAGACTTTCAAACTATTCTTCAAGACATCACATTCATTAACATTTCTTTCCAAGCTGTTTGGACAGTCAACTGTTAGTTTTAAGTGTTAGAGGTCATGCCAAGAGGTCATGATCAACTCTCTGTAAAAGTTTTTAACAAACAGTCTGAGTAGCTGCTCCAATACTGGGACAACTCCTTCTTAGGCAGCATAAAAGCTCTGCTTTGTACTGATCCTCCAGAGAACTACCCTATGGGTCAAAACCACTAGCCATAATCTCCTGCAAATGACAAATTGCTCACTGGAGTCTGCTCCTTTGGGAGAAGAACCTGTGCCTACACTGTGAGATGTTATCATTGTAAACATTACAGAGTTGGGACTAAGATTGGGAGTAGCCAAAACATTAATTTCTTTATTTCTGAGACTGAGAAGTTTTCTTTTTACTTAAACACTGTTCTCATGACTACATAAGATTTCTGTTTTGACTTATAAAAAGCAGATTTTGTTACTTTTAATGATTTTTTTAAATGAATAAGGAAAGTTAATTTTTTTTATTTCTTTGTTCAGACATTTTCATGTACCCTACTAGAAAGATTTAAGGTGATGTTATAATGCCAACAGAAATCAGTCAGTATTCAAGGATAAAAGGAATACAGGTAAACTAAGCATGTATGAAAGGTCCTGAAACACCGGGACCTTTGCCTGTGCCTTTACGTTATTGTACTTAGATTTTTAGGCTGTATTTGAGGGTCTACTCAGGTATTTTAGAAAATATAGGCAAGTACTTTGAGATTTATGTTCCATGATTCAATATTTGTATTCACTCGAGCAATGAAGAACTTAATTATTTAAAGCATATTTGTTGAATAATTTCCATAAATGTCATGGACTATAGATGGTTTGAGAAGGAACTTAGAGAAGAAGGTGTGTAAATGACATATATAAAATTCAAAAGTATAAAGTCATGATGAAGCAAACTAATGTAGTGACATGAAGTCGAAGGAGCCTGGGGACATGGGAAGAATGTTTATGGATTGCGATCTTCAATCATTTCAACTAGGGTGGAGGGAGGAAAACACAGTAAGGAGAGGAAGAAGGAAGAGAGCTAGAATTCTGTGGCCACTTTTGCATCCAAAGAGATTAACCATATTGTGCAGTAAGTGAATTTGGAGCAGAAAAAGAAAAAAAAAGGTGAATTGATTTTTCAGGGCTTTGGAAATTAAGTAGTTCATTGAACATACATCAATGATATCTAAAGATAACTGGAGATATATTTCACTATAATATGAGTACTAGGAACTGGCAACAGAGATGTGCAATAGAAGGATGGAGATGGCATGCACGTTAAACTCAGAATGAGAGAAAATTTTATGTGATAAAGAAAATGCTCTGATGTAGCAGTAAGAATGGAGGGAAGATTTGTGTTCTCATAATAAAACCAGAGTTGTCATATACTTAAAGAGTGACTGGTACCTGGAGAAGTTCTTAGCCTTTTTACATAGGCCGTCCACAGTAACTTAATTTTTAATATTTCCACCTGAAAGAAAATTAGAGATATAATTGTCAAACATGTTTGGCCATCAGTACTGTATTTAAAAAATCACCCCAAAGTAGCATCATTCCTAAGTTCAAATTTTCTAATAAGAGATTTCATAATAGGCTCCAAATACATAATAGTCCATGTTTTGTGAAATAATATTGCTTCCTATCAAAATAAAAACTAGACTTTATTTTTCAATTGATACTGTTATTAAACAGTGAGGCTATATTGCATACATAATGGCAACAGATATGAAAACATGAATGTATTATTGGTGTGTTTTTCATGTGAAGATTGCAATACTTAGTAACTGCCAGTGTTTGAAATGAGCACAGTTGACTCTACAATATTTAAGAAGCCTTAAGTGAGAAGCTAAAACCAATTTATTTTAGCATGAGTCATGTCATAGCATGAGATAATAAGTGTTCTTTATATACAATATTTGAGAGACAGTCTTTTAAATGCTCAGGTGCAAATATTTTAGGCTCTCAGTCCACCTTGTTTTGTCACTGCTTAGATATGTCATTATAATTCAAAACCACAGACAATATCTAAAGGAAATAGCACGCCTACAAGTAATATTTTAGAAATAATTTCGATTTGTCATAATTTGATATAAATTATTATCTATTTTTTCAAAGTTTAAAACAGTTTCACAGATGAGGAAACATGTAGAAGATTTAGAATCAAGCAGAAGCTTCAGGGTCCCTTTGGACCAGGTTTTCTGATCATCGATTGGAACTGTCAATCTACATAACTTTTTCTCCAACTCTTATATAATATCAGCACAGACAGAGAGCAGGTTTACTTTTTCTCACTCTGAGTCACTCAGACTTGAGTGGGAATTTTCTTGTACTTTCTTTCCCTCTTGTTTGAAAGAATAACAGAGTCAGGAGTTTGTTCTTTTACGATTCCAAAGTTAAGTAAAAAATATTTAATGGAATGACTAAATACACATGAGTTAATGAATATAACAATATTTCTCTTCTGGGAGACTAATAACAAAGGAGGCAAAGAAACAAAAGTAACAGAAAGCAATCAAAGCCTGGAACTCACAGAGATACTCCTGCCTGTGCCTCCCTAGTGCTGGTATTGAAGGCATGTCCTACCACCATCTGGTTCACAATTCATAGTTTTTTTTAAATTGACATTTAGGTAAATTTTAGTCATAATTATCTTCTATATAAACAAAATCTAATGTACATTCTGTACAATGCAGTAATATACCTTTTAATGATAAATTTCTGATAATATGTTAAATACTCATATGCACAGAATATCAGTAAAATTAATTTTTAGGTAATTTAAATAGTATACAAATATAGTGTTTAAAGTAGTCAAAACAATATAAGTTTATATGAGTTTCATTTTACCAGTAAGGCTAAACACATAGAAATGAAATACATTAGATCATAATGGATGCCTTGAGCAGTCTTGATTCAGGGGGAGGGGCTTGGACCTGCCTCAGCTGAATGCACCAGGCTTTTCTGACTACCCAAAGGAGGCCTTACCCTTTTGGAGGAGGGAATGGGGGGTGGGTTGGGGAGGGGGAAAGCTAGGGGGAGTAAGAGGAGCAATGAGAGGGGGACCTGTGGTTAGTATGTAAAATGAATAAAGATTTTTCTTTAACCAATAAAAAAGAACCAAAGACAGTAAAACAAAGATTTTTATGTAGTTTGGTATGTTATTTTTTTATTATTTTCTTCTGTTCCTGTGAATTCAAGGAAAAAAATCCAGTATTATCATATTCTAATGTATTTTTATTCTCATTATGGGTTACATTATGAGCTAATATATTCCACAATTAATAGTTTTAAAGAACAATCATTTGCTTAACTCCACAGCTGTTTCAATGGTTCACAATGTACTGGTTGTTCTAGGCCAGGACAAATGCAGTACCTTGCTAATTCCATTTTTATAAACAGAGAATTAAAAAGCTATGGATTTAGAACCATGGTGGTGACTTATCTTAAATGTTATGATTTAACATATCTGTGTATAAAATATCAGTAACCCTGATAATATAAAAAAAGGTTTATTTTCATTAATAATACTATTCTAAGGTTTTCACAATATGGTGTTCCATATCACATATTTCATTGTGCTCTACTTCAAACTATAGACTCCTCAATTGAGAATATGCTTAAAACAGACTTGACATTATAGTATGAGTGTTAAAAAGGAGGTTGCAATTCATCACAATAGCTACTGATCTCAGACTTCTTTATTAGCTTTGTGACACTGAACAGTTCATTTATTTATGACTTATTGTCTCTTTCTTTAGATAGAAGAAACACATGCTAACATATAAATGGCCAGTAATTAAAATAATTAGGAACAGAATGTATGTGAGCCTTCAGCACATTAGCATAAAATATAATTTAGTTTTATTTTTTGGTTGTTTGTTTACTTCAACCCAAATATCATATGAGGAAAAAATGATCTGGAGTCACTAAAATAGATTCAAGGCAAATGGTTAGGTTAATATAATTTTAGTATGCTTTTCATTACACAAGTAAAGTACATCAAAAATCAAATGTGAATTGGAAATCCATTCTGAAAGACCTTCCATTGGTAGAGGTTGGCCAAGGAACTGTTGGAATTTTATCCTTAGTCACGAACGATACAAGCATTTCTGTTTACCTTGGAAGAACGTTCCATTTTCATTCAAAGGCACACCCTTATTTGTGCTGAGTTTCTTTTACCATCCAGGGTCAGTAACAGAATATGTACCTGATTCTCTTGAGATAAATAAATCCCTTTTGCACGACTACTTCCTTGGATGTCAAAATATAGTAAGGTGAATGTTATTGTAAGACCTGCTTTCATGATCGCTTTAAATATATATATGAACTAAGATGTTATAATGAAACTTAATAGTAAAGACATGAGCTTTAATTTTAGAAAACATTCAATGAGATCTGTAGCTTATGGATGAGCATTAGTATAATAAAACCTGTAGCTGTATCCAACCTTATTAAATAAGAAACACAGAACCAATGCAAAGAAGAAAGCCAAGAGGTCAGAGCTAAGAGCTAAAACCTTACCCTTCTCCTGCGGTGGTCCTACCTCTCCGAACCAGAGCTACCCCTGTGTTAAAGTCTTTATATAGAGTTCCTGTCCTGCCTTCTCATTGGTTGTAAACCCAACCACATGACCGCCTCCTCACGGCCTGTCTGTATAGGCCTCCAGGTTTTCCATGATTGGTATTAAGATTAAAGGCATGTGTATCCAATAATGGCTGTATCCCTGAACATACAGAGACTTACCCAGCTCTGCCTACCAAGTGCTGGAATTACAAGCGTACGCTACCACTGCCCTGCTTTCCTATGGCTTGCTAATAGCTCTGACCCCCGGGCAACTTTATTTATTAACATACAAATAACATTTTAATACAAATAAAATATCACCATAAAAACCTGTACTTTGAAAACTTTCAAAATATCATTTATATAAGTACAAATATTTTCTTAAGAACAGTCTTAAATTTTTGTTGTTGAATGGCTTTCTCATACTTGTGGTGAGCCCTGCCTCATCACTTCATAGTGAACAATATAAAAGACAGGATCTGGTTTTCAGAATCTAAAGTCAATAGTCTACTGCCTTCAAGGTTAAAAACTTTCAGCATACTGAAGTTGATTTCTGTTTCATAATTTTGATGATGCTACTTTCCTAAGTCAAATGATTTTGTATTAAAGGCGCTATTGAATTGTGCCAATCATTTCTTAATCCCATCAGATAAAACCTAGCTAAATGACATTTTTAATGAGAACATTTGAACTATCTTCTCAAACTAAAATCTAATTAAATTCAGTCCATTTATATATGTAGTGAGGAGGACACAGTGTCTTTATCCACCCATCTCTATTTCCTGAAGAACAATTACTGTTTTATGTCACATCCTTTTTTCTACATTTATCAAAAATTATATTGATGTTATGCAACTAACTTTCATCCTAAATAGTGTTATACTATGTATTGTCTTAGGTTTTTCCTATTTAATCCATTATTTCACTAATCATATACAGGTTGCTATCTATATTAAGAAGATATATGAAGATATTATTTACTGTTTTTTTAATGGTTCAATCCATTTTTTACATAATTGTTGCTTTCTAAAATGTTATCACAAATCCTCTTGGTTAAAGAAGATAGCAATAAGATCTTGTGTGTATTTCCATTGAAGTAAAAATTTGGTATTTAAAAAATTGATGCTTGGAATGCTCACTTAGCCAAAATTCCTTTATTCCAGAAAGCTTTATGTGGCCAGACCTTTGCTGACTCAGTCCTTCTTGGTGTGTTAAGCATCAGTGATTTTTAATTTAGAAGTATGACATACATTTACCAAGAAATGATAAGAAAAAAGAAAACATTTTGAGTTCATCCTTAATTTGTATCGCTTCTGGAACAATTGAATAGAAATGTGATTTATTATAGACAATTAAAATTTCTCATTTTAGATTTAGTTACATTTTTCAGTGGAGAGAATAATAAATATTCGGCTTTACTAAAAGATGTTTAATGTTACTCACATTGCATAATTTAATAACTATTACATAGAATTCTTAATTCTGTATATGATTATTTAATGTTTTAATAAGATTTAGATCGTTGGTTCAGCATAAGATTCATTTAATCATGCAGAATTAGTCATGTCAAAGTTCAATCAAAGACCTTCAGTATTTCTTAAAATTGTTTCTCCATAAGTAAAATTTGGAAGAGTGTGTAAAAATTTTTAAATGTCAGTAAAACTGTTTTTAGATATCTTCATTTAATTGGGTTTTTATTATGATTGTTATTTGGACTTTTGATGAGCCACCTAGGTTTTTATTTTAGTGAATATTGTTCGTGCATCCATAACTGTGTTGATCCTTCCTTCCCTTGGTATGATTTATCCAATCTTTGATGAATTGCACGCATGTGTTTCACTACTCTAAACAATGTTCCTGGTGAGAAAACAACATAAATGTATTAAATTAGAAAATGTTTATTTTGTATTTTATTGATGTTAATTAATGTGGACTCTGTAATCATGATATCAGGAAAACTAGTTTGAAAGGATAATCAAAGATGTTTTGTATATTTCCTCTTTGGGTGCCAAGTTATGCTTAGAAATCTTTTTTTGTGGGTTATATTTGTGAAATTCGGTGCCTGTATTTGTTCTTTTATATCCCATAGTTACAGAAACTATGGCAATCCATTGTCCTGATTTTAAAAATATGCAGCATACCATGTACAGTTTTTGAATCATTGTAGTTGTAGCATCAAATAAAGTTCTGTCCTTGAGTGAACTCCCTATAGCACACTACATCAGGGGGAAAGAAGGTGGGCTAAAAACAAAAAAGTTACTACATATAAAACAGAGATAAACATGGGGAAGGAAACGTCATGAACAAGTTGGATCAAAAGTGATACAAGGAAAACTGGGCCTGGGACACAACTGATGGCATTGAAGGTCACTTAAAACTTCTAGATTAATATGTATGAGAAGGGGAACATACTTGATTGCTTTGTGAATGTATGTAGTATTAGTCATTTCTTTTGTTGCTGGATAGATGTTAGACCATCTGTGCAAAGAGAGATACAGGGCCACTTGATTGAAAAATATTTTGAACTCAGGTAATAGGAACAATGTCTTCCGACCTCTCTAGCCTTAGCAGTGATTTTATGACATGGTTACATTATAGATTAGCCTTTAATATGCATTTTAAAGTATATACCCATTCACTGAGTGGGTACTACTGAAAGAGATTGGCAAAGCTGGTTGAAAAGTTTGGGTCTGAAAATAGAAAGATAGTTTTAAAATACTGAGAAAAATATAACAGAATTTTCTGAAGGCAGAGGAATAATAACCATTGTGTACATGAAGAAAAACATGCTAAACATCAGATTAAATATATAAGTGATCACAGCAATTAGAATTTTATACAAGAAATAAATATGAACTTGATATTATTAACTCTTAGGTTATTGTCTTTAAAACCTAATTGTGTGCTATTAGTCATAATTTATCAAACTAATGAGTCCTTTATCTTAAAGCCTGGATTCTGTAGTAATTACCTTTTAATATCCTGTATCCAAAAATCCATATAGCTTCTACCTTCCTGTTTTGTCCTTCATCTCTTTATAAATAAAAGATACAACTTTTACCCTTTGTTCTTCTCCTTACTTCAATCCCCAATCCTCCCTCATTCCCTTTTCCTTATATGTTAAACTATTTTTAGTATTACTTTTTATTGTTTTTGCAGTGGTATATGTGTTCATTTTAGACTTTATATATTCTATCCTCTGTTAAGGAAATGTACAGTTTACCAAACAACTTCAGATTATATTTGCATTTATAATTTAGTTATTCTTGAGATAAAAATGATACCAACCTTTGTTCAGAGCAATTCCTCAAAAAATGGATTTACATTTCCTTTTACTCTTTGTTCTCAAGATTAGTTGGAGATGGAGGCATCAAGGTAAGATTCTGCAACTTGGTTTAACAGAGAACTAATAGTAACCTGCACTTGTTAAGAGTAAGTTTATTTTACTGCTCTTCTGTAGCAGAATATCTCAGACTGGGTATTTCACGGAGATGAAATGTTTGTTTTCATCCCTTGGTGCATGGTGAACACTTAATGCTGTTTCTACACATGACAGGAAATGGGAAGTGAAGTGGGCACAGAGGGAAGAGGCAAACCTCAGGAGGCAGGAAGAGGCAAAACTCCATGCTCGACAGAACTCCATGCTCTACAGATAATCTTCCTTGTAACAGATCTAGTTCCTGAGACTCCAACAAGGTTCACCTGAATCCTTCTTAAGGATTTATTCACCTGTTAAAAATCCCACTATCTCTCAATGCTGTTGCACCACTGGGGACTAAATGTCTACATGATTTTCAGAGGAAGAGAGAGAACACACACACACACACACACACACACACACACACACACACACACGCACACGCACACGCACACGCACACGCACACGCACACACACACACACACACACACACACACACACAGTGAAAAAATCACTCAAGGACCACGTCCCTGCAGATTTCCAATACATGGGGTAGCAAATCTTGAACTGATTTATAATATCATAATATTTACAAACCATCTGGCATAAGCAAAGTGGTTTAAAGGTATTCTATTTCAGACAGTAATAGATCATACCAAGTTTTCTTATACTTCCACATTTTGTTCTCTCCCTCTTTTTAAGATACTTGCTTCTTAGAAGGCAAAAATTTAGATAGAAAATGGATAAATAGACAGACCAATAATAGATGGATGGATAGATGGATAGATAGATAGAGATAGATAGATAGATAGATAGATAGATAGATAGATAGATAGATAGATGATAGATAGGTAGACAAATATATAAAATAATAGTGAGAAAATATAGAGAGAAAAGTCTTCCAAGAAAAACTTTCAGACCATGAGATGAAGAAAATCCCACTCAGTCACCAGGAATGCAAAAACAGGTATAATTTTTTTATCATGTTCTTTTTTTCTATTCCTTCACTTTACTGCTCATGTTATTCATAAATATATTTATTGATCCTGTGTCTCTGTCTGTAAAATGTTTTTCTCAGTCAGTGTTTAACAGATACTTATCACAGCATCATGCACATTGTTAACACTCAATAAATATAAAATTAACAGATCAGTATTGTCATTATTCTCTTGTTATCATTTAGTGCACCCAACAAGTAAGATTTTGTTTCAATTTTCAGTCCCTGATGTTACAGAGTACTTAGTTTGATTGACAGATAAATGTCACAATGTGGGGAATTAAATAGACTTTCTGTTAATTAAGTTAGCTTAGTAACCCATTGCTGCAAACTTATTTGAAGGTTAAATTAAAAATAGCTCGATTGCGAGTTAAAAATCTTTCTTCAAAACCCCATCATCGTTTCCCTTATAAGTAATGCAAAGACAGCTATTGTCTGCCCAATATTATGAGTTTTTATACTCATTTACTGAGCCAATCATCTTAGTAACCATCATTTGTTTTTAAAAACCTTTATACTTATCTTCCTGTAGCTCTTGTGATCATGAAAATCTTTGTTCATTCGTTTATCAGTAAATTCTTATTGCATATGAGTAGCAGATTTTCTCTCTCTCTCTCTCTCTCTCTCTCTCTCTCTCTCTCTCTCTCTCTCTCTGTGTGTGTGTTTCTCTGTCTCTTTTCTTTCTTTCCTCATACATATATTTCTTATTGTCTATTCATCAATATGTGTCTATCTCTATCCATATCACCTATTATATATATTATTATAATTATTACAGTCTTGTGGAATTAGGAAAAAATCCCTTATCTGAACATGTTTTAAGAGTTTTACAGTTGCACAGTGATCCAAAACTTGATAATTTGATCAGCTTTGTTATAGATTTGTTACCACTACTTTATAACAAATTTTCCTGTATAGCTTTCACAGTTTACAATAAATGAAATATTAACAATATCACTGTCTTATGATTATGCCATGTAGTTTAAGCATCTAGGGAAAAAAGGCTTTCCCAGGCATATGGCATGCAATAACTAAATGACTTATGCTGAAGAACATGGGTACTAGGATATTAGACAAATATGTAGATCATCATATGTAACACAATAAGACTTATTTTGTAATGTTATCACAAAAGGAAGCATCCAGTACTGAGTGAGGAATTCATTAAAGATCAGACAATGGAACAAAAGCTGTAGATAGGTTTAACTGATGGAGTAATATAGAAATATTGTCTATGAAAATGAAGTACATAGAATGTCGAGTGTCAGGGCTACACTTTTTTTTAGATTTAATAAAACCCTAAAACGAGCTTGCCTGTAAGGAATTGAAGAATGGTAAAGAGAGGACAAGGAAATCAAAGCAGAAATGGAAAATTATGTAGAACCTAATAAGACATGATTTGGGGTGTGTGTGTGTGTATGTGTGTGTGTGTGTGTGTGTGTGTGTGTGTGAGAGAGAGAGAGAGAGAGAGAGAGAGAGAGAGAGAGAGAGAGAGAGAGAGAGAGAGAGAGGAGAAAGAAACAACTAGAGAGTTTAAAGAATGGGAATCATCATACTTGAGAAAACCATTAATCAGCCTGCTAGTTTCCAAGAAGTGGAGCATGGGAAATTTCTAGTATGATGTATTGCACTTCATCATTTCAGCTGCTAAGAAAACAATGTAATCAGTTGATTCAAGAAGTAGATTGCTCATAGTATATTAACTAGTATGAGCTGGGTTTCTTTTTTGAAACATCTTTTCATAACTTAGGAGCAAAGCAGATGTGGCCTATGTACTCATTGACTATTTGTCTGTATCAATGATAAGGAAGACTAAACTTAGAAAGTATCTAATTTTACAAATTAGATGCTAGAAAACCCATTCAGCATCTCTTTCATGGAGAGACATTGACTGAAACTTGCAATGATTTTTCTCTGAGAAGATACCTGTAGACATTCTTTCAGTCTCTAAATTCTCTAAATCTGGGTGAATTTCTGTGAATGTCAGGCTTGAATGGAGAAATTCATTGAAATTCCCTTTTCACAACCAAGAAAACACTTGAGCATACATGTTAATGAAAAGTATATTCCTTTTGTCATGGGGAAATCAAAATTAAGATTTTAGAATAACAGCAGATGACATAATTGAGGAAAAAGGATTGGCACCTTTGACACAAAGCAGAAAAAATTTATCAAACAGTGGCAAGACAATAATTCAGAAACAGAGGAATATAAATGAATTTTTCAGATTTCAGTTTTAATATACTAACACACACTGGATAACATAGGATGAAATACTGTGTAGATTTGAACAACTTCATCCTGGTTCCTAAGGGTTGTGAACTTGAAAGAAAGCATGTTTTTATGAATATGACTCTTAGAAACTAGAAGTAATCACAACATATAATGCATTAGGTAGATTTGGCACAGATTTTAAGATCATAGATAGATTTGAGATTTCTTTGTATTATTTTTAATTATACACCTTGTGTACACTTATGTGTGAGTATGTGCAAGGGATTGTGGGTGCTCAAGGATACTTAGGACATTGGATTTCACTTGAATCTGGAGTTATAGACTGCTGTAAGCTGCCCGATGAAGGTATGCGAACTTAAGTATGGAAGGGCAGTATGCACTTGTTGCTAGTAAAGTACATGTTCAGAGACAGATTTGCACCAAATGAACATAAGGAAATATTAAAACTAAGAAATGAAGCATATTTTGGGGGTTTTTTGGTTACAACGACTCAGTATCTTTCCTATGGTGAACTTGAATTGATGACGGAAATGATCAGGTCTATGTAAACAAAATTGTTCATTCGCACCATCAAAATGAAGACACTTTAGAAGCTGAATGAGAAAAGCACTTAATAATTATCTTTTAATATATTTAAAAACTTTCTCTGCACACACAGGAATTCTTGTTAACTCTAGTTTATGAAACTGAAGTTCTCATTATGTACTGATTACAGAAGTCAATGTGGATGTTGAATAAGAAATTGTGTTTCTTTTTTTTTGAGATGCTAGAGGGAGATATAATTAGAGAAGTAATCAGAGAATTGCTATTCTATAAACTATGAGAATTATAATAATGACATAAGATAATGCAGTTATTAAAAATACTTAAGAAAGGGTCCTGTATGCTACATCTTACAAAGAAAAAAAGACAGTACTCTGGGAAAGAGAGAACTTTGTGTGGTTCACTGGTCTATCATGGTCTATCAAATTATTTCACACATAATATGTACTTATCAATAACTTTTCTGGGAAAGATTTTATTCAAAGATCGTTGGCTATAGAAAAAATATTTAGACTGTAAAAAGACATAAAATGTGTGAAATATCAGTAAAGGCCTGTTTTAGCTTAGAGCTACACTATTGTCAAGGTTACTTTAATATGCATTAGGTTCTGTGCAAACAAGAATGGTCAGTCATTAGTCAGTGTCATGAGTTGTGTTTGTACACCACCAGTGACGCTAAACCAAGTGAGATGACTTGATTGATGGTTCAGAAAACAAACAGAAAACATATGCTATGAGAAGTCCAATTTGTATCTCTCGTATTTTAGGATGTATTTATGTATGATAAAACACAAAATGACTTATTTAGATGGGTTTGGATTTGTGTACACCTGTCCGACACTACTCAAACTTGAAGACAGAACAATTCCATCACCAAGGAAATTTTCCCCAACTTTCATTCCAAACAATTCCCAATCCCTCTCTGTAGTCACCACCAAGTCTCTTCATGAGCCTCTCTCTGGCTTATATTACATTGGATTATATTGCTTATTTGTGAATTTCATATAAATAATAAAATATGAGTATATACATTTAGAGTATGATTTATTTTCCCAATAACAGAGTTTGTTTTTTCTTTTCTTTAAAAAAAATACTTCCTTTATAAGACCAAAGAAGCATATTATCCTTAAATTGCATTTTTTAGTATATCATTCATATTGTTAAATTTTCTTCTATATTTACATGGGTGATTAAATAAATATTCTTCTTTTCAATATTGTTGAGGAACTTAAGTAAATTGATTACTAAATATAAAATCTGTCTTTAATTACTGAGCTCTCTCCACTACTAATGGTGGGGTTATCTATTTCTGTGCTTCTGGATATAATTTGTTAATTTGGGGAGGAGAAGTTTTTCATCCTTAATACTGAAAAGGTGTATAGATTTTTTCAATCAAAATACTGATTTGTGTGTGTGTGTGTGTGTGTGTGTGTGTGTGTGTGTGTGTGTGTGTGCTCATATGCTTGTGGGTTTCTGTAGAGTCCAAAAGATGGTGCCTGATCCCCTGGAGCTGGAGTTATAAGTCGTTGAGACACTGCATTTGGGTTCCTTTAAGTGCTGGGCTATCTCTTCAACCCACATAGTGTGATTCTATACAAAATCCTCATGACTTCAAAGTTACTTAGTATATTATGCCAAATGGGTTTATAATTTTTCATTGAATTTTATAGTCTGAAAGAATCTTAAAATCTGAAATAAAACTGTAGGTAGTTTTAAATGCTTAACTGGAAGGTTGAAGAGATGAGTGAGTAGTTGGAGTGCTCACCATACAAACATGCATACCTGGTATCCAAATCTACATAAAAAATCTACATTTCCATAATCTACATAACATTCAATGTGTATCTACAATAGCATCCTATGGCTATTGTATATACTGTATATATTGTATAATATGTATTATATATATTGTATAAGATGAGAGTTAAGGGACAGAAGATGCTGCACAGTGCATTGACCAGGTAGCCTGGCGTCTAACAAAGAGATCCTGCCTCAAAGAACATCAAAGGTGATAAGCAACACTTGAAAGTATGTCGGAAATTCTTATGTCCATGAGGACACACGTGCACTCACATTCACAGGGACATCAAACACAAGCACACTTTTAATGATGATTAATAAAACTGTATTTATGAATTCATCTGGACTCATACTACCTAAAGGCCTGCAGGATTTCTAGAGAGCTGCTGTTCTTTTGTAGATGGTAGAGGGATGAAAAATCTGGACTCTGGTAGCAGCAAAAGATAGACACACTCAGTATTAAGAAGGTAAAGCAGGCAGCAATACTTCTCTTTTCCTCAGACTTCTTTATATCTGGGCTACCTGCCTTGAAGACGGATCTTTCTCCCTCAGTTAATCCTTCCTCTAACTTCTCTCACACACCATGAGCCAGTCTCATAGTTGATTTCAGATCCAATCTGACTCACCCTCAAAAGTAGTCAACACAGTCCTACAAGAGGCTTTATGGTTGTGTTCATAAAAATAAAAAGAATAACAAGTGTTTTCTCCTATCCGTGGGTCAGAATATATTGCACTGATAATTCCTGTAACCTTTGGAGATTCCACAATGAACACATGAGAATTAGCTTTCCCAAACACAGTAGGTGTTCACTTGCAAAGGTGGGTTGAAGTTTATGTTAAGGATGAAAATGGAGAAAGATGCATTGCGGTCTGTAACACCAGTGTCTTGCCAGCTCATTGTTGTTTTTCATTAAAAACCCCATCCAATTAATTATAGGATATATTTTTAAATGATAATAACAATATAAAGGTTAGTGCTGCAAAACTATATTGACATGTTGCAAATTCTTAATCATAAAAAAACTAGCTATTTCCAGGTTCCTTGATGAACAACAAAAGGAAAATAATATCCAACAACATATAGTATTGTGGATTACTTAGAATCAATATCAAAAAGTAAAGTATTATCACACTATAAGAATAATTTTTGCTTTACATCATGAAGAGAAATCATGAAATGATAGCAATGCATTTGAGAGCATTGCTATCAATTGTTCAATTTAATTGTTCCATTAAAAAACAACAATGTTTTCCTATTTTTTGGAATAAATTTACTAAGCTGGAATTTTGGTATCCAGGCATTAGGACCGCATATTTGTAGCTGCTAATACATGACTCTCCTCCAACCTCTTAATATTTTTCATATCTCAAGTCAACTATTCTTCTATATATTGAAGACTGCTATTATAGAAAATAATCTTTGAGGTAGTGTTCCTTGTTAGTACAAAAGACAAGTTTGTTTGCTAAGCATGATAATGCAGCTAATGTCTCCCACTGGAGAGATAAGGGACAAGTTTTGCTGCACCCCTCTATTACACATTCTAGTGCTGTAGGCCAAGATCATTCAGATGTGATACAAAGCCATTTTCTGAAAAACGCACACCAACATTTCTCCATATATATCAAAAGGGAATTTAGACACTAAATGAAATGACCAGAATTCTTCATCTAATGTTTCATTCCATACTTTGAGTATAGAATAAATTGTGCATATTTCTGCTATCATGGATTCTAGCAGAATCCATGGAATTGTTACCATCTGGTTGACTTGTTAACAAGAAAACAAAGGAAATGAAAGGACCATCTTAATAAATTCCCCTTCTCTACACTTACTCACTTACTGCATAGATTGAGAGATGATGTGGACAAGTGTTAAATTGATTTTATTCCATAATAATATATGTGGATAAGGAGACCCACTGAGTTACTGTTTATCTAAACAATACATGTGTAACAAAAATAATTTTCTCTGGTAAAAGATAAACTATGCAAACAGTTCTTTCTTTTCGTCTTGTCAAAAGAAAAGAGAAAAAATAAACTAACCCTGTAATAAAAAAAAGAAAAAGACACACACACACACACACACACACACACACACACACACACAAAACATTATAGTGGAAACCATAACATACAAGAAAAAGATAAAAGTAAGAAAATATGCCCAAAGAAATATGAAATAAGATGTTTATTGGTTTCACCTTCTTCTAGGAATGGTACATACACTTAAATGTGGTTAATATATCCCATGAGACTGCATTGGAGAAAACTATTTTTTTATTTGCCAGAGGCTGGCAATTATAGACAACTTCTTGATTATTTATAAGGGATTGTGTTCATTCCTCTGCTCAATTCTGGAATCAATTCTGGTTTTCTGGACTGCTGCACAATCTCTGAGAATTCATATGTACTTAAATCTTGCTGTGTGAAGACAGTGTTTTGTTGGTGTCTTCCATCCCATCTGGTTCTGACAATCTTCTACAGAGCTTCTTGAGCCTTGAGGGGAAGAATGTGATGAAGACATCTTATTTAGGACTCAGTGTTCCAAAATTGCTCACTTTCTGCGTATTGTCCACTTGACTCCTTGAAATTATATCTCAAAAATATTGCATGTAGCCAATGCATTGCACATCATGGTCATATATGTGCTATGGAACCAAGTCTTTGATTTTACATTTGCTATATAACCTTCTAAATTGTTTCAAACCACTTAAATGTCTTTCTTCATAGGAACTATACTATTACTCCAAAAATTTACCAGGGATTTTCAAGTCATTGCTGAACGAATACACTTAAAATTTCTCCTGAACTGTAAAGTGCTCTCTCTCTCTCTCTCTCTCTCTCTCTCTCTCTCTCTCTCTCTCTCTCTCTCTCTCTCTCTCTCTCTCTCTCTCTCTCTCTCACACACACACACACACACACACACACACACACACACACACACACACACACACACAAATGTTTCATTATTTTAACACTGGGGCAACTAATGGGCGGGAGTCAGAATGCCTTTCCCCGAATGTGGTGCCTGCATATCTGAGCACACACCAGGAGTAGATGGTGCCTCTCCATTTTCTCACCCTCCTCTGCTCAGAAGTGGATCACAAAGCCTGGGAAGAGCTGCTCTGACCTTCCCCTGAGCTGTCCTGACTGATGCTAGAAAACCCTCTCTAGCTCCAGAGAATGCAGGAAGTCTTACCTCTGAAGACGCAGAGACACCAAGAAGATTCTGAACAAATAGGTTTGGACAAATCCCCACAAGTTGGTCTTCATTTCAAAGGCTGCTATGCCGCATAAGACGAAGAACACTTGCTAACCTCTCTCTTTTCACAAGCTCCTCAGCTACAAACACAGCAATGGACAGGGAAGGAAAAACTATTTCCCTTAAGAAGTAGAATACTTGTCAATGAAACAATAAAGCATCATGGGTCCCAGGCATGAAGGTGAGACTGTTTCCACCAGCTCTGATGTTGAGGCCCTAGTTAAGGCTGGCTCCCTGGCCAGCCAAGCAGAGCTCGCCTGCTGCTCCATCAGCTCATTTCCACTCACTTGCTTTAAAATTCATATGAGAGCCGGGCGGTGGTGGCGCACGCCTTTAATCCCAGCACTCGGGAGGCAGAGCCAGGCGGATCTCTGTGAGTTCGAGGCCAGCCTGGACTACCAAGTGAGTTCCAGGAAAGGCGCAAAGCTACACAGAGAAACCCTGTCTCGAAAAACCAAAAAAAAAAAAAAAAAAAAAAAAAAAAAAAAAAAAAAAAAAAATTCATATGAGAAAAGCCACTTGATTCAAGAACACCCAGGCAGAACCTGAAGCATAATTTTGAATTAATTTCTTATATGGTCCTTTATTTTGGGTTTAATTTGAAATAAATTCTTCAATAATAAAAATAAATAAATAAAATAAAATAAAAAAAATAAAACCCACAACCAAGGCAACTTAGAGAAAGTAGTGTTTATTTAGGCTTATGACTCAAGAGGGAGATTCCATAATGCTGGAAGAGTCACAGCAACAAGTAACTAAAACAGAAAGCTAAGAGATCACATATTCAACAGAAAAGAAGTAGAAGAGAGAGGGTACTGTCAGTTAGGCATG
This sequence comes from Peromyscus californicus insignis, assembly GCF_007827085.1. Taxonomy (NCBI): domain Eukaryota; kingdom Metazoa; phylum Chordata; class Mammalia; order Rodentia; family Cricetidae; genus Peromyscus; species Peromyscus californicus. The sequence goes on from NW_026294503.1 coordinate 15,846,036, forward strand.
GCTCTCAGCCCTCAAACACCACCCCTAGTGACAAACTTCCTTCAGTAAGGTCACACCTCCTCATGGTTCCGGTAATATCCATAGATAGTACTACCAACTCAGACCAACTGTAAATGCCTAAGCTTATGAGGGACATTTCTCATTTGAACAAATAAAGCAGCTTTGTATATTTTATGTATTTTTCAAGTCCTTATGCTTGTAAAGTCACTAATTTCTTTGTGTACTGTTTCCTCTGTCATTACCAACAGACTTATAAAGAAAACAATTATAATTTTCTCTCACTACATGGGGTTTTTCATTATGCTTTTGAAATCTTCAAATATGACATTAGTCTTGGATTCTAGTTCTATTTTCATGTTAATGTCCTTTGCTGAATCAAAGGCATTCTTTCAAACTTTCAACATTTTTTCTCCCTCCAAAGTAGCAATTTCTACTCCATTGGGATCTAAATCACATGTGGAAATTTTTTGCCTGTTTTATGCCTGGATCTGGTAGTGGTATTCCAGTCTACAACTTGTTGACCAGAAACAAACAAACAAACAGGGGCTGGAGAGATGGCTCAGAGGTTAAGAGCACTGGCTGCTCTTCCAGAGGTCCTGAGTTCAATTCCCAGCACCCACATGGTGGCTCACAACCATCTGTAATGAGATCTGGCACCCTCTTCTGTATACATAATAAATAAATAAAAAAAAACAAAAAAACAAAAAAAACAAACAAACAAATAAACGATTTATACTTCATTGTGCTTTGCTTCATTCTTTGGAAATTTGCCAAATTGAAAATCAAAATGGGCTAAGGATATGAAAATGACTGTCTATGATAGATTACATTGTATTTAGGACAGAGAAACTTCAACTGTGTGAAGGATGACATTCACCATAACTAAATCTCACTTTATGAAACTGTGCTAGCATGGATATAATGTGCTATGATAGAGAACAGAGAAAAGGAACTAAAAATAAACTGCTTTGTGCTGGTCTCCATGCAGCAGGTCTGCTGCATAAAACTCCCACCACTTCTTGTTTAGACAATTAGATTTAGAAAGCTTATGAGGTGGCAAACAAACTCCTGCTATCTATATTTGTAAGAGCCATGACAAGATGAAAGAAATAAGGAGACAGCTGGAATTTTTGTGTTGGGGAGACAGGTAGCCCAGAGGCTCTGGAAAAGAAGGTCAAATTTCTACGAATTATTGTTCTTAAAATGGAGTAGATATGAGTGTGGCTGAAGTAGTTTCTATTTTGGTAGTTTATGAACCTAGTGTTTATATATTCAGGTTGATTAATTCAAAGTATCTTATTATTGAAAAAATTCTAATCTTCAAAGAAAAAACATGAGGCTAACCTGTGAAAATATGTGCTTGTATTAGAGATACTTACCATGCATTTTGCCACATAATTAAATGTCTATAATTTCAGAACAAAGTGTTGGTAACTTGGATGTAATGTGACCAATAAACTATAATTATGTGCATCATGTACTTAGTAGAGGGCAGTAACATTTCAAACTTTTTTTTAATTTATTAAAATTGAATTCTTGATGAGATTGCCTAATTTAGCAAGTGAAAACATTGATGATGCTCCACCAAAGAATCACCAAAGTACCTTTAGTTAGAATACTGTGATCTGTGGACATTTTCCTTGTACCTCAAATGTCCAGACCTGAAGGACTCTGACAAATCTCAGGAATAGTAGAGAAAACACAAATACTTATTCTGCAATGCTGTTGTTTCAATAGACTACACTGTTATTGGGGTATAACATCTAGTTAATAAACCAAAACCAAAAAATCTTTGGTAACCTTTAATAAGTTTTATTTGATAGTGTAGGCAAAGTGTTACCTTAAATTGATTTAAGAAAATTTGGGGAAAATATGACCAACACAATGTTTCATTTTTCTGTCCTGCAGCTGAAGGGTAGGTGACCAGAAGTTGAAAGGAAAACAGAATAGTCAATGAGGTGCAAAAACACTATCAGGGATTAAAATCAGAAAAGCACTGTCTGAAGACCAACAAACAAGTTGTCCTCATCTATACAAGACTGATGACTGTTATGGAGTAACTAATAGAATACTGATTGGATTAAAGCCCTAGAACATTTCGTCTCTGCTACTGTAATCATGGCCAAAAGTTCCAGCTTAAGAGACCATATACCCTTGGAGTGAATTTGCTAAATTGATAAATGTTTATTCTGTTAAAACATTTAAATATTTATGTTTATGCTCATATACCTGTCCTGATCTCAACCTATGTAGGATAGCTTCTTTTTGCAGTGGGGTGTGGACACATGTGCTGAGAAAAGGAGAGAGAAGTGGACATCTGTATTAACCCTGCCACACTCAGAGCTCAGGAACAATGTGGAAGAGGAGGTATAAAAATATGAGAGACAGAAGAACCGACTGACTGCCTTCTTCTGGACATGAAATGTCCCTCATACTCATATATGGTGATATTTTATTTGTATGTTAGTAAAGTTTGCCTGGAGATCAGAGGTAATAGCAAGCCATTAACACAAAAGTCAGGCAGTGGTAGCACATGCCCTTAATGATCACATGGCAGGCAGGGTCTCTGTGTGTTCAAGGACACACTAGGGAACAGCAAGCATGGTGACACATACCTTTAATCCCAGTACCAACCATAGAGACCTGGAGGTCTGTACAGACAGGCAGTGACAAGGAAGTGAGGTAGCTGGTCTAAGAGCCAATGAGAGGGCAGAACAGCAAGGCAATAAAAGCCTGAGTAGACAGGAAGTAGCTCTCTTGGGAAGTTATGTGGGCATGGTGAGTTAAGGTTAACTGGTGGTTCTCACTATTTCCCTGATCTCTAAGGCTTTCACCCCTATATTTGGCTCTGTGTTTCTTATTTAATAAGACCTTTTAGAAATTTGTCTACACCCATGAACTCCTAACATTTTGGATTACCTATACACTACTTTTACAAAATCAAGTCTTCAAAACTTCTGCCAGAGGTAGGGAAGTTATCTCCAGATTCCATTCCTTAGTGAGGAACTGTTGGCAGCTGGCAGTTTCTGGGGAAGGAGAAAATGCTCTTGTTTGAGAATATGGCCACTAGTAGATTTCCCATGCTCTGCTTACTGGACAGACACACATGCAAAATATTGGCTCAACTAATTGGATTTAGTGGAATATAAAAATACAAAAAAAAAAGTTGGGAGGGAGGCACATTGAGAGGGTGATATGGCAGAGCTGGAAGAGGGAATGGGAGATATGATCTGTTTTGGTGTATATATGTATAAAATTCTTAAGAGTAAAGGAGGAAAAACCACTTTTTTTTTTTTGGTTTTTCGAGACAGGGTTTCTCTGTGTAGCTTTGCGCCTTTCCTGGAACTCACTCGGTAGCCCAGGCTGGCCTCGAACTCACAGAGATCCGCCTGGCTCTGCCTCCCGAGTGCTGGGATTAAAGGCGTGCACCACCACCGCCCGGCGGAAAAACCACTTTTATAAAATAAATAAATAAATAAATACTCTTTCTGTGATCTTGAGTTTTTAAACTATATCTTAGTAACAATGGCAAAAAAACAATAACACTAACAACAAAATCCCCATATATTCCTTTCTTTTTCTTCCAGATACCAAGCTAAAGCTCTGCAGCTTTCCAAGCAGTTGAGAGTTTTTCCATATTTCCATGTGTTCTGTTTGGTATTTTTAATTTTCTCTTCAGACCTAAGTATTTCTTCTAATGTTCCCTGTAGAGTTGGCTCTGTGTATACAAATTCCTTATCTGTTCTTAATTGTGAAAATATTTTCCTTTCAATGTTCATTATGGCTGACAGTTTTGCTGGGTATAGAAATAGGGTCAGTATCTATGGTTATTTTGAACTTGGATCAGAACTTCAGTCCAGGGCATTCTTGATTTACAAGTCTCAACTGAAAAACTAAGTTTTTCTGGTTAACCTCTCTTTAACTGTGCCTTAGTCTTTCTCTTTTGCTGCTCTCAATAGTTCTCTGTTAAGTACATTTATTGTATTTTCTTAGTGAGTTTATTTAGTAGTATTGTGTAATGTTTCTTTTAACACCCTATTTTGTGTTCTGTATGCCTATTACACCTTAATAGGCATCACTTTCCTCAGATTAGGGGAAATTACTTCTATGGTTTTGTTAAAAATATTTTCTGAGTTTTTGACTTGATTCTATCCTCTTTCTTGTATACCTATAATTTGTGAGTTTTGTCTTTTTACAGTGCTCCAGACTTCCTGTGTGATCCATTCTTGGATTTTTATACATTTAATATTTTCCTTTACTGAGTGATCAATCCATTTTCTCAACCTCGTCTTTGAGACCTGATACCTGCTTGATCCATACTGTTGGTGATACTTTCTTCTGAAATTTTTATTTGACATCCTGACTTCTTCATTTCTAGTTCTATTTCATTTTGCTTTTCTTTTTTATTTTCATGATTTGCTTAAAAATTAATTGTGGCCAAAAATATATCCTGAAATTCTGAGTCTATGAATAACAGTCTGTCTCCTAACCATGGCACTGAAATGCCCTGGGAGAGACTCCTAAAGCCCACACCCATCCTGAGTGTGGTCTGCTAACTGGGGCTGGACAACTTTCAAAGTGCAACAGGGTTCTGCTGAGTTTATTATTATTATTAAGAAATTTTCTGTTCATTTTACATATCAACCACAGATGCCCCTTTCCTCCTTCCTCCTTCCCCCTCTCAAACTCCCCCCCCACCCCTCATTCCCACCTTCTCCAAGGCAAGGACTCCCATGGGGAGTCAGCAGAGTCTGGTACATCCAGTTAAGGCAGTTCCAAGCACCTCCCTTTGAAACAAGGCTGTGTAAGTCGTCCCAACATAGGTCCTGGGCTCCAAAAAGCCGACTCATGCACCAGGGATGGATCCTGATCCCACTGTCAGGGGCCCCTTAACAGATCAAGGTAAACCACTGTCTTGCCTATGCAGAGTCCAGTTCCTTGAAGGCTCCGCAGCAATTGGTCCACAGGTCATGGGTTCCCACTAGTTCGGTTTGGTCGTCTCTGAAGGTTTCCCCATCATGATCTTTTTGCTGCTTGTTCATAGAATCCCTCTTCTCTCTCTTTTACTGGACTCCTGGAGCTTGGCCTGTAGCTTGGCTGTGGATCTCTGCATCTGCTTCCATCAGTCACTGGATGAGGGCTCTACGAAGACAGGGTATTTACGAATCTGATTACCGGGATAAGTCAGTTCTGGCACTCTCTCCACTATTGCTAGTAGTCTTAGGGGGCTTGTCCTTGTGGATTCCTGGGAACTTCCCTAACACCCTGTTTCTCTCTGTTCCCTTGATGTCTCCCTCTATCATGATATCTCTTTCCTTGTTCTCTCACTCTGTCCCTGTTCTAGTTTTACTGTCTAGTTCCCTTATGTTCTCATCCCCCATCCCCTACCCTCCATTGGCCCCCTCATGGGGGCCATGGAGATTGCTTATGGAGATCTCATCTATTCCCCATCCCAGAGCAATCCATTCATCCCTCTTAGGGTTTTGTTAGCTAGATTTTGGAGCTGTGGGTTTTAGTATGGTTGTCCTTTGCTTTAGATCTAGTATCCACTTATGAGTGAGTACATGCCATGTTTGTCCTGAGTCTGGGTTACCTCACTTAGGATGATATTTTCTAGTTCCATTATTTACCTGCAAATTTCATGATGTCATTGTTTTTTACTGCTGAATATTACTCCATTGTGTATATGTGCCACATTTTCTTTATCCTTTCTTCAGGTGAAGGGGAATCTAGATTGTTTCCAGGTTCTGGCTATTATAAATAATGCTGCTATGAACATAGTTGAGCATGTATCTTTGTGTATTGAGCATCCCTTGTGTATATGCCCAAGAGTGATATAGCTGGGTCTTGAGGTAGATTCATTCCTAATTTTCTGAGAAACCACCACACTGATTTCCAAAGTGACTGTACAAGTTTGCATTCCCACCAACAGTGTAGGAGTGTTCCCCTTGCTCTACATCCTCTCCAACATAACCAGTCATCAGTGTTTTTGATCATAGCCATTCTGACAGCTATAAGATGGTATCTCAGAGTAAATTTGATTTGCATTTCCTTGATGACTAAGGATGTTGAGCAATTCCTTAAATGTCTTTTGGCCATATGAGAGTCTTCTATTGAGAATTCTTTGTTCAGCTCTGTAGCTCATTTTTTAATTGGGTTGTTCGGTATTTTGATGTCTAGTTTCTTAAATTCTTTATATATTTTGGAGATCAGCCCTCTATCAGATGTGAGGTTGGTGAAGATCTTTTCTGTCATTTTGTCTTATTTACTGTGTCCATAACCCTACAAAAGCTTCTCAGTTTCAGGAGGTCCCATTTATTAATTGTTGTTCTCAGTGTTTGCACTACTGGTGTTGTATTTAGGAAGTGGTCTCCTGTGCCAAAGCACTCAAGACTGCTTCCTACTTTCTCTTATATCAAGTTCAGTTTAACTGGGTTTATCTTGAGGTCTTTGATCCACTTGGATGTGAGTTTTGTGTATATCGATATATATGGATCTATTTGCAATCTTCTACATGTTGACATCCAGTTATACCCGCATCATTTGTTGAAGAGGCTTTCTTTTTTTCCATCGTACAGCTTTGGCTTCTTTGTCAAAAATCAGGTGTTCATAGGTGTGCAGATTAATGTCAGGGTCTTCAATTCAATACCTTTTGTCCACATGTCAGTTTTTTATGGCAATACTCAGCTATTTTTATTACTATAGTAGAGCTTGGGGTCAGGATGGTGATGCCTTCAGAAGTCGCTTTATTGTACAGGATTGTTTTAGCTTATCCTGGGTTTTGTTTTTCCAAATGAAGCTGAGTATTATTCTTTCCAGGTCTGTAAAGAATTGTGTTAGGATTTTGGTGGAGATTGCATTGAAACTGTAGATTGGTTTTGGTAAGATTGCCATTTTTACTATGTTAATCCTACCTACCCATGAGCATGGGAGATCTTTCCATTTCCTGATATCTTCTTCAATGTCTTTCTTCAGAGACTTAAAGTTCTTGTCATACAGGTCTTTTACTTGCTTAGTTAGAGTTACCCAAAGTTATTTTATATTATTAGTGGTTATTGTAAAGGGTGATGTTTCTCTGATTTCTTTCTCAGCCCATTTATCATTTGTATATATGAGGGCCACAATTTTTTTATTTAATTAACCTTGTATCCTGACACATTACTGAAGGAGTTTATCAGCTCTAGGAATTCTCTGATAGAATTTTTGGCATCACTTATGTATACTATCATGTCATCTGCAAATAGGGAATGTTTGATTTCTTTCTTTCCAATTTATATCCCCTTGATCTCCTTTTGTTGTCTTATTGCTCTAGCTAGGACTTCGAATACTATATTAAATAAATATAGGGAGAGTGTACAACCTTGTCTTGTTTCTGATTTTAGTGGAATCGCTTTGAGTTTCTCTCCATTTAATTTGATGTTGACTGTTGGCTTGCTGTAAATTGCCTTTATTATGTTTAGGTGGGTTCCCTGTATTCCTGACTTCTCCAAGACCTTTTTCATGAAGGGGTGTTGGATTTTGTCAAAGAACTTTTCAGTGTCTAATGAAATGATCATGTGGTTTTTTCCTTTCAGTTTGTTTATATGGTGTATTACATTGACAGACTTTTGTATGTTGAACCATCCTTGCATCCCTGGGGTGAAGCCTACTTGGTAATGGTGGATATTTTTGATGTCTTCTTGGAGTCTATTTGCCAATATTTTATTGAATATTTTTGCATCAGTGTTCATGAGAAAGATTGGTCTATATTTCTTTTTGCATCTTTGTGTGGTTTTTGTATTAGGGTAACTGTAGCCTCATAAAAGAAGTTTGGTAATTTTCCTTCTGTTTCTATTGTGTGGAACAATTTGAAGAGTATTGAAATTAGCTCTTTGAAAATCTGGTAGAATTCTGTGCTTACCATCTGATCCTTGATTTTTTTGATAGGAGAATTTTAATGACTGTTTCTATTTCCTTAGGTTATTGGTTATTGGGTTATTGGTCTATTTTAATTGTTTATCTGGTCTTGATTTAACTTTGGTATGTGGTACATATTCAGAAAATTTTCCATTTCTTTTAGATTTTTCAATTTTGTGGAGTACAGGCTTTTGAAGTATGACCTGATGATTTTCTGGATTTCCTCATTGTTAGTTGTTATGTCTCCCTTTTCATTTCTGATTTTGCTAATTTGGATGCTCTCTCTCTCTGCCTTTTGGTTAATTTGGATAAAGCTTGTCTATCTTGTTGATTTTCTCAAAGAACCAACTCTTTGTTTCATTGATTCTTTGAATTGTTCTCTTTTACTGATTTCAGCTTTCAATTTCATTATTTTCTGCTTTCTATTCTTCCTGGGTGTGTTTGCTTCTTTTTGTTCCAGTGCTTTCAGATGTGCTGTTAGGTTGCTAGTGTGAGATTTCTCCAACTTCTTTATGTGCACACTTAATGCTATGAATTTTCCTCTTAGCACTGCTTTCATCGTGTCCCAAAAGTTTGGAAATGTTGTACATTTATTTTCATTGAATGCTAGGAAATCTTTAATTTCTTTCTTTATTTCTTCCTTGATCCATTGGTGATTCACTTGAGCATTATTCAATTCCTGTAAGATTGTAGGCATTTTATAGTTTTTGGTGTTGTTGATATCTAACTTTAAGTCATTGTGGTCCAATAAAATACAGGAGGTTATTTTGTATCTATTGACATTTGCTTTGTGACCGAGTATCTGGTTGATTTTAGAGAAGGTTCCATGGGGTTATGAGAAGAAGGTATATTTTTTTGTGTGTTAGGGTGGAATGTTCTGTAGATATCTATTAAGTTCTTTTGAGTCATAACTTCTGTTAGGTCCCTTATTTCTCTGTTAAATTTCTGTCTGGCAGACCTGTCCATTTGTGAAATTGGGGTGTTGAAGTCTGCCACTACTATTATGTGGAGTTTGAAGTGCTATTTAAGCTTTAGTAATGTTTCTTTTACAAATGTGGGTGCCCTTGTATTTGGGGCATAAATATTTAGAATTGAGACTTCATTTTGGTGGATTTTTCCTGTGATGAATATGTAATGTCCTTCTCAATCTCTTTTAATTAATTTTAATTTTGTTAGATATTAGGATAGCTACACCAGCTTGCTTCTTGAGTCCATTTGATTGGAACTTCTTTTCCCAGGCTTTTACGCTGAGACAGTGTCTATCTTTGAGGTTTACGTGTGTTTCTTGTATGTAGCAGAAGGATGGATCCTGTTTTTATATCCATTGTGTTAGCCTGTGTCTTTTTATAGGCAAATTGAGTCCACTGATATTAATGGATGTTAATGACCAGTGATTGTTAATTCCTGTTATTTTATTTTACTTTTGGTGGTAGTGCTGTGTATTTCCCTTCGTTAGTATTTGTTGCTGTGGCTTTATCTACTGTCTGTGTTTTCTTGGGTGCATCTACCTTCCTTAGATTGGATTTTTCATTCTAGTGCTTTCTGTAGTGCTAGATTTGTGGATAACTACTGTTTAAATCTGGTTTTACCTTGAAATATTTTGTTTACTACGTCTATGGTGATTGAGAGTTTTGCTGCATATAATAGTCTGGGTTGGCATCCATGATCTCTTAGTGCTGCATAATGTCTGCCCAAGACCTTCTGGCTTTCAGAGTCTCCACTGAGAAGTCAGGTGTTATTCTGATATATCTGCCTATATAAATTACTGGCCTTTTTCCTTTGATGCTCTCAATATTTTTTATTTACTTTTTATGTTAAGTGGTTTGATTATCATGTGATAAGGGGACTTTTGGGGGTTCCAGTTTATTTGGTGTTCTGTAAGCTTTTTGTATCTTCATAGGCATTTCTTTCTATTGCTTGGGAAAATTTTCTTCTATGATTTTGTTGAATGTATTCTCTGTGCCTTTGAGCTGGTATTCTTTTCCTTCTTCTATCCCTATTATTCTTAGGTTTGGTCTTTTCATTGTTTCCCAGATTTCCTGGACATTTTGTGTTACGACTTTGTTGGCTTTAATGTTTTCTTTGACTGATGAATCTATTTCCTCTATCACATCTTCAATGCCATAGATGCTCTCTTCCATCTACTGCATTCTATTGGTTACGCTTGCATCTGTTGTTCTTGTTTGTTTACTCAGATTTTCCATTTCCAGCATTCCCTCAGTTTGTGTCTTCTTTATTGCCTCTATTTCAGTTTTCAAGTCTTGAACTGTTTTCTTTACCTCTTTGATTCCTTTTTCTTGGTTTTCTTTAAGGGATTTATTGACTTCTTCCAATTTTTTGTTTGTCTTTTCCTCAATTTCTTTAAGGGAATGTTTCATTTCCTCTTTAAAGGCCTCTGTCATCTTCTTAAAGTCATTTTTAAGGTAGATTTCTTCTACAATGTCTGTGTTGGGATTTTCAAGCCTTGCTGATGTAGAACCACTAGGCTCTGGTGGTGCTATATTGTTCTTTATGTTGTTGAATGTATTTTTCACTGGCATGTACTCATCTCTTCCTCCAATTGGTGCAAATGGTGTCTGTGTCTGAGGGAGCCTCTTTTGGTCCAATTGGCACTCTTGATCCAATGGGAGCTCTTGGTCCAATCAGAGCTCTTGGTCAACTTGGACCTGGTGGAGTCTGTATCTCAGGGAGCACCTGTGATCTCAGAGGATGGGTTGGTTTGGGGGATGTGGTGGGACTTGTAGGTTACAGGGTCTGGTGAGGGAGAGTTGTAGTCCAGCCTGCCTGTAGATGTCCTGCCTACTGGCCTGCAATTGAGACTGCAATGGGTGGGGGTGTGGGGGTGCCAGGGGTGCCCCTGGGCCTAAAACCTAGAGGCTGGGGTGATCAGCTAGGAGAACAAAGACTCACTTCTTGGTCCACTCAGAGCTGGTGGAGACTGTGTCTCAGGGAGCAGCTGTGATCTCGGAGGATGGATGGTTTTCATTTTGCTTTTCTTAAGATTTTTTTCTCTTTATTAAGCTCCATTTCCATATCTTAAATAATTATTATTTCATTCACCTACTTGTGTTTTTTGTGGTGTGTCATTTTGTGGTTGTGTATTTGTTCATTTCTTCTTTGAGTTCCTTAGACATATTTGTAGTTGCTGCTTTGAAGTCATTGCTTTGTGTGTTAACTAAATTGCTTTTCTCAGAGAACATTCCCTTGAGGGGTGCTAATTTCTAGAGGTCACATATTCCTTGGTTATTCATTTCATTTGTGCTTCTACAATGGACCCTAGGTTTATGGAATCAGGTCTTCAGTACTATTCCTTAGTCTTGTATTTTAAGCTGTTTGTATCCTTGTTTTCTATTACTCCAACTTGTCGATTTTGTGGTCCAGAGGAAAGGTGCTTTGTATTCGGTCTTAGGACTGCTCTGCATTGGTGTAAAATCAAGTTGTCAGTAGTCGTTTCAATGTGACCATGGAAAGCTGTAACTTCTGAGTCTGAGAGTAAGTCTCTTATTGACTTAGAGGATTCCCTATGATGATTTTCACAAATTTGTAGAGGATACACAGGGTTTTACAGGTGAATCTAGAGTTCCAAGTTGGTCACCCCATGGTGAAATTTCAGATTAGCAGCCAAGAGAGAAAATCTAATCATGAGTTTTATGAGTTGAGAAGAAAGTTGAAAACTCTGTAGTACTGAACATAAATGAAGATTGTTAAAATCAGCACTGTTCAACTTTTCAAAACATAAAATATAAGATTAAAGTCATTTATATGCCCTTCTAAAAGATGTGTATGCTTAAGGAACAATGACTTCTGTATTAAACAAATGTTCTGAAGTCATGGAACACCTGAGAGTTTCAAATTCACACAGCTGCGCAATTTGGATATACCAACATTTTCCACTGCAGATTTTGTGATTCATCCATAGAATTTCACAATTTATATTATAGCATGCTGCTATTAAAACAACCAAATTTATGCACATTGGAATTCAATCTGATTGTTGAAAGTTCCTTATCAAAAGAATGCTGAGTCTTTATCTGATAAGTGAATAATATACTTTTCCATGTCTAAAATACTATATTTAGTGGATAAGTGGAGAAGCTCTGGTCACATACATCTATTTTCCTTACCATTACCACAAAGCCACTACATGTCTGTAGATGAAATTCTAAACAGTCTTATTAAATAAGAAACACAAAGCCAGATAAAGAGGTCAGAGCACTAGCAAATAGCCTTTAGCTTACCAGTTGCTGCCATAATTCCCCTCAGAGAGAGACCTTCTCCTGTGTGACCTGTCTTTTTATTGCCTTTCTGTTCTGCCTTCTCATTGGTTCTAAACCCAACATCATGACTTCCTTGTCACTGCCTGTCTATACTGTAGATGTAACCAACCATCTTATTAAATAAGAAACACAGAACCAATGCAAAGAAGAAAGCCAAGAGGTGAGAGCAAAGAGCTAAAAACCTTACCCTTCCTTTCGCGGTGCTCCTACCGATCCGAAAGAGACCTACTTCCTGTGTCTGTCTTTTTTTTTTATAGAGTTTCTGTTCTGCCTTTTCATTGGTTATAAACCCAACCACATGACCTCCTAGTGACTGCCTGTCTGTACAAACCTCCAGGTCTTCTATGGTTGGTATTGAGATTAAAGGCATGTGTCTCCAATGCTGGCTGTATCCTTGAACACACAGAGATCTACCTAGCTCTGCCTACCAAGTGCTGGGATTAAAGGCATGCACCACCCAGCTTTCCTATGGCTTGCTAATAGCTCTGAACCCTGGGCAACTTTATTTATTTACATACAAATAACACTTTAGTACAAATAAAATATCACCATACTATACAGACTCCAAGTCTCTATGGTTGGTATTTGGATTAAAGGTGTTTATCACCAAGCTGACTGTGTCCTTGAACACACAGAGACTTTGCCTGCCTTGTGATCAGATTAAGGGCTACCACTGCCAGACTTCTGCTAAATGGCTTGCTATTAGCTCTGACTCCCAGGCAACTTTATTTATTAATATACAAATAAAATCACATTTCAGCACAAATAAAATATCACCATACATGTCTACCCTGTGCAAATGAGTACACTGCAACAGAGCAAAAGGCAGTTTTTGTGGTGACCGGCAATTTATGGGGTTCTTTAGGGAAAGTAATGTATTGTGTGGTTTTTAATTCCTTTGACAATGCTTATTTTCTGAATGCCTCTTTCTCTTTGTTTTTACCTAATTCTCTTTACATATGGATAAAATATGTTACATATATACTTTGATTAATCTTGATTGGCATTTTCTAAACAAATACATACTTACTTTATATAATATGCATGTAATTTATATAAAATCTATCCGCAAACCACAGGAGACCTATCAAGGCATGTCTTCATCTTCCTTTTATATTCTCTGTTGGATTGCTTACTTGCTAGTGAGTTTGTTAGTGTTTCTCTTCCAAGTAGTTTCTTTCACTGCCAAAGTGGATTAAAACACCAGAGCCTGGATTTTATTCTCTTTGTCTGTGTTGGACTTGGTTCCATGGGTCCAAGTGTAACAAAATGAGAATATGTATCCCTCATCCAACACTGGAGAAACTGTTGTGCTGCAGATGGCAAGGGTTTAAAGGCTTAACAAACTGATTCGAAAATAATTTTTTTCATGTAGGTGGAAAACTATGGTTGCTTCTCTGCCAGTTTCTCACTCGCTGTTGAGAATTGTACTAATTTGTGCCAAGTGTTGAATATGACAATGAAAAGCCATCACACACAAGGCAAGAGTTTATACTTACATCAGAAGAGAAGGGACACATCTAGGAAATTTGTCATTGAATTTAAAAGTCTGGAAGACATTTACTCTACCACTTAATGAGAAATAATGGAACATATCACTGATATTTACTGAGTTCACTTATGAAAGGGTACATTTGCAGTAGTTTTTCTTGTGCTTCTGTATGAAGCATGTATGAAGTCAATGCTGAGGCAAGGCAGTAACTTCACGACATTTTTTATGATTTTAAACTATCTCATTTTAATGACACAGGAAATATCATAAATAAAATAAACTTTGGGATTTTTATCCATATTTTTATAATAATAAAAATCAGGCAAACTGAAACATATTTGCTTTGCTTTGCTCCATCTAAGGACTAAGATCTGTGGGCATGGGAGAGCATGTACAGTTCATAGGTGAAGAAGTATCACAATTCGGTATCCTTTCAGTAATGTATGCTGAGGTCATAAGCTATAAAGAACGGTTAAGTCATTATGCTGATGAACTTTTGGAAGCTGTGTTCAGGAACTTCAGGAATTTTTGATCCTGAAAAATGCCTGGAGACAAGTTTCAGTGTCTTCTTTAGCCTATTTCAGGGAACTTCCCTGCTTTTTTTAATTGAAGACCTAATAAAATAACGGTGGCAACAGAGTGAATTCTGAAATGTCTTCATGAAAATAGAACTACTCTAAGTCAAAAGTGCTTACATGTTTCTTAGATATAGAACATCCATTTTCCAAATTTTTGTTGTTTTCTTGTGGAGATATTGTGTTCCCCAAAATATTGTGCACCCTAATAAACTTACCTGGGGTCAGAGAACAGAACAGCCACTAGATATAGAGGCCAGAAAATGGTGGCACACATGCCTTTAATCCTATCACTTGGGAGGCAGAGATCCATAGGGATCTCTGTGAGTTTAAAGCCACACTGGAAACAGCCAGGCATAGTGACTCACGCCTTTAATCCCAGGAAGTGATGGCAGAAAGCAGAAAGGTATATAAGACATGAAAACCAGGAACTAGGCTGGTTAAGCTTTTAGGCTTTCAGCAGCAATTCAGCTGAGATTCATTCTGGATGAGGACTCAGAGGCTTCCAGTCTGAGGAAACAGGATCAGCTGAGGAATTGGAGAGATGAGGTGTCTGTGACTTGTTCTGCTTCTCTGATCTTCCAGCGTTGACCCCAGTACCTGGCTCCAGGTTTGTTTTCACTACTAAGAACTTTTAAGATGCCTGCTACACTTTCTGACCTTCCTGTGTATTTCAACGTTTTCGTAGAAGCATATAGTCAAGGCTTCAAGGGAAGCCCTTCCAAGTCCTAGGGTGAGGTACAGAGGAGAAGGAGCAAAGGACAAAGATGGAAACTGTACCCCAGGAGACACACAGTCACAGATCATGTGTGTTTGTGCATGTACACAGAGGTAGAGAGAGAGAGAGAGAGACAAAGCTAATTTATGAGTGGTTCAGAGAAACATATACAAATCAAATTGAAAATATTTTACCCAGATGAAATTGAAAATTTTGCTCGCCAAAATTTATTAATTTTTAACTAAGAAAACTGCTAAATGGGAAAGTAGTAAAATTACAATCCTACTTTAGAATAGAAACAAAATATAAAATCAGTAAACCAAACTTATACTAATAAGACTTAAAATTACGGGATAAGGAACAAGTCAAGCCAACATAGATAGAAAGAAAACAAAAAGTTATATAACAATAAATTAAAAGTACAACAAATAGAATTGTGTAGATAAAATTAATTAAAGGATATAAGTGAAACAAAAAGTTGGTTATTTTAAAGACCAATTAAATTGATTAAAATGAAATACTGTAGCCAAGAAAAAATATAAGAGACACAAAACACCAGTATTTGAAATTGATAACTTCAGGGGGATGGCGAGATGACTTGGTCAGTAAGGTGCTTGTCAAACAAGGATGAGAAGTTAGTTCTGGCTCCACAGTTTTCATGGGGAAAGCAAGGTGCAGTATTGTTGTGAGCACAAGTTCCCAGAATGCAGAGTTCTGTCACCAGGGAGTTTAAAAAAGGGATCCTTGGGCTTTCTAGACAGCTCAATTTGGTGAGCTCTAAGTATAGCAATAGACACTGTTGAATAAATTAAAATATAAGAATTGATCAAGACACCTAGAATGGTCTATTTTAAACACACACATGCACATACACACACACACATATATACTTTTGAAATATTTGAATAAGTATATACACACATATACACATATTTTTATTTGACATGTGGAGGAATGTGTATTGGTTAGCACAAGGAATCAAAAGGCTAGAAGAGGGTGTTAGAAGCTCTGGAGATGGAATTATAGTGAGTTATTAGTCACTTAACCTGAGTGCTTGGAATTTAACACCAGTTATCTGCAATAAATATATGTGATCTAATTGGTCGATTCATTTCTCCAGTTCCCCAGTAATTATCTCAAACTTCCATATGCACATGTAAATATAAATTCCTGCACACACGTACATACATATAAGCAGATAAAAAACCTCACATATGCGTGTACACACACAAACAAATGAAGCAAAGTAATTGTTGGTATGTCAGTTGGTAAAAATGAATCTGATCTTTGAAAAAAATCTGACTCAAAAACAATGTAGAGAGATACTGAGGAAAGCATTCAATGTTAGTTCATTGGCCTGTGCACGCACACACACACACACACACACACACACACACACACACACATACACACAGGAAAAGACATGAAAACATACACACATATCTGAAAATGATACCTTCATGGTTTTAAAACTATCCTCAGTGAAATTCTAAAGTTACTGTAATTTGTTATTAGTCGTATTCTTAAGGATTTTAAGAATTTCCTAAGAAATTACTAGTTAAACATTTTTGGGTTTTGTATTTTGAGTATTTTCATGCAAGTATATCTATTGCCCATACTGTGGCCTGGTATCTGTGGAGGCCAGGCCAGGGCATCAGATCCCCTGAAATTGGAGTTATACATGGCTATAATTCACATTTGGGTGACTGAATCTGTGGTTCTTGTAAAAGCAGCAAGTGCTCCTAACTGATGACTCCTTGCTCTGGGCTCTACAAATTCTTTTTTTACATATTTATTATGGTCAACTGTAGTAGACTATTTTAAGGTGTGTTACTTTGTTTATGTTGCATTTGTTTAACTCTGTGAAGCTGTGTTACTGTGCCTGTCTAAAACTCCTGAGGGTCTAAAAGAACTGAATGGCCAATAGCAAGGCAAGAGAAAGGATCGGTGGGGCTGGCAGGCAGAGAGAATATACAAAGAGAGAAACCTGGGAGGAGATAGATCTAGCAGCCAGAGAAGGAGGAGGACTCCAGGAGCCAGTCACCTAGCTACACAGAAAGCCATGGAATAAGAATAAGATTTATAGAATTAAGAGAAAGGGAAAAGCCCAGAGGCAAAAGGTAGGTTAATTTAAGGAAAGCTGGCTAGAAACTAAGCCAAGGTAAGTCTGGGCATCCATAAGAAATAATAAGCCTCCATGTGTTCTTTATTTGGGAGCTGGGTGGTAGGCCCCCCAAAAGAGCCAAAAAAACCTCCAACAATAAATTGGCACCCCACTTTGGGCAACAATTGTTACCCTTTATTTAAACGATTGCTACCTTTTAAGCCACATCTGTCTGAATCAGCACCAGCAACTAGCAGCAGTGGTTAAGGCACATGGGCCTTAGCCGGAGGAAAATCTGTTCCTATGGCTCCAACTCTCACAAAGCTATGAGGGGAACTTAAATAAATCTCTCTCCCTCTAAACAGGTGGAATTCTGCTCTTCAGAGGCTTAATAGCAAGTAGCTCACCTCTCCTTGCTCATGTCCTCCAAAAAGTCTTCATGCTTCTCCTCACCCCTCCTTATACACCCTTTCTCACCTGGCTCCTCCCTACCACTTCCTGTCAGCTAGTTGCTGACTCAACCTCCTGACCACAGGTCAATTCTATTTAATCAAACACATCATGCATCCTTAAGCAAATGTTCCAAAGCATGAACAAAAGTAACACACCTTGAAATAATATTCTACAAGAGTCAACAGAAAAAGAATGTATTATTTATGAATGAATTTCCCTTGGTTATGATTTCTTAAATTATTGCTTGCTCTTGTTACTGTTTCCAAGAATTAAACTTGTGTTCATTCCTTCTGAACACGGAGAAAGAGTATATGTGGCTTAGCTCCACAATTCCACATGATACCCATCCATACTCTTTGTAGCAAGAAAAGTCTACATTTAAAATAATACAAATAGTCTGAATTCAGTTTGTAGAGACATTTGAAGGGTCACCAGAAAGAGAATACATTTTTCTCAACTGTGACATCCCTGTGGACCACCAAGAGCAGATGTGACATTAAGAGCAGAGCTGATACAAAGGACTTAAGCATGGAAGGCATCCATTCTTCCTATATAGACTGAAAAATAACCACCTTTTCCCTTAAGTCACCAGGATTGAACAGAGATGACTGAAGAACAGGGATACTCTCCTTCGAAGAGCTGATTATGTATCCTTGGGAGATGCAGATTGTCTTCTAAGAAGCTCTACCACACCAGGAAACCAGTAAGTTAGCTAACTTTTTTTTTAATAGTCCTCCCCTCCATCTTCATGGCTTTTCATCTTGTCATTTCATGTATATTAGATAAATCTTTATTCATGGCTTGTCATCATTTTAACTTCTATAAAATACTTTATTTCCTTCCAAATCACCTTGAAGTGCTTAAGACGAATGTCAAAATCAACATAACCTAAACACTTTCCTATCAAATGTTTACATAAAACAAACAAGTAATTGGAATGTTGAGAGTCCATTTAAAAAGTATAGATACATTCTTCAAAGTGAGAACATTTTCCTGACTTTTTAAGCTAAAATGCAATTCACAAGATGAATTTTACATTAAGATAGTTTCTGCATTTAAGGATGCATGATTTTTCTGGAAAATATATTTTTTTGGTCTGGAACTCTTTGCCTGAGACTAATAAACGACAGCTGACTGTGCACCCCAACTTTAATGAACTGAGACGTTGTACATTCTATGATAAAGACCATGCCACAATCCATCCTAGTCTTTCTGCTTTCTGCGTAGCGATGAACATTTTCTACAGCATCTCGTGTAGTTACATTTAAGTAGACATAATTCAGTTGTATCTGGTGAAACAGAGGTGAAACAAATGGCTTCCATGCCATGTTCTGGAAACATCTGTTCAGATCCTCTGGCCCTTCCTTACCCATAAAATTTGAAAATTCTGTGTAACAAATGGCATTACTATAAAATGGCCAATTAACTGCCTTTGGGAGAGAGCTACCCAATCAGCAATATTCTGAGACAGAAGTGGTATTGTTGCCAGGTTCCAGAGCCAGAGCTAAGTCCTGGGTCTCACCATTGGAAGGATTATGAGAGTAGAGAGTAGCAGAGCAACGAAGTAAAATTTGAGAAGTTAAAGTAACAGCTCCTTGCAGTTGGGAGAGGACAGTCTTCCCAAAAAGGAGTGGCCAAATGACATTATACATCAATTTTTACCTTGTCGGTGCAGGTTAATATGGGCCAGCTTATATACAAATCTGCTTAAGTATTTTAAATGTGTAAGAGAATTCCATTGGCTAATGGGTCAGATAAAAGCACATGAATTCAGAAAATCCTGCTGGCAGGATAAAGCGGTCTGGGAAGACATGCCAACAAGTTGAGGTGTAAAAAACCAAGGAGAATTGAACCTGTTCAAAATGGGAACCACAAAATTCAAATATTACACTGTTCTGAATTAAACCTAAATTGCTTAGAGGAAACTATACTCTTTAATTCTCTCCTTGTTCCTAAAGGGTTTTTAGCAAAGACAAAGAATATACCCCAGGGTCCATTGATTTTTGACTTCCATGAAGTATAGTGTTATGAACTCACAACAGAGAAACTCACGGAAGAAGAGATGTTAAATCACGATTTTCAATGTTAAGTGTCATGAGTTAATAGAGAAGAAATATCCCTCTTTTATTTCCCTTGCACGCTATGGAGAAGGCAATTGATGTAGGCAATGTAGGCTCTGAACTGAAGAGGAAGTTAGATCAGCTTTCCCTCTACCAGCATTTCAGAATCTAAGTAACCATGACAGCAGTCATTCATCCTCAAAGCCTTTAAGAGGATTTGAGCTTAGGGCTAGTGAGAACACCCAGATGTTCTTCCAGAAGTTAGCAAAGAAAGAACTATTCATAAGAGATATTATGGTTCTGGTAAAATGCAACCCATTCCATATTTATAAGGACTATTATTGCTGGATGATTTTCAAAAATTTGATTAACACTAATATTACAGAAGTGTTTGCTGACTGTCCAGTTCGAAGGATGTGATGTTACCACTTCAGAAATGTATATGGTTGATGAAGAAACAAAATTATGTATGCAGATAAAATGGGAATATGTCAAGTTTTCTTCTTGTTTATTCACCATAAGAAATATCAGTAAGAAAATGTATCACACAAAAAATTGTTGATAGGTGAAAATCTAAAATTTCATCTCATATGATATCTTTGCAGGAATTTTAAAATATTCACATTCAGAAAGTCAAATTATTACCTTACTGATATCAAGTAACTAATTAATGTCTTATTTTCGAATACTCAAAGGCGTGGTCAAATTATCTTGTGGTAAACAAATACTTTAAAGGAACAACTGAGAATTCATAAAAACACAAAAATAATGGATGTGTGTGTGTGTGTGTGTGTGTGTGTGTGTAAGCAATGGAAAATTAATTGGTGAATTTTATTTTCATTGTTTAAATTTCTACTGAATGAAGATATACAGTGAAGATGAAATCATTTATTAAACAATTTTATACAATCTTTAAATGAGAAAGAAAACACATTACCATTGAAATAAAAATAGACTAACACATATATTCAGAGTATGCAATATTAACCTGTGTCTCTGTGAGTCTTCAATGAGTTCAGCATATTTGCAAATATAAAATTGGTTGTGCATGTCTGAAGTTTCAAATCTCTCAAAAATCTTTCATATGCACATATAATCAACATTTCTTGTTATCATTTGGGAAACCCACATAATAGTGCTAATTATTGTAGATATCTGGCTTTTTTATACATGAATCACCAGTATTCTCCTCTTAATATTGTAATTCTGATAAATGTAAATTTTTACTCTATTTTCACTAACTAAAAAATGCAGTATATATTATAAAATATATATACATGTAAGCCCTTGGTTCTTTTTTTCTGCATAAAGTAGTTTTTATTTTATTTTATGTGTATTGTTGTTTCACTTGCATGTATGTCTGTGTGAGGGTGTCAGAAGGCCTGGAACTGGAGTTACAGATAGTTGTGAGCTGCCAAGTGGGTGCTGAGAATTGAACCAGGGTCCTCTGGAAGACCAGTCAGTGAGCCATCTCTCTAGCCCCAGGCCCTTGGTTCTTTTAGGCTGTCATTTACTTGCTGAATAATGAATTCAGATATTAATATATAATCTAACACCCTTGCAAAACAAAACAAAGCTATGTTCCAGATAACGTAAAAGAAAAAGTAAGCTAATGATTTATGTATATCTTACTTATATAATGTTATTAGTTTTATGACTATTCTTTTAAGAAAATAAAACATTTCATGAATAGCCAATAATTAGTGTGAGAACTAATGAAGAACTTCAATTCCCTCTCATTTCTCAAATGAATCTTATCTTTCTAATTTTAGTTTTATTAAATGTCACAGGCTTAGGTAGACAGAAAATGCTTAGTAACACCATCCACTATCAAGGTATTTTCTTCTTCTAAATAACCTTTAAATCTATTGAACCACTGTTTTGTTTTTCTACATAGAAACATTCAGTCTTGGTTCTATGATAAAAATTCCAAAATAAATGATGTGTTACATAAAATGTCAAATGTTGTGGTATGCAAATCTGTGAACCTGAGTTTGATCTCTGGATTCCATGTAAATTTGGAAGTAGAGAACTGACTTGAAACACATGTACTGGGATCTTCACATGTACCCCACAGTATTCCTATTTATAGATAAACGGCATCAACACCCACACACCATAATAATGTACAACTGGTCTTTTCTATTGAATTATCAAAAAAACAAATGCAGTGTAATTATGAAAAAGTCTACTATAAGAAGCTAAAAAAGAGGGGCTGTGGCTCTGGATATATATGACAGTGAGCTTTAAATATTCTTTCAAATATATTTCAAGGATATTACAGAGTTTGTATGATAATAGCTCAATGCCTCAACTCAAGACATAATGAACTACATATTTTGACAATAGTTTGGAAGCATTAAGTTTCTCAGACTAAGACACTCATCTTCTGACAACAAGTCTCATTTCTAACAGTGAATTCACAATTTACTTACTACCCAATGTTGCTTATTAAAATTACAGATTGTGAATTATTTTGCAACACTACCTTATTCCTTATTATTATACATTTCTATTATTTCTATCATATCTACTACTGGGAATATAGCTGTGAATTACAGCTTGTATCATAAGAAATTCATAATTTTCAATCTTTAGTCCTCAACAATTTGTTCTGTGTATTTATTGAATGATTTTTTTAAAAGAGGAGATAATTTGATGAAATAATATGTCTGGGAATTTTAATCAAAATTAAAAGTCTATTGTGGCTTTACTGAAAAACAGATAATTGTGAATATTAGATACATATTTAATTTAACTTACCCATGTTGTAAATCATTTGTGTTACATAGACAAGGCTGTTTAGAGTCCTTAATCTCCTGGGAATTGGGTGGAACCCAATGCCTTGTTATTCAAGGCACCGTTCCACAGCTGAGGTATATGAATAGGTGTGCTTAGTTGCTTTGACCTTCTCCATCCACATCAATTATTTTCTCCCACTTAATATGTCTAGGAAACTTCTGTATCTTTTCCATTTCCCCTAAAATTAACAGGAAAATATTTTCTTCATGTAGTTATAATTTGCCTGAAAAGAGGAAAAATATCTGTGTCATCTTTATTAAATATTAAATATTAAAATATCTCTAAATACTTTTCCTGCCATC
The DNA here is from genome assembly GCF_007827085.1 of Peromyscus californicus insignis. Classification (NCBI taxonomy): domain Eukaryota; kingdom Metazoa; phylum Chordata; class Mammalia; order Rodentia; family Cricetidae; genus Peromyscus; species Peromyscus californicus. The sequence continues at coordinate 15,868,715 of NW_026294503.1, forward strand.
ATCTTGTAATCCAGAGGGAACATCAGCACATTGTTGTTGGAGAACAGAATTTAGGAATCAAGTTTCAGACCATGAACACCCATAGTACTCCTGGGCAACCGTGTGTGTAGCTCTTCACATTGTACAGAAATAATCTATTGAATACAATCCACTCAAATATTTGTTTATTTTTCTATCAAATAACTAGTGTATATATAGTATATGTAAATTTAAAATATATCTCATATATACTTGTAAACACTGCTAATTTGAATTTTAATAAAATACAGTTTTCACTTTAGTTTTCTCTCTTTCTTTGTAATGTAACATTTTCTACAACAGTGTGAATCTGGTTATTTTTAGCTAAAATACATTTATCTGATGAGTTCTAGTATACACTGAAAGAACCTCCAGACTTGCTGATCCACCTACACGTGGACCATGTATTTATTGCATGTACAGTTTTTTTTAATCTTTGTTAGAGTTATAGTGTCCAAAGTCACTTGGAGTGGTGCCTTTATTCTTCACCGTTTATATGTTTAAGTGGAGTTATATTCATACAGACTTATGCTTGTAGGCATTTTCTAGTTTTTTGTTTTTCTTGTATCCTAGTTGATGTCCATGGTTTTTTTTCCTTTGGGCTAAGTGAAGGTCATATGAAATAATAGTAGGCAACTAACAGACTGAACTACATATAAACACTATACTCCAGATAAAATAATTTATTAACATCTGTGATCTTCTTACCAATGCTTTCTACTTTTCCCTAATTTCCTGTGGCAATTTATAGGAAATAAAACTATTGTTTCTAATTTTTCTTGCTTTACTAATGAAAATAAACATATACTCCAAGTAAGATACATTTATTTTTATTGAAAAGCCAACTTGAAATTAGTAGTATTGAATAATAAAAATGCTCTCTGTCTGTTTTCCCCACTCTGTGGTAGTGTCTTTTTCTGTTTCTATCTCTGTTTCTCTGTTTGTCTCTCTGTCTCTCTCTCTGTCTCTGTCCCTCTCACTCTCTGCTCCCTCTGTTTGAGTGTGTGTGTGTGTGTGTGTGTGTGTGTGTGTGTGTGTGTGTGTGTGTGTGTGCACGTGCCACAAAGGGCAAGGCATTAACGTCATTGTGAAGAAACTGAGAAGGTATACATTACTAGTTATAACGTATGGACAATATAATCTCATGACGTGATATGTTGAGAACTTTCCAACAGTAGTCTCTTAAGAATTTTACAAAAGCATTTCCATCCACCCTCATCATGGTGAAGCATCCAACACATCCAAATGGACCCCTATTATATGGAATAAATCATCAGTCTTGTGTGACAAGGTCACTGTTGTGAAAGGGAATGAAAGCCAGAATAATTCTTGAGAGACACTAAAGACTATGAGAAAAAAACATAGACACAATGTGGAATCTTAGGTTTGATATTGGAACAAAAAAATTACCGAGGACATATAAAATTTAAATAAAACCTTGAGCTAGTAATATTGTCCCAATATACTTCATCTGTTCTAGAACTGAGCAATGATTTTGTAAAATGGCTATAATGGAGTCAACTGAAGAGAAGAGAAATGAAAACGTCATAGTTTTCTAAGCATGTTCACTGTCCAAAGTTAGTTCAAAGAATAAACTTTGAAAGACCTCTATTTGTTTTTGGGTTCAAATATTTTATTAAAACTTATTAAAGCTGTGGATAGCTTTAAATGTTTTACATGCCAAAATCTCTATTGGAATTCTGCTCCCTGTTCTTCACTCACTTCAGGTTCAATAATGTTTCGGTGCCCTGTCTCCTTCCAAATATTCTGGCAACAGTTTTACTCAAAGTACAATTGATTTTTTGATACATTAAGCCTAAAGTTTATTGTGTGGAACTATAAAATATAACTCATTTTAAAAGAAGTGTTGTATAGCCCTGTTCCTGACTCCATTATATTAATTCTTGAGTCCATTCACCTAATTCTGTGGTTATTCAATAAGTTATGCTCTTAAGCAAGAGAGATAGTAAAATCTATATTCTTTTTCAAGAAGTCATTAGATTGTCTTTCATTTTGCAAACAAATGTCAGAATTGGAGACAAATGAAGGGATATACTATACAATTATATCCCATTTCCTTTTAATTTGTTTGTGCATGAAATTTGTTGTTCCAAGTTATTCTTCTAGTTTCACAGTTTTATGCTTTATTGGGAATATTTAAAATTTCCCTTCATGTGATTATGTTTTTCTCAAATTTAAGTGGAGTATGAGAGTTTAAGCTGCCATAAAGTGGTGATGATACTAAAATATATTATCAATTTTTTATAAGGTGCATAAGATTCTTGACCTCTAATTTCCGAAATGAAAAGGGAGTTTATAGTTCAGTTGGGAAAAAAAGATATCACCAATAGAGTAATTACCAGATGGATGTTGCTGTTATTTTCAAAATACCTAAGATTTGTTTATTAAGAGAAACATAAGCAACAGAAAGCAACATGTAAATCTGCCTTTAGTTGTAAATGTTCAGAATTTGTGGCCTCTGATGAGCCTTGATCTCCTGTAGCCCTGAATTGGTCTTAGTCCTTTCTTTTCTGAATTAGCAAATTTTAGTAGTACTTACAAGTAAATGCATCTATTCTACTGACTTACAGATGAAGGAAAGATGAAGACCAAGTTAAAGTAACTTTCAATATTCCCCATTTGTGGTATACATCACTCTTTTTCAAGCTGAAAAGGAGTCATGTGAAATATAAAAATATAGTGTTGAGCCTAATAAATACGTCCTTTAATTTTCGTATATCTTTCTTTTACTTGGGAATCTTGGAAGGTATTAGGAAAGCTAGGTTTTTCATATAGTCATTTAATTTGAAGATTAAACACTAATTATCTGTATTCTTGAACAGAAGATTGTGCTATTGATACCCATAAGATACAAATCACTGGACTGTCTATTTCAATTTGATTAAAAGCCATCCCTTAAAGAAGAATTAAAAAGGGAATGATAACATAGTCTTTAGTGGAGATAAAGTACAATTCAACTTTGCTTGAAAGATGGAGACTGAAACAGTAGTAAATTCACTTATATGAAGCAAGATTAGTTACCAGTGAATTATGCATGCTTTTCCCTTATGATTTCATGGAACATAGCGTGCATGACTTTAGACTTTCCCTTCAAAGTATAGTATGTATATACTTGATGAAGCTGTCTCTATTGTAATTTAATGTTCTCATCCTGAAGACTAAATGCACTTATGAGTAAGGAAATAAATAAGATGTATCAGAAAAAAATCTGTTTTCTCTTTATTTGACATAGCTAGAAAATAGTTTTATTTTCTATCCAATATTTCCTGCCTGTCTTTGGTAATAATAGTATTGACTTAATAGTTATAGTTTTGCAGATGCACCTCACATTGGGAGTGTAAGAGGCTCTGTATTATGTGAGTTGAATACACCTCTGTAAATACATTTGGCTGCCTTTATGAATGATCAAACACAAGATGAAGTTATGGTGTCTTGATGATACTATAGGATGAGAGATGAAAATTAAACTGACTGGTACTGTTCCCTTTTTGATGTTATAATAGTTTTAATAGCTAAGATGAAATGAGTAAGCAAGTTGATTTATATTTCTATATACATTTTTGATATATGAAGTACTGTCCCCCTTTCAATTCTTAGGAAAGTACTCAGCATTTTACTTGTTATGGTGCCTGTAGTAACTTTTATTTTAAGCATGTGTTGAGCAACAGGGAGGCAATTTAATTGCTTTCTCTTTACAAGAAAATTGGAGATTATACAGTAGCATTTCTGTAGTTCTACTGCAAGTCCAGAGTAGAGTGTAAAATTTATATTGCCTGATAAACTTGAGGGATTCCTCTCTAGTTCAGAGAATGATTCCCCTTAACTTCAAGGTAGACAAGAGATAAAAGTACTAGGAAAATTGAAAAATTTGGGAAAATTGAATGAACATAATGTTTACATTATTGGCTCCTAAATAGCATTTTTTTGGTATATCTCTACATAGAGAACAGAGGAATATTTGGGATAGTGGCTTCATATTTATCTTGTTACCAGGAAATACCATGCTTGTTATACATGCCCTTAAATAAACATGGACAAATCTAAGAGTCAGTTGAAAGGACTACTTTGTCAAAAGGTCTCCATGGTCTATAATAATTTCTAAACTTATCCTTAATTGGCAAATTATTTGCTTTCTCAACTACCATGATTTTTCCTAAGGTCAAAATGTAATAAAATTTCCAAAGATGCTAACTCTTTTTATATTAGAAACAAGAGCATATATATTTTCACTCCATTTTATGTAATGCATTTTTCATGGGATGGGTCTAAAAGTAGATTATTATTTAGCAGCTACATTTTATTTTTGGAAACTGGCACATAATGTTTTTAATTACATTTATGAAGGAATAAATGAAACCAGTTTGGATGGTCGAGATCCATCTTGTGAACTCTGATTATGATTAAGAGAATGTGTATATTCTCAATTGTTCACTGAATATTAACTAATTGGAATTCAGACATTTTATGTTTGGTCTATGTGCTGACCAGTTTTATGTCAAACTGATATAAGCTTGCATTATTTGGAAACACAGAACCTCAAGTGAGAAAATTCTCCCTGTCCCTATTGGTCTTTGGGCAAGCCTGTGAGGTATGTTTTTTGTTTTTTTGTGTTTTGTTTTTTTTTTTACTAATAATTGATGCAGATAGTTCAGTTCATAGTGGGTAATGATACCCTTAGGCAGGTGGTCCTTGGTATAAAAAAGGAGGTTAAGCAACTATGAAAGCCTAAGAATATCTACATAGAGTAATATTTCAGTATTTAAAGGCAATCATCAGGAAGAATTTCTACCCACCTTATATACAGGCCGAATTTCAAAGATGAAAACAATAATGACAGAACTTTATTGGAAAATGCTTTTGCTTTGATTTAATATTGGCCTCAGAAAATGAATTGCAAAAATTACTAAAATTATTGATGAGATAACTGAGTGCATTACATATTAAATCTTAAAGCTTCTTTAAATATGCTTAGATTTTTAAACTTAGGGTAAGAGTTAAAGAATCAGTCTAAGAGCAATCACTGCTATTTTTTTCTTAAAATTAAATATGGACAAAGCGAGTGTAATTCATTCTAGACCAAATGCCCTAGTAGCCAGAAAAAAAAATCTTGGTTTTGCTATAGCAGTTTTTTAGGATACTTTTGTTTAGAGGACTAGTGCATCATCTTTGTACTTTTACAATAAGTTTCATTTCTTGATTTACTTATGTTATTTTATGCTGTTTACATCCATAATTACCATATGTCCACTCCATCACATATAAAATCCTAGCACTCATCTACTTTTCATTTTATAGCTTTGGCAGGATAATTTTTGTGGTTTGAATGAAAATGGCCTTCATAGACTCATAGGGCATAGCATTAGTGGAGGTGTGTTCTTGTTGGCAGAAGTTCAAGCAAAACCCAGTGTTACTTTCTCTTCCTGCTGCCTGCCTATCCAAATATAGAACTCTCAATTACCTCTCCAGCACCATGTCTTCCTGCATGCCACATACTTCCTGTTATGAAGATAATGAACTAAACTTTTGAACCTGTAAATCAGCCTCAATTAGATGTTTTCCATTACAAGAATTACAATGGTCTTGGTGTCTTTTCATAGCAATAGAAACCCTAATAAGATAGTAATTCATTTAAGTCTAAAATATTCTTAGTCTGTGGTGATATTTTATTTGTACTGAAATGTGATATTTTATTTGTATGTTAATAAATAAAGTTGCCTGGAGATCAGAGGTCAAAGTGAGCCATAAACAGAAGTCAGGTGGTGGTAGCACATGACCTTAATCTGATCACATGGCAGGCAGAGTGTCTGTGTGGTCAAGGACACAGCCAAGTGTGGTGACACACGCCTTTAATCCCAGCATCAACCATAGAGACCTGGAAGTCTGTATAGACAGGCCGTGCAAGGAAGTGATATGGCTGGGCTTAGAGCCAATGAGAAGGCAGAACTGGGAAAAGGTACCAAGCCATGTGGCTCAACATAAATAAGAATTATGGGTTAATTTAGGATGTAAGATCTAGCTAGCAAGAAGCCTGAGCCATTAGGCCCTACAGTTTTAATTAATATAAGCCTCTGTATGTTTATTTGGGTCTGAGCAGCTGCGGGCCTGGGCGGAACTGGGGAAAATTTCAGCTACACTAGAGAAACATCTTGGTTTGGGATTTTAAATCACCCTTCCTTTGTAGTCTATTACTCTCAGTGAATTGGTTCTTGTCTCCTTTTGACAATAATGGTTTGCTACTCAATTAACTATATTAGTGTAAGTTGTATTTAGTACCTTTATATGCAGCCTAAACAGAATGGCATCCTGTATTTTCTTCTCACTTTCTTTTACCTAATCAGAATTCTTGGGCTAGACCTTTTGCTTTTATCATTATATGCATAGCAGTACACTCTGGATTCAAAATTATTTCCTATACCAAAACCCAAATTTAAATTTGAAATATCACCATATTTTAAAAGGTAGTACTGATTTATCATATATTTATATCCCTTCATTATTTTTGATGCCTTTATGTGAATTTTATTTTTACTTGTTTGCTTGCAATGATGATGTAATTATATTATGTTTACTTTTTAGAAATTATACTTAGAATAGTTTGTAAATGCTTGACAAAATTGCTAATACTAATGTTAGCAATAGATGTTATTGTATATATTTTAGCTGAATAAAATATTCATAGAAATAAATATGATAATCATTTTGCATATATGTTAAGGTAAATGTGTTGATTTGAATGATAATTGCCCCATAGGCTCATAAGTCTACAGGCTTGGTTCCTAGTTGATGAACTGTTAAGGAACAATTAGGAGGTGAGTCCATGTTGAAGTAGGTATGGCTATATAGAAGGGGGTTTGCCAATGTAAGTGGGCTGGCTTTGAGATCTTAAAAGCCTGTGTCAGGCCCAGTCTCTCTCTCTCTCTCTCTCTCTCTCTCTCTCTCTCTCTCTCTCTCTCTCTCTCTCTCTCTCTGCCTGTTAATCATGATCTATCTTTCAGCTACTGCACCAGTGCCAATCCACCATGCTCCCCAACATCATAGTAATGGACTAAGATATTGAAACAATAAGCAGGCACCAATCAAATGCTTTCATTACTAAAGATTGCCGTATTCAGTGTGTTCCTTCATGGCAATAGAGCAGTGACTAAGACAGAAAGTGATACCAGGAACTGTGGTATTCTGACAGGCCTGACCATGCTGTTTGTTGGAGGATCATGGAAGACTTCGGTATTTTGGACTAGGAAACCAGTTGGATACTTCAAGTGGGGCTTAATGGGCTCTCCTAGTAAGGCACATGGAAAAGAGTGCTGAGGGATATTTGAACTGTGGGGACCCAACTCAAGTTTCAGAAGGGGAGAATATTATTAATAAGTCTAGAGACCATTCTTATAATATTTTGGCAAATAATCTGGCTGATTTCTGTCCTTGTCCTATAAAGTTCCCAGATGCAATATTGAAGAGTTTTAGATTAATGTCCTTGATAGAGATTTCAAGCAAGGTTAATAGTGACTATGTTGCATGGTTGCTAGTAGCCACTCTCATGCAGATCTACTGTGAAAAGGGGCAATTGAGGCAAGGAGAAAGATAGAATTACAGTTGGAGGAGAAAAAGAGCACTAGGAAAATAATGGAACTAGTCACATGTTCAAGGAGATGTAAAGTTTAAGGATGAACCTGATTTAAATGAAATAAGAGAGTTGTGATCTCAGGGCAAGAGCCCACTCAGCTAAGCTTCAAATTGTGAAAAAGAATTAAAGGAAGTCTTAAGCAGTAAAGGAAATCATCAACAATGAAAAGCTGATGAAAATGAAATTGAAAGAGAGGACCAAGTTCCAACCTCACAAAGCAGTTGAACTTGCCATTTTTGGCCATGTGTTATGGCTTGAGAGTCAAGGATACTAGAAAGAAGTTATGGACTCTCTATCCCTCTGAGCCTGTGTCATGGGTGTCCCTGCATGGAGGCCCAGAGAGGTCTTTTCCTGAAGCTGTGAATGTGAAGCCTGAATTGAATTGGACTCCCAACATGTTGGAGGTACCAGAGTCATGAGAACATCCAAGAAGACATGCAAACCAGGTATGGAACCAGCATGAGAGAGAAAATTTGTTGCAGACAATATTGTAGCTGGAGAGTTTTCTCTCATGGCCCTGCCAAGCCCCAGCAGTCCGACAGCCCACTTATAAAATAAACACACAGACGCTTATATTATTTAAACTGCTTGGTCATTAGCTCAGGCCTATCATTATCTAGCTCTTACTCTTGTATTCAGCCCATTTCTATTAATCTATACTTTGCCATGTGACTTGTGGCTTACTGGTACCTTACATCTTCCTTGTCCTGGTGGTGGCTGCAGTCTCTCTCTCTGCCTTCCTGTTCCCTCAATTGCCCTCTCTGTTAGTCCCGCCTATTTTTTCTGTCTTGCTACTGGCCAATCAGTGTTTTATTTATACAGAGCGATATCCACAGCACTTCCCCTTTTCTTCTTTTTCAAAAAGAAAGGTTTTAACTTTAACATAGTAAAGTTACATATAACAAAACAATTATCAAGCAAGAATTACAGTTATAATATTAAAGAAGATATCCTATCTGTCTTATATTTGTGAGTCTAAAGTTTTATATCTAACCCATCTTTTATCATAACTGAGGAAATTATGACTATCTAGTCTTCAACTACATCAAAGACCTCAGAAGGATATAACACTACCTGAGAAATGGGAGAAGGATAGAAGTAACTTTTGGGAGTCTTGCAGGATAGACAGAGACAGCTGGCAGCCTGGACAGTCATCTAAAGTTCTCTTGTAAAGTTGGGGCATCTGTCTTTAGCCCACAGGGCTAGAGTCTCTCAGTCATTTTTTTTTTTTTTTTTTTTTTTTTAGTGTCTTGTAGAATGTCTGGCAGTTTCCTCTGCAAAGCAGGAACCTGAGGGACCGTTTTGCCAAGCAAAGTTCAGTGGTTACCTTCTTATGGGTCCTGCATGTCCAGTCGATCAAGCAGTCCAGGCAAGAACAGTTTCTTGCCCAAATGGCTATTTTGGCCAAGAAGAAGATAAACTCCATGTAGAGTGTCTTTGATGCCCATCCTCCTCTCTGAAGTAAATCTGGTGCTGTCAGGAGCAGACATGTCTCACTGTCCAGAAAGTCTAAATTTTTAAAACATTTTAAATGCCATATTCTGTAGGTCTTTGAAGTATTTGAAGATTACTTATCTACCTGAAATATATCTATGCATACCTAGAAGACTTAACTAACATGGCTACAAGTATGATTACCATAGATGACTAATTATTAATCTATTTCTTAATTATCCATTACAACTTTAAATGAGTCATACAAACATAATACCTTAAACAAGAGTAGAAATATACACACAGTATAACAAAATTAACTTTAAATTTGTATCAAAAAACTAAAATCTATACCAATGTAAAACAGTTTAAACAAGTTATTGTTCTTTAAAATAGGTTTAGCAATTTGCCCTTTTATCCTATCATATCTATATCATATCCCCTTTTCTTCTTTAGAAAGAGATTGTATTTATAATCAACCTGTTTTAAATAAAAATATTGATTTTTCGAACCTGCCATAGCTCAAACCCGCATGTTGCAGCGTCTAGCCGCCAGTATGAGACATGAAGGAGGAACCTGGTTTTGGTTCCGTTTAGAATTGGTTATTAAATATTCTCAGGTTTTAGGTGGAAACTCGAGCCATTGGTGCCATTTGTAGCTGGAGAGTTTTCTCTCCTGGTCCCGCCAAGTCCCAGCAGTCTCACAGCCCACTTATAAAATAAACACACAGACGCTTATATTATTTAAACTGCTTGGCCAGTAGCTCAGGCCTATCATTATCTAGCTCTTACTCTTATATTCACCCCATTTCTATTAATCTATACTTTGCCATGTGACTTGTGGCTTACTGGTACCTTACATCTTCCTTGTCCTGGTGGTGGCTGCAGTCTCTCCCTCTGCCTTCCTGTTCCCTCAATTCTCCTCTCTGTTAGTCCCGCCTATACTTCCTGTCTGACTACTGGCCAATCAGTGTTTTATTTATACAGAGCGATATCCACAGCCAATATAGATGGAGATCTGAGGAGTGCTTTGACATCAGACATAGAGATGCAGAATTTGGAGTTTGCACTACCGGTTTTAGTCTGTCTTGCTTTTGGTCCAGTATTTCTTCACTACACTTCACTTCCTCCCTTTTGGATGGTTATATATACTCTGTACCATTGAGTGTAAGAAGTATGTGATCCACTCTTCCATTTTGAATTTATATGGTGTTACAGTTAAGAGATTGCCTTGAGTTACAAAAAAGATTTTTGGATTTTGAAGTAATCTTGAGACTGAAAGTCAATGGAAATGTTTGTAGTTGGACTCAATGAATTTTTTGCATTTTTCTATGGTGACAAGCCATGGGAGCTAAGAAGTGGAGTAGAGTGGTATAAATAAGAATACTCCCATCAGCTCACATGGGTGGGGCCTTGTTGGAACAGATGGGGCCTTGTTGGAGGAAGTGAGTTACTGGGCTTGGACTTTGAGATTTCAACAGCCCATGGCAGACTCAGTCTCTTTCTCTTTCTCTTTCTCTTCCCCTCTCCCCTCCCTCCCTCCCTCCCTCCCTCCCTCCCTCCCTCCCTCCCTCCCTGCCTTCCTTCTTCCTTCTCTCTCCTCTCTCTCTCTCTCTATCTCTTTGTCTTTCTCTCTGTCTCTGTCTCTGTCTCTGTCTCTCTCTCTCTCTCCTCACTGATCAGGAGATGGTTCTTAGCTTCTTTTCCAGCCCCAAACCTACATGCCACTATGTTCTTGTCCATGATGACAATGGACTAAGTCTCTGAAACTTTAAGTGAGCTCCCAGTTAAATACTTCTTTTTATAAAAGTTGCCTTGATGTCTCCTCATAGCAATAGAACAGTGATTAAGACAGTAAGCTGTGTTCATTGTCTAGATGTGACTAAAGAAATTAAACTGAAATATTAAAAGAATAAATTAAAAATAATTTTAAAATACTAGTATAATATTTAATGACTATATGCTTTTGTATGAAACAGTGACATAGAATTGATCTCAGAATTTTAAAATATGAATATATCTTTAAACATATATCTATTTTAAGTATACCATGTATTTATTCTAGACTTCTTGTCATGCATATTTTATCTCTACTCTTTGATAGATTCTGAAACTTTAAACATAGAAATTATAATGAATTAATTTCACATCCTATGTTTCTATTTTAAAATAATTTTGGGAATAGCCACTCTCTATATATTTAGAGATTAAATCAATTAATTATCAAAATGAATATTGTACTGTAATCCTTTCATTTCACAATGCTGCACTGGTATAATCTTGTTTAAATTATCTTATGATGGGGCTAGAGAAAGGGCTCAGCAATTAAAAGCATTTGTTACTCTTGCAGAGAACTCTTGCTCTTTTCAGTGATGACAGGGTGGCTCACAACTATCTATAACTCCAGTTCTAAGGGCTCTAAACACTTCCTCTGTACTCTGCTGACATCACAGGAATGTGTTGCAATTCTATACATGCAGGGAACACTCACATACAAAAAATTTTAAAAAGTTGATAAATATGGTATATGCAAATAAATGGATTTTTACTTTAGTAATGATTGCATCCTGTTCAAATGTTAGGTTACTTAAGCATTTATGACATATTTATTACATATTTATTACTTACTGACACTTCTTTCAGCTTTCTCCTTACTCATGCTATTCTCTTATTTTGTCCATACCAAAGTTTGTCATCATTTCATAAAAATGTGCATTTGGAGGAAGTACCACACTTGTATAAAAAGATATGTTTCATATCTTTCTAAGTCTGTGATTTTTCTCTGAGTCAGTTTCTTATGCAATGTTATTTATGCCAATCTCTGATAAGTAATTCTGCTACTGAGACACTTTCCTTCAAAATGCAGATTGCTTAATATGCAGATGCAGAATGCTCAAATTCAATATTAATATCGAAGAACAATAGCACAGAAGATGGGAGCCTGATTATGGCAGCTGTAATGCGGGTCCAGGCTCAAGATCTGTGAGCATGCATTTAAAGTCACATTTCTAGTGAATTCTGTTAACTCTACATTTAAGAGGTATATTTTAATCAAACTAAATAGTAGGTTTCAGTATTATATTTCTGCATATATGTATAAAAGGAATGCTGTGGGATGTTCTGTATGGTAAATGTGTTGCTCTGATTGGTCAATAAATAAAACACTGATTGGCCAGTGGCTAGGCAGGAAGTATAGGCGGGACTAACAGAGAGGAGAAAAGAAAGAACAGGAAGGCAGAAGGAGACACTGCCAGCCGCCACCAGGACAAGCAACATGTGAAGATGCCGGTAAGCTATGAGCCATGTGGCAAGGTATAGATTTATGGAAATGGATTAATTTAAGCTATAAGAACAGTTAGCAAGAAGCCTGCCATGGCCATACAATTTGTAGGCAATATAAGTCTCTGTGTTTACTTGGTTGGGTCTGAGTGGCTGTGGGACTGGCGGGTGACAAAGATTTGTACTGACTGTGGGCCAGGCAGGAAAATGCTAGCTACAAAGGCATACAGTTTAGTTTATACTTTTCTTCTGTTTCTTTTTTTTTGCTCATATATTTATTATTTTTTTTCTTAAATAATGTGGACTCTACTGTATAGCACTTAGTGAAATTTATTTTCCATTACAGTTTATAGTCATTTTCAAGTATTTCTACAGGTATTGATAGGGAGTTTGACTACAGATGGGGCTGGACAAGGATATAAAGTTGTTTATGGATTCATATTGTTAGTCAAACATTAAATTATTCAAATTTTCTTGCTGAGGTTCTTTTTCTAACATGAATGGACAGAGAGTTAAATACTCTCCTTATTGAGCTTTTACTGTCTTTCTTTGGCTTTGTCTTGTGGGGTAATACTGCTTTAGTTTTCACAATTTATGGCATTTCAATTTTTCACTCAAGTATTTATTACTTATTTTAAAGTACTCGCACTTGATTTCATTTAATAAACTAAACTTAAAAAGAAAGGTACTTGCTATTAATATCTTGAACTAAGCATTTTGTGTTTCATAATTTTTTTGTCAAGACATATATATCCTTCTTCTACTAACTTGCCTATGATTTAAACCTAGGTCAAAATATGCATCAGTTAAGGGTATCAGTGGGGAGAGTCTAATTAATTAATGACACAGAACCTTTATTCATTCAGGTCAAAGTATGTCAAAAGAATACCCAAATTATCCATACTTCACAGTTATTAGGGTAATTACAGCAAAGAGTTGAATAATTATGGGCATCCCTGTGGTGTAATTGTATCAAGAACAATACTCTGGGCATCATAACCATTTTTTATAGTGTGATCAGCATTATTTTAAGAAGTGAAATGGAAATAATTATGTATCACTGTTGTGGTTTAATGTGAAATTTCTTTCATAGGCTTGTGTATTCAAGAGCTAGATCTGCATCTAGTGGTACTATTTTTGAAGGTTGTAGTGCCGTCTTTATTACAGTGTTCAGTTGCCTTGAAGAGACACCATGACCAAAGCAATTTAGAGAAGAGTTTATTGGGGTTTACATTTTCAGGGAGTAAGTCCATGACTCTCATGGTGGGGAGTATGGCAGTATGTAGATGGATAGGGTGTTGAAACAGCATCTGAGAGCTTACATCCTCTCTTTAAGCACAAGGCAGAATGAAGAACACAAAGATATCTCTAACTGGGAATGTCTTGAATTTCTGAAACTTGGAAGTTCACACCCAGTGACCTATCTTCTCCAACAAGGCCACAGTTCCTAATCCCTACCAAGTTAGGTACCAAGTAATCAAACATATGAATCTACAGGAGCCATCCTCATTCAAACTACCACAGAAGACTTAACAGATGAGCCTCAGTATTTGATTTCATAAGATAAAAAACCCAATATTTTCCATAACTATTTATTCTTATAACAGTCATTGTGAAAAAGGATGATTATCTTAAAACATAACACAAGTAACGAAAGTATGTATAAAGCCATTTTTTGGAAATTATTTCCTAACCCTGGGTCAAAATTAAGTTAATCCAGGCAGCAGTGGCACATACCTTTAGTCCCAGTACTTTGGAGACAGAGCCAGAAGGATCTCTGTGAGTTCAAGGCCAGCCTGGTCTACAGAGTGAGATCCAGGACAGGCACCAAAACTACAGAGAAACCCTGTCTCAAAAAAACAAAAAAAAATAGTATTTTTGTTTTTATGAAGCTCAGGTAACAATTCAAACAGAAATTTTTAAAATCAAACATTCTCGCAAACACGATCCAAAGCTTTGATACCTCTATATGGACTATTGCTATGAGATGGTCTGTATGTCAAGTGTGTTGCTGATTGGTCAATAAATAAATCAGTGATTGGCCAGTGGCCAGGCAGGAAGTATAGGTGGGACAAGGAGGAGAATAAAGCTGGGAAGTGGAAGGTTGAGAGAGAGACACTGCCAGCTGCCACGATGATAAACAGCATATGAAGATGCTGGTAAGCCATGAGCCACGTGGCAAGGTATAGATTAATGGAAATGGATTAATTTAAGCTGCAAGAACAGTCAGCAAGAAGCCTGCCACGGCCATACAGTTTGTAAGCAATATAAGTCTCTGTGTTTACTTGGTCAGGTCTGAGCAGCTGTGGGACTGGCGGGTGAGAGAGATTTGTCCTGACCGTGGGGCAGGCAGGAAAACTCTAGCTACAGAATATAGGTGGGAAAGTATATGTATTTCTTTTCTATAATCAAACAGTTTTGTTTTTATAATGGACAAACATTTTGTAAGTACAACTAAATGTCCTCAATTTCTAACCATCAGCAGTCTCCATGCAGTAAGGCTGTTAAGACAGTGCTCACTGGATTTCAGTTGTGTGAAGTGATTACATACTTAGAACCAAGGCACAGTGAAGTCACACTGTGAAACATGCTTGAATTGTGCCAGATGCACCTCAGAGCCCTCAAACATTTGTTTTCAAACCAGTGTTTTAGTCATTGTGCATTCAGACACATTTCACTGTTGGCACATTTTTGTATTTCCCACATTTTTTTTTTTTTTATGTCATGAAGTGTGGACTGAGAGTTTTAAGAATCTGAGGATAAACTATAATATTTTAATTTTTTTTCCAATTTGGTTTTTAATTGTTGACGTTTTTGTTATGATAACTTCTCCCTTTTAAATTTTCTGTGAACATGTGTACTAGGTCTCTCTAAAGGAACACAGCGTACAGAATGAATCTGTATGTATACAAAGGGGATTTATTAGAGTGGCTTACAGGGCGTCTGGCCAGTCCAACAATGGCTGTCTACCAATGGGAAGTCAAAGATTGCAGTAATTTTTCAGTCCACTAGGCTGTATGTTTTAGCTGGTATTCTTTATGCAGCAGAATCTCAAAGAAGTGCACCCTAATGCCAATGAAGGAATGGACTTGCCAGTAAGAAAGAGATCAAGGAGGTAAAGAGATTAATCTTCTATCTTCCATAAAGCTTCCATCTTCCATGTTTTCTGCATAGGGTTGTCAGCAGAAGGTGTGGTCCATGTTAAATGTAGATCTTCCCACCTCAAATGACCCAGATACAAGGCAGATCCTCCCATTTCAAAAGATCTGGACAGGGTCTTCCCATTACAAATGATTTAATTAAAAAATAATCCCTCACAGGTATACACAGCTGCTTTGGTTTTAGGTAATTCTAGATGCAGTCAAGTTGCCAAACAAAAAGTCATTACAACATGTAAAATACCCTGTTTGTTACCTTTTAAATTTTTTCTTAATTATAATATACTGTTATATGTGTGTGTGTGTGTGTGTGTGTGTGTGTGTGTGTGTGTGTGTACTGTTTCCTAATTTTCATACTTATGAAAAAACTACTTAGTTTTCACAGATCTCAATTCCACCAATAATATATAAATGCTTTTTGTTCTATATCCTCAACAGTATATAGTTCCCCTGGTGTATTTTTTTGCAGATATATGTAGATCAATTATTAAAAGTATACTGTGCTCGGCCGGGCAGTGGTGGCACACACCTTTAATCCCAGCACTCGGGAGGCAGAGCCAGGCAGATCTCTGTGAGTTCGAGGCCAGCCTGGGCTACCAAGTGAGTCCCAGGAAAGGCGCAAAGCTACACAGAGAAACCCTGTCTCGAAAAACCAAAAAAAAAAAAAAAAAAAAAAAGTATACTAGCAAATATCGTCCTCATTCTTACTTCATAATACTGGCTCACTATATGGAAGTGGTTATATATTGATGCTGCTCCGTAAGCAATTTTCATTCAATGACTGAGTCCAAGAGTAACTAAGTTTAGCTGCTACTACTCAGTGTATCTGAAATAGAAGCTTCATTTCTCTAAATAGTGATCCTTTTTCGAATTTGCTTCTCAATTAAAATATTTTTGGGCTGCAGCTTACAACACTTAACATTCTCAAAGCCTTGTGCTCAAACCTGAGGCACAAAAACACAAGGGGGAAGAAACATATTTGGCATGCCTGTGACACTTGTAAATTATGTATTCCATAGCTAGTGACGGTCAGTTGAAAAAATAAGAAAGTAGTTAAAAGGCATCACCATCATGAACTATATTGTTTTTAAAGAGAAGTTTGTATAGTTTTAGCAATTCTATGAATTGATACCACTCGTCTTTCTGTAAGACAACGCAGCATTATAAAATTAAGACTGCAAAGTTAGTGATGAAAGACATGAATTATCATTCGACTGAAATGGAGTCAATGAAATTGAGTTGCAAATTGAGAATTATTCCTTGGGAGAGGCAGTGTGTTCTGATTGACTAATGATTTATAAAGATGGAGGCAATCCATACAAAAGGTAGTGTGAAAAGATAGTTTAGTGTGCAAACTTTCAGGCTTTCTTGATTTAGAAAGACACATGAGAGTAATTGTTGAAAGCACTCTGACTGCGAGCGAGATTTTCATAAAAGAAAATCTGAAGAGTCCAGGAGGGATTTCAGACTATGCAGGGGTTGGATATAATCAAGTACATTGTATTTGTAGCACTTATGTATTTATTTGTGAAATTAATAAGAATAAATAAAATTTAGACAATCATGACTTCTTTTGTGATGTTTACATTTATTGTCTTAATGTGGTACAGAAATTACAAATAACTTATAATAGGAAATATGTTTGAATACTAACAGTGTTTTATAGAAAGAAATATAAAAACTTTTTAAATAAATTTTGAGGGATGAATACACACCGTTAGAGATTCTGAAATATAATTATATCAAATGCAATATGATTAATTGACCTCCCACTTTCTATTTTTTCCAATATTTTATTTTAAAATTGTGTGGACTTTCATAGGTGAAATAAAAAAAACATACAGCATATCACTTTGAAATAAAGCACTATAAACCTAACACAGAAGTTCACTGAGGCTGTGACTGTTTTGAACACAACTCCACATTTATATATCACAATAACTGAGGTGGTCAGTCATTATCATTTATTTTGACATTATAGTTTTTGCATTTTTCATTCCTCAAGGAAATTGAAATGGCAGGTGATTCAGGTGATTACAGATGCCTATTAGAAGCTTAAACTAGTACATTTTTCGTCTGACAAATTGCATGTCTTCGCACTTCTAATACACTTATTTGCATCACATTTCATTTGGAATTGAGTGATTCACAATGGCCACTACTTTAGGCATTGCCAACCATGCTTATAAAAATAATGAACTAGATGTAATTTTTATTCATTGGAAGTTTGAAAAAATCAAAATATCAATGAAACCCAATCATAAGGGCCTAATAAGAATGTTTTACTTGCCCATGCTAATAGAATTACTTGAGTGATGTATAAAGTAATAGAGTTTGAAACGCTTTTGAATTCAAGTCAGGTACATGGATAAAAGTGTCGTTTATTGAGCGACCATCACTGCATCAAATTCTACATGCTGTATAGCTCTGCTCTTCCATCTTAACAGGTCTGAAGGATTTTCCATCGCATTCACAGAACAAACCAAGGATGAAGCCAGCATGTTCCACCTCTTCCACAACACTGTCAAGATGCTAACAAAAGTTACAAATACAGGTTTCTGCTTAAAGACCATGGGTATAATTCAAAGCTTCTAAAGACCATGTGGAAAAGCTTGTAGTAGAATATTATTTTTAGGTATGTTACTTTTGTTTATGCTGCATTTGTTTAACTCTGTGAAACGGTGTTACTTTGCCTGTCTGAAACACCTGATGAGCTAATAAAGATCTGAAAAGCCAATAGCAAAGCAGGAGAAAGGATAGGAGGGGCTGGCAGGCAGAGAAAAGAGATGGAGGAGTAAAAGAGAAGTAGCCAGAGAAGGAGGAGACTCCAGGGGCCAGCCACCCAGCTACCCAACAAGCGACAAAGTAAGAGTAAGATTTACAGAAGTAAGAGAACAGGAAAAACCCAGAAATAAAACGTAGATGAGAAAATTTAAGTTGAGGAAAGCTGGCAAGAAATAAGCCAAGCTAAGTCCATAATTCTTAAGAATTCATCTCCGCGTGATTTACTTGGGAGCTGGGTGGTAGGATCCCCTCCCCTCAAAGAGCAAAATAATTAATAATAATAATAATAATAATAATAATAATAGTAATAAAGTGTCTCATCAAATATGAATTTAATTCCTGTCTCTGGGTTCAAAGATCATGCTCATAAACACAGTATTTTGCAACATTCATTGGGAACTTTTTATTGATCCCCAAGAGTTTTGTTTTATTTGTAAAAATATTGTGGAACAATACACGATTTGAATGCTTGATTTAATTAACACATTAATGAATTTTAAAATATATACAGAAATACTTCTGTGTTTCATGATAGAGAGCTAACTTAGGTCCATTCATTTAAGAGTACATTCATATGTTTCTGTATTCTGTTTTCTACCTTCCTTATCTAATCTACATATGTTTGCTTTGCTATGGATTCAGCTATACTTAGACATATTTATAAGACTAACTGATTATAAATGTCTGAGCCTAATATTTTCCCTATAGAGAGAAATTTCTTTGATCAAAATATCCCCTGAGGGGCTGTGACACTGAAGTAATACCTTTTAATTTACATACAGGCAAAATACACATAAAATAAAAATAAATAAATAAATCAGTTTTCATTTCATATTTTGAAAAATCAGAACAATTTCTTAATGCAAATTTTTTCCTTAATGTAAACTTCAAGTTCTGATTTTTATAACAATTGTTTATTAATAAACTTTACATTGTAAACCTATTAATCATCTTTTTGTTAAAAGGTGTTTATGGACTTTATGTTATACTGTTTATTTCTTTTTTAAAAGGTAAAAGTATGTAAACATTGATTGTAAACTACCTAGATGAGCAAGTCAATCCAACATTATACTAAAATATAAGTAACTTGATCTCAAACTCATTAGATTACTGCAGGATACTAGGCTTACTGATGGACTGACTCTGTTATATTTGGAAGACTTTTGAACAAAGTTTTGAGCACTTGAATCTAGATATACTGTTTAACATGCCTTTTTAAAGACTGCATTTTTTATGTAATAGTTACTCTATGAAGTTATGTTTCAACTGGAAAATCCTGTGTATTATTCTCATGTCTTTAGAGTTATGAATTTCTCCTTTCTCTTTATCTGTTGTGGGTGCAAAGAAATACGTATTTATATTAAATTTAGTTATCATATAATGATGTAAACCTTGAACCTCTACTTTATGGTGCAATAAATCATTGCTTCTTCTTTTTACAGAAAATTTGGATATTCATTTTATTGTGCCTTAGTCCAATTTTTCAAAAAATATTTTCTATTGTAACAGAATTGTATCACCTCCCCCTTCCATTTCTCACTATAAACCTCCCAGCCACCCTCCTTGGAATCCTACCCATACTTCCTCACTCTAAAGTTGAAAGCCTATTTTTTCTGATTATATTTGTACACACACACACAAACCCTTTCATTCATACATGTGTGCACACCTATATAAGTACAACATGGTGAGTCTGTTTGTGTGTATGTAGTTTCAGGGTTGATAGTTAGCTTCTCCTAGGGATAAGGATTAGGTCCTTCTGATTAGACATTTTTCAGGAAACTGTGGAGAGATTGGCTACCTCTATCAAGAGGGCTTACATTGAGGTTAATCAGTTATTTCATTCCCTAATGGACATTATTTAGATTCTTTTTGTGTTTTGATATTTTGAAAATTTGCATATTATATATATTTACTGCTTCAGTTTGTCTTAAAATATTGCTTAATTTTTCCTATTCACTTTGCTTTCTTTACCATTTTCAAAAGCATTTTTACACATTAAAAAATTAGAATAGTGCTTGAGGATTGCATTATATTTTTCAAAATATTTGTATTTATTATTTGAAAATTTTATACACTTATCTAAGTTGTTTTTATAATATCCATTGACCACTCTCTTCCTCCCCTAACCCCACTCTCCATGTGCTCCTATCCTTAGAACTATATTTTCTCAATATAAAGTTTGAATTGTTATTTTTGAACTGGTTTACATTGTCTGTTACCAAATTATCTAATGACCAAAGACAATAATCATAATGTAGGAATTTCTCAGTTCTATTCAAGGAATAAAAAGACATTCGGCGATTTCTTACCATGTAACCGATGACATTTTATTTAATACCTTGACTCTTCTGCATGTTCAGTGAGCACAATTTACAAACCACCCTCAAATATCAAAATCCCCAAATATTTAATTTTTTAAGTCACACTGACTTAATTAATTTTATGTTAATTATTTAAATAGTCAATATATTTAACAAATATTTATCAAAATAATATCTGGCTACTGTAACCATTATTAGTGGCCCCAGTTGGCTGGTATTTAGAAATTCAGCTCTGAATGAGGGGTAAATTCAACTGGAGAACTATTATTAAATGGAGAAAGAGAACAAATGACCAACTACCACATATTATGATGGGAAATATGATAAAAATATATGAAAAGTATGAAAGACCAAGAGTAGGATAAACTTATGTTAGTGTTGAGCAAAGGACTGTCCAGAGAAAAACTTAAAAGATGTATATTTTCAACTGATTAGATATTTTAAAAACAAGTTTTTTTTAATAAAGATGAAATTCAGAAATTAAATTCATTACAATGGAGTATCAAACTGGAAAATACTACAGGTTATAAAAGCAACAGAATATTTGTTAAAATTTTGTAGGTTGAAACTAAGGTAGGTTGAAGACATTTTAAGAGACTTGATGAATAAGATAACAAAAAATCACTCCAAAAAAATTGTCATTGTAAAACTTGTTATCTTTATCAATAAAGATTCTTAATAGATGTGATTGGATTTTTTTGGAGTGTCAGACAACAACATATGGTGCTCAGAATTTTCAGACTGAATATGATTGACAATATACTCAAAGTAATGCCATTCTTAATGCACCATCACTTTTACTGATGATCAATCTTCTGTGTCTTCTCCCAGGCAATGCTTGTCCTTGGCAGATATGACAATACACAAGGTCCTATGAGAGGCAATACTGCTACAGTGAGGAATACCGGGTCTAGACATGCCCATCAGACTGACAACTATGGTAGAATGCTTAGCCATTTGAGATTCTTTGTGTCCGATTCTTCTTCCTTTATATCTTTCCAATTTAATGAAATCTTGGTAAATCAAACACGTACAAATCCTCATATTTTTATTCTGAGATCCTGTACAATTCTTAGACTTGACTTGAGGTATGGAATTTTTATCCTACACATCCCATGGTTTCACTTCACTGTTCACGCCTCAGATGAATGAAATAAATTTAAAATAATAGTTATGCATGTATTATCTTATCAATGTAATATTTTTCCTAAAACATTTATAGCCCTGCAAAATGAATATGTCTTCTTTACTTAGACATTAATATATGTCTTGTCTATCAAAGTTTCTAGAATAAAGTAGTCAGGAACAAATATGTGTTAATGATTATTCAAATTGTATAGTTTTCTAAAACTTAAAAACCTAGTTGGCATAGGTGTTTTATGCATTATCAAATGAAAATGATTTTCAAATAAGCAGTATCTATTTACCTTGGTTGGATCTCTTTCAAATAGTTATTACACGAATTAGATTACTTATCATATATTGTATATGTCAAGTAAAAAATGAAAATTATAAGAAAATAAATTAGTATATTCCTAATTCTCATACTTAGTGTTCTACTCATCTCATTTTAGGAATATATTTTGATGTATGTTTCTTCTTACAGAGTATAAATGTACATCTATACTGAGTATATATAATAATTTTTTCTATAAATGCATAAAATAAAACTTTTATTACATGACAGAATGTCATTGGATATGTTGCTTAGGCAATGTATGTAATTGCAAGTAAATTTAAGATGGTTTTCATTTGTATATGACACCAGTAAACCTGGTTTGCATTTTATAAATTTTTGAAGATGACTGAATATTTATAATAATCCAGACCATGAGTAGAATGCAGAAAGAAGTATCTGTCCTCCTTTTTCTCCATTTTCCATCTCCTAAACTGATAAACAGTTTGATTTCTTTCTTTTTTTTTTTTTCTTGGTTTTTCGAGACAGGGTTTCTCTGTGTAGCTTTGCGCCTTTCCTGGAACTCACTTGGTAGTCCAGGCTGGCCTTGAACTCACAGAGATCCTCCTGGCTCTGCCTCCCGAGTGCTGGGATTAAAGGCGTGTGCCACCACCGCCCGGCCAGTTTGATTTATATCCTCACAAATTAATTTATGTGTTTTAATATGCTTAGATAAACATTGATTAATCATAGGACTTGTTCATAGGATTCGTCCATTCACCTATATTTAGCAATAGCTTATTCTTTTTCATTGTCCATTGTTCCTCTCTAAAGTGATAAGAAAAAGTATTGTTCACCATTATTCTGATTGTATAGTTTTAAGACGAAATCTTGAAGATGGATGCAGGGTTATTTAGGGCCCAGGGCTAGTCAATTACTCTCTGAATTTTTGTAATTTCTTACAGGCAAATTTTATATATACCCTATCAGCATGTCAATTTCAATTCTTCACTACTCCAACTAGCATGAGGTATTATATTTAATTAGAAATATGCTATTAATTGAAGAATGACATTATGTAAATGTCTGTTTCACATTTCATTAGCCTTTTTAGAAGTTAAACATACTTTATAGTCTATTGATAATATCCTTGACCTAATAGTTTAATAGATATATGATAAAGTGTTTATTCACAAATATGAAGATAGTTTATAGACCCCAGAGTTAAAGTGAGGAAACAATTTCTAAGTCTTTGGTTTGTGCTCTGGTCAAATGTTTAATGTTGAAGATGGAAAATCCATTGTTGTGTGGAATAAAGTTGAATATTGCACCACATTCAGGTCATGAATGACCAATACCACTCGAGGTAAATACTACTAGGAACCTCAGAATGAATGATCCTTCTTTCCTTTCCTTTTAATTTTCTAAGAATGTCCCTTGTACCTGGCCTTAGACACATATAATGCCAACTCCAAATACTTCAGTTCATCTCAGAACAACAGAACACTATTCATATCACAACATGTTATATACTGAATTTTGTACTATGCTGTCTTGGCTTGACAACCACCAAGCCATGACATGGAATTTATTATTAATTATGAATGCTTGGCTTTAGTCTAGGTATGTTTCTAGCTGTCTATTTTAACTTAACCTATTTCTATTAATGTATGTGCTGCCCAGAGGCTTGTTTACCTCATCTGCTGACTGTCCATCCTGCTTTCCTTCTTCTACCATTTCTACCTGGCTGAGCCCCAACTTGCTGGCCCTGGCAGGCTGACCCCTGGCTGGCTGGCTGGCTCCCCTTTTTTCTCTGCCAAATAGCCCCAACCATCCCTCTCCTACCTAGCTATTGGCTGTTCTGCTTTTTATTAGACCAACCAGGTACCTTAGGTAAGATGAAACAGTAACATATCTTTACATAGTTAAACAAATACAGCATAAACAAAAGCAACACATCTTTACATAATTAATCAATTATTTGCAACACAAAGCAACAGATCCTTACATAGACAAATGCAGCTTATACAAATCCAACAGATCTTTACATAGTTAAAGAACTTTTCTGCAACGTAAACAAATGTAACACATCTTTATATACTTAAACAAATATTCTATTCCACAACACACTTTAAATTTTAAACACTGATTTGTCTATCTGTTAATAAGTAATGAATCAGCTGTCTATGCTATCCATCACTTCTTTTCTTTCTCTTGTGAAAATTTGTTCTTCATTGGTTATCTTTGAAGTTTTTATATTTTGCTTAAAATATAGTTCACACTTTGCAAATTATAGCAATTATATCTTGAATTCTGAACATAATTATAACATTTATACCTTACCTTCTCTCTGTTCTACCTACTTATTTTACCTGCCATCATCTGTCATCTATATTTTACAATTTGTAATTTAAATAATGATTATCTTGGTTTTTCATGTACAAAACATTACAAAAACTGATGTCTTACTCATGAGAAATAAGTAAGTTTGCTAAAATAGATATATAAATATTCATTGTTAAATACACTGTAACAAATGTACTTACATGCTCTGGATTAAACATCTTTTTATAGGTTACTCAATATCCTTTATATATCTTTTTACTCATCTGCTTTAGTGAGGTTCATGGGTTTTCCGACATTATCCTTTTACTAATGTGCTCTTATCATAGCTATCTCTTTCCTAGAATGGCCTGTTCTACATTATTCAAGATCGTCATAAAGTAGGCTATTCTCCAGGCATGAGATTCATATTGGATACATGTCTTTTCTCTTTCTTCTTTGTCTATTCCCTGTATCAAAAATGTATACCTTGAAACAATGTCCTAAGAAAGTTTTTGAAGGATGTTAAATCTGTGATGCTTAAAATTTACACATACACACACACACACATATAAACACACATGGATGGTGGAGACTGAAACTTGTAGAATTTCAATGATTAATTTCACTGTATGTAGAGACTACAATCAATATTATTAAGCACAAACTTTTAGTCTTTGTTTCACTAGAATGACCAGAAGTCATTGATTGAAAGATTAGAGGATTAAGGCTGATTTGATTTTTCTGACTTTGAGGTCTTATTTCTTTTCCCATAAATATGTTAGTCTCATCTTTATTCTGATTTAGGAAATGTCAGTATAGTGGTTGGGAGTTTCTCATGTTTATAACATGTGTTTCTCAAGCACCAGGTCCAGGGCAACCTACCACCTTTTCGACTGTACTTTGTTTTTTTTGTTTTTTCTAATTTTGTAATTTCTTTAATCATAAAGAATTCATTATTCTTTAATTTCTTTAATCACAAAAAAATTCATTCTTCTTTTATTTCCTTCCATTTGGTTTGTTTATTCTTGTTAATTTTACAGACCCTGGATTATTGAAAGAGGAAACCTTAACTGAAGAATTGCCTAGATCATATTGGCCCATTTACAAGTCTATGGATATTGTCTTGAATGTTGGCTGATGAAGGCGGGCATAACCTATATTTTGAGGTATCATTTTCAAGCTAGTAGTTCTGGCTATGAGGAAACTATCTGAATGAACCAGAGAACAAGAACAAGTGAGCAAGCAGCAATTCCTCTCAGCTTTCTCATTTAATTCCTGCTTGAGATTTTACTCTGACTTCACTAAACATTGGATCATGACCTGGAAATAACCCCAAGCTGATTTTTTCCAGAGTGCTTTATCAAAGGAACAGAGATAAAATTATAGCACTTTCCATGGTGAATTTTGTTGTTGTTGTTGTTGTTTGTTTATTTTCCCTTTAAAGCTGCTTTTAATATGTCCCTGTCTCATACTTTTTTCAGAAGAAAATACTTTATACTTCAAACAACTCAATTTTTGTTTAAAATTATCATCACTTTTGTCTTCTCTAAATTTCATTGTTATATGTTATTTACCCTGTGTTTTGGGGTGACATGTTATCTCAGGCCAACTCTGGTTTGCTTTTAAAGCTGTACTAGAACCCAGCAATCTTGTGAAGAGGGCTGTTTCTTAGGAGGGAACTGTCATTAGATGACTGAGGAAAATGTTGACCTATTTTGCAAGCTGTTTCTAGAAATTTGTAAATAGAGTGATTCTATTGTCCTTAATATTTCTAATGTGTAATCTACACTGATAGTTAAAAATGCCCAAATAATGCCCATCTTCAGATTGTCTTTTGAAAATGGGAAAAACATTTTCATCTCTTCATGCACCTAGCTGTATTAACTTTCTTTTGGTCCCTCTTCTCATATATGAGCTTTCTTACATTGCTTTGTTTTGTTTTGTTTGTTTGTTTGTTTTAAATATATAAACTATAAAAGTTTCCATAAAGAATGGTTTATTGTGTCCTCTGATTCATTAACCTAAGTGTGTCTTACCTACCATGCCTGATGCTTAATTTTATGTTTCGTTTTGGAATGTGTTTGTTTTTCTGTTTGTTTGTTTTTAAAGGAAGTCCATGATTATTACATTTGTAACTTTAGGTAAAACAGACTGTTCTTGATAACATAATGAGGCATGTAGAATCATGCAGACAACAATATCAGGTGCTTGGAAGAAAGAGGGATTCTCTAGCAGAATGTCTTCTGATTAGAGCGGTCTCTGTGGCCATGAGTCTATTTTGATTTATGTTGGTAGTCTTGACTTTTAGAAATTATTCTTTTGTTTTGTCAATTTTGTTTAAATTCATGGTTGCCTAGAAAGATTTTGGCTCATGGACTTAGCTCTTTAGCTCCCAGTATTTAGGTTATATCTTTATTTTATCCAATTTCAACAATTTGGACAATGTCCATGACCCTGGCTTGTTAGGACATGTCCTGTTCTTGGCTTAAATTAACTCCATATGAAGCATAAAAATAGGTCACTAAATCCAGAATGATCAGGATTCTGAGTAAGATGCTAGTGCCCCTTATATTCTATGATCGTTATATTTCTAAATTATTTAATCCAAGTTCTAGCTTTCAATTTTATAATCTCTAATCAAATATACCCATGAAAACATAATAATAGTAAAAATTAATAGAGTATCAGTAATCCATTAAACAGGTTAAATGAAATAGTTAATTTGAAACTCACAATAGCATCATATAAGTAATAGCTTTAGCATCATTTACATTTTAAAAATGAATTACTTATCTGGGGCACATTGTTAATGGTACCTATTTTATTTATTTTTACTTACTAGTTTTTCCTCACATATGCATGTCTGTGTGTATACATTTGACTGTAAGTATCTGTGTACAAGTGTATGGAGGCAACTGGACACCTGAGGTGCCGTTCCTCCTCAAGCAATGGACTAATTTTACTCTTTGTTATAGGGTCTCTCATTGACCTGAAGTTTGGCAAGTAGAGTAGGTTAAGTGGGCAACAAGCCCAGGGACGTGCCTGTTGCTGCATTCCCAGGTTAAACACCACGACCATCGATCTCCAGCCCTCATGCTTTCAAGAAAAGCCCTTTACAGACTGAATTATATCTTAGCCAATGGTGTTACCAATTTTGGATTTTATTGCTAAGTAAGTCATGTTCCTGCTATCAATTTTCTAATTGCAAGTGTATCTTAACTTATAATGAGTTCACAAACCCAAATGTACATTATACAAAACAGCGATAAATGTGCTTCTTGATTGTACCAGATGTTCAAGGCATGCTTCCAGGAGTACTCAGTCACACAATTGTCAACAGATCCAGCCTGACAGAAAATCCTTTTAAGTCAGAACTTCAAGCTTCATGCATGAAAAGGAAGAGAGCATAGCTAGCCCATAATTCTTTTGTCCTGTTTTGCTCCATGAGTGAAATAAGTCTAAAAGCCTCAAAATGTTTGTTCTGTATGCATGGAAGAGTGATTAAATGGCAGTGATAGCTGTACTGTTTCCTTTCGTGGGCTTCCTACACTGGCTCTAACAATGTGCTTTATTCCTGCATTTTCCTTTCTCAACTCAGTTCTAGTTAACAGATAAGATAAAGGACATACAAATTTAATGTGTTTAAAATTAAATAAGAAAATGAAAAAAAAAATGCAAGTTAATCATTGTAACAGCTGCTATTAGTATGAAGTGTCTTCCTTCCTCTAAAGCATGTAACATTATAATAGTTAACAAACTACCTATTACTCTATCGTGTTTTTGCTATATTAAAATTTTCAGTTGTTTTACTGAATTAATTGACTTTTGTCCATACATTTTTAAATCACTCAGTATTATTTGTTTTTACGCTTTTAAAAATAATATAGTCTTATGTTTGAAACAGCTGAGGAAAGTTTCCTAACAGCTTAAATAAGCTCCTGTAATTTAGTAGCCCACAATTTCCTGTGTTATATAGTTTCATTCTAAAAATTCATGTAGACATTTTTTAAGGGGGTGGCAACTTACACAACAGGACTTGATTTTGTTTCAGTAGAGTCAGTAGAGTTCATAAACAGACCTCCAATGGCAACCCCTTTGGTTAGCCCAAGTGTACATTTTGAGCATGTTGTTTCTACTGCAATTGAAGTGAATATTTGAAGACTACATTTTAAAAACAATATTAGATTTCTGATGTTTTCTTACTTGTTCTTTCAGAATGTGTGTGTGTGTGTGTGTGTGTGTGTGTGTGTGTGTGTGTGTGTGTGTGTGTGTATGAGCCAATTATTTTCCCAACTATAGTGTCTCATGCTGGAGTTTTTTCTACTATATTTTCTCTACATGATTGATACTCATATTTGTGTTTTTCTTTTAAATGCTATTTTTGAATATCTCTTAAATGAGGTCCTTCACAGCTGTGATGATCCATTTAGCAGGGGATAATTAATGAAGACTGTAGTCAGAGAACTCTTATTTTGCAGAAAATAATTGCTCTCTTGAATCTATGAGATGTGGAAAAGACAGGTAGACAGTTAACATTTATGCAGAAAAAGAAATGCCAATCTTCTGATTTAGTATGTTGTTATAAAAGCACATTTTAAAAATAAAGGCAGTTTATACCTAAAACTTGAATAAAAGATGTGATATTTTGAGAAAGATGACTTTAATGTCACCTCTCATATGTTGCTGTAAGAAGAGATTGTATTTTGGGACTAAAAGGCTCAGTATTTAAATGACTTACAGAATTAATTATTTAGCAGGGTCTATGGTAGGTATTTGAAAGGATTTTGACTAGTTTTTCCATTGATTGCATTCTCTGTGGTCAACTCAACTGATTCAGACTCTGTGTGTGTGTGTGTGTGTGTGTGTGTGTGTGTGTGTGTGTGTGTGTGTTAGAATAATGATGTAAAACTCAGTAACGTTAGCAAATACCAGAACAAATATAAATGATAAACCTGACTTTCTCATAACAATATTATTATAAGTTGTTCATAATGAAAGAAAAACTTGTATTTGAAGACTTCTCTTTAAAAATAGTATTTGATTCCCAATATTTACTTTTTCTTGTTTCACAAATGGTGTGTGTGACTGTGTGGGTGTCTGTCACTGTGTGTGTGTGTGTGTGTGTGTGTGTGTGTGTGTGTGTGTGTGTGTGTGTGTCTGTGTACGAGCTTATGAGCTCATGATAACCCCCTCATCCTCAGTGCCATGAATGTCTTCTAACAGTAGTCACCCAGAATTATGTATCCTAATATCTTGTTTAGGCTTCACAAAAGTACTTACAACTGGCTCTAAGAAGTAACTAGACTTTCCTTAAACTTTTCTTATTTATCATATTGCTTCAAAATTTGGCTCCCTATGAATTTTAATTAAACACCAATCAGAAGAGTTTGTATCTTTAAAAAATCATTTCAAGAATATTTGGTTATAGAAAGAAATATTTCTTATTTAGGGACACCAGTTGATTATTCTTGTCACGTCCTGGACAATCTCCTTCAGCTCTGCTTACCTTTGCCCTTAGAAACAATAAGAGCAAAATGAATTTTTCTGTTAATTTTCAGTAATTGTAGGTTTTGTATAATTCTCCTTATTATAGTATTGTACCTGTCTTCTGAAAAAAGTCTTGGTTACTGAAATCCAGGCTGTCTTATTTGTCAAGTACAGTGTAGTTATTGTCTTAATTTTTGCCAGTTGTAAAGCTGCATGTAAAAGAAATGTAAATGAAAAAGGAGAGTGTACGTAATAATATATACACTAAAATTTTAATAGAATCTTGCATCGCATTTATCCTCACATACTACAGAACCTCAGATTATACTGCCTCAGATGTGGTAAAATTTATAATACTTTCCTGCACCTAAAGTTGAAACCATATGCGGCTTTTGTTTAAGCATCTTAGGCATTTATCACTCTTCTTTAATTTTGAGAATTTACAGAGTCACCTTGTAGAACAATTGCTAGGTGTGAGTAATTCGTTTTAAAACTTGAAGACGTGAAATGATCTCATACAAGTAAATTAACCCTGACAGCTTTGCACAAACACAATACCTTGCCTGTTTGGCAGTCCTCCACATTACCCTTTATTCATTAAATGTGGTGAATTGGTTATGGTTCCTTATATGGATTCTACTACCACCTCATCCTCTACAGACTGTAGATTAATTACACTTCAGGATTTGACAAGAGTTTGATATCAGACCGAGAGAGACAAAATTCTTTAACCTTAGTCAGTGAATCTGTATCACACAGTATGAAATACCGAGTATTTGGGAGCAGATTGGGTTTCTTTGGCGTGGCGACCTTCAGATGGCTCTTTGCTAAGCATACTATTGAGGACGTATTTGGAGGAATATTATCTTTAGTCTTTCCTGAAACATCTATCTGTATTTCTCACCACCTGCACTTCGAGTGCAGGGCTAAGTGAACTAATGTCTTACGGTTTATTTTTGTCTGTATGTGGAAATCAGCTCCTTGATTTCAAATGTAACATTTGTGGAGTATAAACATTTTCCTTGATTTTGATTCTTGTTTAATATGTTTGCTTACAAATGGGCATATAATAAGTCAGAGAATCTTTTACAGAAGCTTAAAGTACAATGACCAATGAAATTGTTCATCAGACACATGCCATGTGGTTCTATATGAGAATTATTTCTGAGATGTAACCTACAAAATTTGTGGACCAAGATCCTTTTAAATATAATAAAACATATGTGCACAGAAAGAAGTAGCTTGATAACCAAAGGAAAAAAACATTCTAGAATTCTAAAGTTTTCATGCTAATTATCATTATTGTGCATTTTCACAAGTGAGAGAATTGAAAGTCTGCTTTTAACCTGGAACAGAGGAGAAATCATTAATGCAGAGTTAGATACAGAGATTAGCAAATCTCTCTCTATATATATAAAAGGGAAATATTTTTTCAGGTTATACAGAAAAATCTTCAGACGTAATTTTGTATTCAAGTTCCAACAGTTAAGTCTAAATCATGTGCTCACACCCCTTTTCTTTTCAAATGGTATGTTGATATCCTCCATCAATTGTGTATGATCAATATAATGTTGTAGGTAAATTGCTTCACTGGGATTGATGTTAAAGTTCATATGAACAACTATAGTGCAAAATAACAAGTTAAATAGAGAAAAATATGGAAAAGAGAGGGAGATGAATCATTTAGTGGTGGTATTCCACTAATAACTTTTTAGAGTAGCTTTATTATTATTTGAAACATAATATAATATTACTACCTTTGCAATATAAAATTAAAAAGTGTTTGTTAGAAACATAAGGAAAATACCTGTATTATACACCATATGTAAATGCTGCTTAAATATGTTTGTGAAGAATGTTCTTGTATGACATTACTTGTGTTGATGTGGCATATACACTTGTTCATGTGGAGACAGCTATTAGAGAGGCTCTAAGGCTGAATCTGATCCCAGCCAGTCTTGGAATGAATATGTCTGAGCATCTGGGAGTTCAAGTAGAAGTTGGAGAAATAAATACAAAGATACTAAGTAAACACCTGCTAGTGTATAAGTTTTCTTGGATGTTGAGTAGATTAAAAGGAAAGAGGACATGTAATGGTAGAGAAGGGCAAATGATTACGAATAGATGGAAACAACCAATGAAGAGTCTTGAGAAAATTTAGTCAAATTATTTGGAAGGTGTCTCAGTCAGATACTTTGCCATTGCTGTAAGAAATCCCCATGGCTAAAGCAACTAAGAGACAGAGAGGCTAAATTCAGCTTTCACTTCCATACCATAGTTCATCATCAAAGGGAGTCAGGACAGGAACTCAAAGCAAGAACCTCGAAGCAGGAGCTGCTGCAGAGGCCATGGAGGAGTGCTTGTTGGCATTCTCCCCATGGCTTGCTCGACCTCCTTTTTTATAGAATTCGAGACAATATGCCAAGGTATGCACCATCTCCCAAGAAAGGGCCTTTCCACCTCTATCATTAATCAAGATAATAACCAACAGTGTTTTCTAGAGGCCAAGCTGATGGAGGTTATCTTTTCTCAGATATCGCTACTTTGTGTCATGTTAACATAAAACTAGCCAGTACATGGGGGGAAAATATAACATGTCTCAAAGCCATGAAAACAAAAATAATTTTTTTTAACAATGTCAAATATTCAGCATTGCTGAACGCACCACTGACAAAAAATCAGATGCATTATTTCCAGGTACTTGGTATCTATGAATCATTAGTTTTATTTCAATTCCTTTTCTTAACTACGTGTTCCCTTTTTACCCATATAAAGAAGCAGGCAGCATTATCAAGTTGCAAAGTTATGGAAAATAGACTCAGAATTGGATAATTTTAGGACATATAGACTATCCTATCTTTTATTATGACATAAATATATATATATATGTATATTATATTAGTAATATAATATAATGACAAGTTGTTGCAACCAGGGTTCTTAAATACTTCAAAAAGATAGGAACACTATCTAGGAAATCAGGTAAAATCTCAGGCAGGGCTGTTTCTCCTGCATGCTTCAATGATCCATAAACAACAATCTCAAATTAAGCCAGGTCTTACTTCATGTGGAAAAGAATACATTTTGTTAACACCTTGTTGTTAACTAATTATGTCATTTGCTTTATGCTGTGGGATGGCAAATGTGTTGCTCTGATTGGTTGGTAAATAAAACACTGATTAGCCAGTAGTCAAGCAGGAGGAAGTGTAGGCGGGACAAGGAGGAGAATAAAGCTGGGAAGTGGAAGGCTGAGTCAGAGAGACATTGCCAGCTTCCACGATGACAAACAGCATGTGAAGATGCCGGTAAGCCACGAGCCATGTGGCAAGGTATAGATTAATGGAAATGGATTAATTTAAGCTGTAAGAACAGTAAGCAAGAAGCCTGCCATGGTCATATAGTTTGTAAGCAATGTAAGTCTCTATGTTTCCTTGGTCGGGTCTGAGCGGCTGTGGGACTGGCAGGTGAGAGAGATTTATCCTGACTGTGGGCCAGGCAGGAAAACTTTAGCTACAGCTTTAGGATTATTTATAACAGATGTATATACAACAGTAAATGGCAATGTCTGAAATCAAATTTAAAAACAATTTATAAAAACCAAAAAATTCATGATGACAACAAGTAAAACAATGGGAAAATTACAATACATATCAAAGTTGGGACAAGTATATTGCCAGGTTGCATTTCCAGTCTAGGACACATCAAAACAAAACAGAATCTAGAAAAGATATATAGCTATTACTGTGGAATGAATGTACTCAATTCATATGCGAAAAAGCTTAATTTCTAATGTGTGGTATTTGTTGGTGGAGCCTTTGATAGTCAATTATGTATAAGGAGTGGCAGTCGTGAATGGAATCAGGGTGCTTGTTTAAGTTCTCATCTACATATTCCTCCAGTATGCTAATAAAATGAGGAGACAGACAACCACAAACCAGAAAGTGTTTCTGAACCAATCACTGGGTGTTACAGACCTTAATCCTGAACTTGACAGCCTTCAAAACTGTTGTAACTAATTCATTCACTGCATTATTATAAACATCCTAAGTTAACAAGATGGCTGGTATTTTTATGTGCCAAACATAATATATTCCATATAAACTGGCTAGATATTTCTAAAATACATCTTAGTTTATCAGACAGACTCTATCTCTGTGGCCAAGCAACTAACTTCTCTGCATGTCAAGGACTTAATTTGTTAAATGAAAATCTTTGGTATTTAAATAATTAAGATTAAATTAATAATACTGAATTATCTAATGCTTAAGAAACAAGTAACTATTGACCCAATGTCTGTGCTATTTCAATAGGTCATAGTCACTAATATTAATAACTGTATATTAAGGCTAAATTTTATGCATTTATAAACTTCAAAATGTTACCTTTAAGCAAATTAGCTAAAATCCTTATAGGTATAAAGGTATGCAGACATTCTTTTTGAAAAGATGTGGATTTGACCAAAACTCTGATACCATGTTTGCATTTTCTTCATTTTAGGGAGTCACCTTATACTACAAGGAACAGAAATAGTAAACCGTTGTCACGACACACAAAGAGTGAACAAATTATTTTTGAATACAAAACTACTGTACGTATGAAGCACAGGCCATATCCATGGCAGAATCTACTGAAGCAACTGAGATAATTATTCCTTTTTGTAAATGTATTCTATTTCTTCTCTCCATGTTCTGAAAATTCAGGTACTGTGCTTTATCCAAACTCATATGTAAGATTTACACAAAGCTATCAAGTCAACTGCTGCCTTTCATTTTATTTATTATTCTTATAGATTTGTAAACACAGTGGAATCCTGAAGAATTTTTTGAGTGTTTACTTAAAGCTGCAGTAATTTCTTGGAGCATGAAACCCTGATGTAGATTTCCATCCCAATGGTGTAGCTGGCATTTTTACAGAGGATGTTTCAACTAAATGCAGCATATATAGTGATCCAGTGTCTTGGGCAAATTCTCATTAGGTTTTGTACTTGGTTGTCTATTTTTTTTTCCTAAGGAGGGTGAAAATATTGCTGAAAGCTGTACTTCCATGAGTTCTCTCTCCACTTTGTCGTATTTCCAGTCCAATAAGCGATCAGTTGGCTTTCAGAGTGATTAAGTTACAAATTTGGCAAGGCATACACTTCCCCTTCTCTCCTCATTCTTTTTTCTTGGTTACATTCCCTAGGCCTTTCTTAGGAATAGCTTCATTAGCATTGAATTGGTTTTCTTTATGGAGGTTAGAGCTCCCAGAAGCTTTTAAAAAATATTTTACAAGCTCTGTATCCCTGTGCTAATTGATGCTTTGCCCTTTTCCTAAGCAGCTTTAAGTATGTGATTTAAGCCAAGGCAAAAATATCTTGATCCTAGTATTGAATAATTAACTATAGAAAAGTATTTTGTTACATGTTTACATGCTTATTAAAATAAAACATTATATACAATGTATACATTTTAATGTATAAATTATACATTTATCCAGTTTATAATTTACAAAATGTGTTTATTATTTAGCAAATTTGGAATGAAATATTTCCTCAAATGTGTCAGGTAATGTATTAACTAGTGCTACTAAAAACCCAGTACCATTTTGTTTTTAATTTTCAGGTTTATTGAATGTACATTATCAGGATTATAATAGATTGCATATGAGAAATAATCCAGGCATTTTGCCTTAAAGAAACTGAGATTCCTCTCTAGAGATTAATCTATGCTAATTAAATTCTGCTTATTAAAGTTATCTATAAGAAGGTGTAAGAATTTCTTTGCTATAGTACAGCATTAGAAAACATTTAGAGGATAAATAAATTTAAAAAGGTATTTTTAGGATATACTTTTGGGGCAAACAAGCATGGAAACAATGAAAGTTGTTTGGACAGATATTGAAAGTGGAAGTTCAGAGTGTGGGGTTCAAGGAATGAGGCAGGACAGAACAGAGACCAAAGAGGTTTGAGAGTTCATTAGACTTGTGCTTTACACTGGCCAGCAATTTATCAACAGTTCTACAGATAAGACTCTGAGCAAGGCACAGTAGCATAACTCTACTCCCTCACAGACATTTAGGATTAGATGTAGACACTGGCTTCCATGTTCTAACTTAACTTAATGTCTCTATGGATAAGTTCCAAATAAGGACACCAAACTTCTGTATGTAACACTTGCTGAGCTTGTGGATCAGAGGTGTATATACATTTATACAGTTTATAATTTGCAAATTATAAGGTGAGGAAAAACTATATTATACAGACTAATTGATTAAGGAAAATTTTAAAATACTGTGTTTTAATTTCTATATCTTTTAATAATTTGCTTTTAGAAAAGTAATTTTTAATTTGAAGACCTTTATGCTATACAATTTGCACATTATGTTGAATTCATTGTTTACATCAGGAAGAATTCTGCATCAAGCAGTACCTGGACTCAATAGAATATTAAAATGCATTCATGGAACAAGAAAGTTTAATAGCTAAAAGACATCATTTATATAAAAATTGCATACAAATGTCCAAATTATATAATATGCAGAATACATTTTGCGGGGAAATATCAGTCATGTGTTCTACAATGCCACATTAGTTTGTTTCATTTTGTCCTCAGTATCAATTCAAAATGTTAAATAGATAGAAACATTTTTGGACTTTCCATGATCCTCTGTTCTGTCAGCTACACCAAATTTATACTGGGTATTTTTAAATAAAAAGTTACTTTTTCTAGTTCTAGAGTTTGAGAAGTTGAGAAAATCAAGATACCAACAGACTTTAGGTCCAATGGGAACAATCTCACTTTTAAAAAATAATTTTTTTAATTTTGCATGAGCATGTAGGTTTATATTTCTCTGTAAATATGCATGTCTTCATGCATGCGTGTGTCATGGTTCATGTGTGGAAGTCAGAGTACAACTTGTTGAAATTGATTCTCTCCTTCCATTAGATGGGTCCTGAGGATTTAGGTTTGGTGTCCATTGCCTGTAACTCACCATGCCATCCAGCTTGCCATACTTTACAAAATTTTTTAAAATGCATTTATTATTATTATTATTATTATTATTATTATTATTATTACTATTACTATTTGTCTGTGTGAAAAGGAGAATTTCCTATACTGCAGCCTCATATGGTGAAAACTTGCCTCCATGAAAGATGCATTCTTTTAGCCTCTTTCATTCAGGTTAACATGTTGATGACCTAGTCAAGCTCACAAGGCCCCATACATAAAACTACAATTGCAGTTAGATGTCCATGTGCTAATTTAGGATAATCTCAGTCTTCAGATAGAATATCTCATATTACAAGCAGCAATTGCAAACTTCAGAGCTCAGATGAGACGATCACATTACAAAATAAATGGAAATAATGTCTTAGAAGTCACAAATAATATCACTCATGATTTTACTATTAATGAATAGGTTTATTGTAAATTGTTACTGCTAACAAAGTTGTTGTTTGATATGTAAACATAATTTGATAGTAACTGCAGATTGTATTAAATAAGGTCAAAGATTGTTAATTTGAAATGTAATAAAGGAATATATTCCAAATATGTGTATTTTATTTTTAAGCAAAATTAATAATTTACATATATTTGATAGCTATAAGGAAAACATTAAAAAAATCTTTGAATGCAGAATATTTCTTGTACTATCAAGTTCTCATGGTATATTTTTGATTAGCATCTTATATGCACACCCCATTGATTATTTTATATTAAAATTATTAAATATTTATTTCCTGGAGGGTTATATAAAAGCTAGTATTAAAGCAAAGCTAAAGAAGTTATCAACAAAAATGCCACATATTTGTAGTTCAATGACTGATATGTGATTATATGATTCAGTGAATTTCAAAGTATCACTGGGTGTTCCTCTAATTACTCTGCAGTAAAAAAAAAACAACAACCACAAAATGAACAGCAGAGTTTAACCAAGAGCTCCATCTCATGTCAAAAAAACATAAATATATTCCATTGATAAAATGTCTGCTCATATGTAGCTTTTATAATCCATATAATACTGTCACTAAATAGAGACTTTTTTCTTTTATTGTTTAGATTATTCTGATGAAGAAAAATAATATTAACTTACAATGCTGTTTTCTTTGGAACCTGTACTAACTGCTAATTATTTATTAAATATTCAAAGCATTGATCTCTTATTCATAGTCCTTGGATTTTTGTTTGATTTTTTTTTTTGAGATAGTGTTTTAATTACATTTCTCACTGCTTTTTCCTCCCCGCAAGTCCATATGCCTTTCCATGTACCACTCCAAGCTCTCCTTCAAATTCATGGCCTCTTTTCTCATCAGTTGTTATTTTAATCTATATTATGTTTAAAAACATAGATAAACATTTCAGGGTATAATAAAAATATCCTTTGACTGAAACCACACAAAATTATTTCATCATGCTTTTTCTATTTTTATTTTTGAGCCCTTCTTTTGAAAGGAATGTGTCCTATTGTACAATAAAAAAGTAATTAAGTGCTTTTACTGATATTTAAATGTTTAATTTTCTGCATGTTACATGACTGCAGAAAAAAATTCCATGACATTTGCATCTAACAAAATATTCTTAAATAAGTGTATGAAACAAAGGAAGGTGATTGAAAGAGGAAAACACATTTTTTTTTTCCAAAACAAAATTAAAACATTTGACTAAATCTGAAATCTACTGGTGGGCCATTTGTCCAGTTCAGTGAACTATAGGTTTCTATAGCAGTTTTGTAAATTTATTCTATATACAAGAGATAACACTTACTCCTTCTAGAATTGTAGTCTATGGCCTTAACAAAGCTTTTTAGTTATGTCTGCATTCTCAGTCAATATGGTACAGGAAATTAATTCCAAAATTAAGTTTTAAATATATTACAAATAGTAGGCTGTTTCTACTTGTAAATTATATTAAAAAACACCAAAGTAATGCAAATAAGTACCTTTCAGTTATAAACAGGATACTATACCAATAAAAATTTTTTTATATGCTTTCTACTAAGTAATATGAATAAAGATGGTTTTCCGGTTTCTTTGGAAGTACTCTTCGCTGTGATTTCCTCTACTTATTTTATTTACTGTTCTTTGAGAATTCATACATGTATACAATGTATTTTGGTTTCCATCTCCAGCCTCCTCTCCAGCTTCTCTCAGCTGTCCATCCTACATCCCCTTCCCAAGTTTATCAGGCTCTATTTTCTTTAGAACATAATGGGCTCAGTTAGTGTTGCAAAATGCACACGGATGTAAGATCATCTTTTGAGCTTAGGCAATCTATGAGTGGACACACCTTGTGGAAAACTGATTATCTTCCAGCAACCATCAATTACTAATATTTTTCAACTAATGGTGGAGTTCATGAGTGTTGTGCCCAGATTGTGATCTCCAAAGAGACCACCAAAGATGAGCATGCCAGAATGAAAAAGCAAGGTTTAATTCTGGATATCCAATACAAGCCTAGGCAGGGACTTCTTCCAATACATCCAATGCAGTGGAGGCTGGAGGAAGTGCCCGCATCTCTGCAAGCTCAGTTTTTAAAGGCAAAAACCACAAGGTTACATCCTTTAGGGGTGCTAGTATGGGTACAATTCTGATTGGCTCACTTCTAGGGGCTTTCTAGAAATCATGGCTTAATCTTACTTCTAAGGGGGTGGTTGCCCACCACCATTTCTCATTGGCTGCCCTCAGGTGGGGACACTTTTATGGTCAGTTACCCTGGAAACCAGGGTTGGAACATTCTATAGTCTGGCAGTCATTATTACCTCATGACTACCTTGTGACTCTGTACTTTTACACTTCCTGGTTTCTGGAATCTGGACTGATTTGTTTCAGTAACTATTGGCCTATTCATAGAAGGAGAAATCTTAGGCCTTAGTTTTCGGGTGAAAGTGTTTTGGTCTTATTTCTAAGATGGCTCATTTTGGTCTCACAATGAGCTCTCCCCATCCATGCTGAAATGTTTATTTACATGATTTTGTTAAAGTCTTGTGCAGGGAGCCAATTACTTTGAATTCATGAGTGCAATGGGATTGTCATATTATCGGTGGTTGTTTTTAACTCTCAGTTTTACATACTTTACTCAAAATAAATGTTTTAATTTCATCATAGAACTACTAGATTGTTTATTAAGAGCAGTTCAGGCCGGGCGGTGGTGGCGCACGCCTTTAATCCCAGCACTCGGGAGGCAGAGCCAGGCGGATCTCTGTGAGTTCGAGGCCAGCCTGGGCTACCAAGTGAGTCCCAGGAAAGGCGCAAAGCTACACAGAGAAACCCTGTCTCGAAAAACCAAAAAAAAAAAAAAAAAAAAAGAGCAGTTCAAATATGATTAATCATTTAAGTATTATGATAGCAAGCAATAAAATATTGAATGTTTTAATTTTTAAAAAGATTAAAATTGGAGGTTTTGAGGGAGTAATCAAAGACACTTTCTGTAGTGGGTCACAAGAATATAGTATAGAGATTCAGCTGTGTATTAAAGCTATACTTTGACTGGCCAAGGGTCTGTCAAAAGGCAAGCTATTTATTATGAATATCTGATGTTATCCAGCCTTTAATATTTCAGCTGTCTTCTGCTATGAAACTCTTGCGTGCCCAGATATGCCCAGACCATTTGGAAAACAGTTCAGCTCCTCAGACCTGCTGAACTTCTAGGTAACTAACCTCCCTGCTGGAGCCAGTACTTGGATAAGTTCAAGTAGGCAAAGACAAGCTGGGGGGAGACACATAGCTTTGTTTCTTGTGCTAATGAAGTTCAGACCATCCTCTTGCCTTGAGGCCTAGAGGCCCTCCCAACAAGTGCCTGAGAACAAAAGAAGGTTTTACATATCAAAGTAGAAGGTAAAGTGGAGCAACATTCCTGAGGAGGCAGAGGATCAAGTGGCCAGGGGAGGAAGGAGCAGGTATTTTCTGTAGAGACAGACAGAATGGCATGACCAGGGAGAAGAGAAGAACACAGAGGTAATGTAGATGATAAGGCAGAACTCTTGAGCCAGGAGTATAGAGCAAGTAGAAATGGAGGGAAAAGAAACAGAGGACAATGAAGACGCTGGAAGCATAAGAGCTTAGTTGTTAGCAGGACTTTGAGGCAACAGTAAATGAGGGGACAAAGAGGAACTGAGTGTCAGGACAGAACTGAAGCTATGTAGACAGGATTTCATCCCCCAAAAATAAAGTAGACAGACAAAGAGCTTGGTGTATCTAGATTTATTCCAGCCCTAAATTCCTGATGGAGCTGTAGCTGTATTGATAGAATTTTGTCTTAGAGGAATAAAGTTAACAGACATAAGAGCATAATGTACTTATATTTTTTTCCCTTAGATATTCCATGCCAGATGTATCCTGGACCCTGGATAATCCATAACTTTTATATTTTGACAGTCCCAAATATTATTATTAGTTCTCGGGCATCTTATAAATGTATTTTTAAAGCATGCACCCAATGCTTGGAATACATTGCAAAATGAGGAAACATTGTAAAAATGCTGAGATTCTCAGGCTAGTATCAGTACCTTAACCAGGTGTGAGACCAAAATGAGCCATCTTAGAAATAAGACCAAAACACTTTCACCCGAAAACTAAGGCCTAAGATTTCTCCTTCTATGAATAGGCCAATAGTTACTGAAACAAATCAGTCCAGATTCCAGAAACCAGGAAGTGTAAAAGTACAGAGTCACAAGGTAGTCATGAGGTAATAATGACTGCCAGACTATAGAATGTTCCAACCCTGGTTTCCAGGGTAACTGACCATAAAAGTGTCCCCACCTGAGGGCAGCCAATGAGAAATGGTGGTGGGCAACCACCCCCTTAGAAGTAAGATTAAGCCATGATTTCTAGAAAGCCCCTAGAAGTGAGCCAATCAGAATTGTACCCATACTAGCACCCCTAAAGGATGTAACCTTGTGGTTTTTGCCTTTAAAAACTGAGCTTGCAGAGATGCGGGCACTTCCTCCAGCCTCCACTGCATTGGATGTATTGGAAGAAGTCCCTGCCTAGGCTTGTATTGGATATCCAGAATTAAACCTTGCTTTTTCATTCTGGCATGCTCATCTTTGGTGGTCTCTCTGGGGGTAGCCATCTGGGCACAACATTGGCTTTTAATTTACCTTACAAAAGAGCATTTCAAATACAATAGATAATGATTAAATAAAACAAGTTTTTCCAAAAAATAATCTGCAATTTTCTATCAGTGACATCATTTAGTAGCAGTCTGAAAGTTCTATCCTGGAAGAAGAACAGATATTTTCTGTCCTTATGACTGGGTCTTGAAGAGTTTTGTCTCTTTATCTTTCACAATGTTTCTGATTTCTTTCAAAACAATTTTTTTTCCTAACACCCGCTAAATTCTCTCCATTTTCAGGCTTTCAGTTGGGTCTTTTAATTTCTCTACTACTACCCACATAACTGCAATATTCCTACATTGTTAAGAGATAGATTTCTTAGTACCCCTGCCTTTTACTTCTGTGTGCTTTTCCCACCAACCTTAATTTTCAGCCATATTTTCTCACACTATGACTATGTTGTTATAATTTTTCATTATCTAAAACTGGACAATTAAACATTTGTTTTAAAAACCTCAGCTTCTGGTTCCCATGTGCTAAGTTTTAACACATTTCCTTTGAAAATTAAGAAACAAAAGTATGTTAGTTTCCCACAGATTTCCTAGTGAGAGGACCTATGCTAAGAGGAATAGAGGGTAGGGAGGAAACATGACCTTCCTCATTATTGAGTCAGTATGAGGAGGCTTCTGGAAATCAACTGATGTTTCTAATTTAAGAAGTAATTTTTGAAGTATATAGAAACATTTTCAACATGAAAACTACATCATCATAAGTACATACGTTAGGAAAGAGCTAAGAGACCCTGATTTACAAATTCAGTGAAAACATCACTCAGGTGCAACAGGAACAGAAGCAAGGGGCAAACCCTGTTACAGTTGAGAGAATGAGCCTGAGATGTGGGCAGAGGTGCATGGATAGCCATAGAGAATGGAAAGAGGACCCAAGATTTACTCTTTTGAATCAAAAGAGTAAACTGAAGGGGGTATGCCTACAGATATCACTAAAGATAACAACCATTCTTAGCATAGGTTCACTTACTAACTAATCTTTAGGAAAGAAACATAATTTTTTTTCCTAAATTTTCAAATTGTTACTTCTAGAATGCTCTTTATTTTATTTATTTTTGTTTGAATCTGATACTTTTTATTTTATAATTAATTTAATTTTACATATCCGTCACAGATTTCCCTTTCCTCCCTCCTCCCACCCCTCAGCCTTCCCCCCAATTCTCCCCCCATTCCCACCTCCTCCAAGGCAAGGTCTCCCCTGGGGAGTCAGCTTGGCCTGGTAGATTCAGTTGAGGCAGGTCTAGTCCCTTCCTCTCTGCACCAAGGCTGAGCAAAGTGTCTCAGCATAGGCCCTAGGTTCCAGAAAGCCAGCTCATGCACTAAATGGGAGGAGTAGAGGAAGGGAAAACTCTAATCAGGATATATTATATGAGAAAAGAGTCTGTTTTCAATAAAAGAAAATAAAGAATAGATAGGAAGGAAGGAAAGAAAGAAGGAAGGAAGGAAGGAAGAAAGGGCACCAAAAGCTTTTCCATGGGTCAAATGTGGGGTCATTTTCTTGGTTACTGTTATTTCTTTCCACATGACAATAGCCTGCAAGAGTTGACAAAAATCCTAACCAGCACATTTTGCAATATGAACATGAAAATCATAACTTAAAACTAGGCTTTCGCCGGGCGGTGGTGGTGCACGCCTTTAATCCCAGCACTCGGGAGGCAGAGCCAGGTGGATCTCTGTGAGTTCGAGGCCAGCCTGGGCTACCAAGTGAGTTCCAGGAAAAGGCGCAAAGCTACACAGAGAAACCCTGTCTCGAAAAACCAAAAAAAAAAAAAAAAAACTAGGCTTTCACACAAGTATCCTCAGAGAATGCCCTCAATCACACAAACCAATTTGCATTGTATTGAGCATCAAGGAAATATAGATACTATTTATAAGAAGATGCCATAAGTTGTCCATTAGAACATCTGGGCTAAGGTTGACACAGGGCATTAACAAAATATAGGAAAATAATCCAGAGTACCAGTAGTCATCAGGAAAATTAATGAAGAAAACACAATTTTTTTTATTTTTATTTTTATTTTGCAGTACAATTCAGTTCTACATATCAGCCACGGATTCCCTTGTTCTCCCCACTGTGACCTCCCTCACCTTCCCACCAGCCCACCCCCCATTCCCACCTCCTCCAGGGCAAAGCCTCCCTGGCGGACTGAGATCAACCTGGTAGACTAAGTCCAGGCAGGTCCAGTCCCCTCCTCCCAGGCTGAGCCAAGCGACCCTGCATAGGCCCCAGGTTTCAAACAGCCAATTCATGCAATGAGCACAGGACCCGGTCCCACTGCTTGGGTGCCTCCCAAACACATCAAGCCAATCAACTTTCTCACCCATTCAGAGGGCCTGATCCAGTAGGTGACCCCTCAGCCATTGGTTCATAGTTCATGTGTTTCCATTCAGAAAACCACGATTTTAATAACTATAATTATAAAGATTCATTCATAATGCCAGATGTTAGAATGGAGATGAGCCCTTTTACAAAACATTGCATTAGTGTGCTTGCATTTTATGAAAGAATATTTTAGTATAAATATAAAATAATTCCAAATGTTATACTGAATTACAGTCTCTGAGATGGAGACTTACACAATTTGACATATTCCTTTTATATTCTCTATCATGTAATAATTCTTTAAATGTAATTTCATGGCAGTAGATGCTTATATTTTAAATTAATTAATTCAGTTTTAATGATTACAGTTTTCATATTCTGACAAAGAAAAATTTAAAATCAGTGTCTTCAATATAAACTGTTTGTGAAAAAAATCTAGTTGCCCATTTATTATCATTTTAAGTCTTATACAAAAATATAATCAAATATCAGAAAAAATAAAATTAATATTTATTTAGAATAAATCATAGAAGATTAAAAATGTTGAACAAAAAATGTATTTTAAACACTGACCCATCATTATATTAGCACAAACAAATTATAGTGCATGTGTTTGTGTGTGCATGTCTGTGTTTGTCTATGATTATTTTTTGATAATTTGCTGCCACATTTAATGTCATTATTATTCCTTAATATGTATAAAA
Source organism: Peromyscus californicus insignis (assembly GCF_007827085.1). Lineage (NCBI taxonomy): Eukaryota > Metazoa > Chordata > Mammalia > Rodentia > Cricetidae > Peromyscus > Peromyscus californicus. The sequence goes on from NW_026294503.1 coordinate 15,913,692, forward strand.
ATAAATTTATTTTTACCTAAATTTTTGTGAATTTGAAAAATCTTTCAAGTTTATCATAATTTTGTCATGGACAGCGTCTTAACTCTAATCCTGAACATTTATCATTGACTTTCATTTGTTATAACTATATAATTTTCATCAAATTAATATGAGCTTTGTTTCTACAAACAGACAATTGCTTTAATTTCCATATTAGGACAAGATAAAATTAAGGCATTCAAGTATATTTATCAAAAAGATGTAAATTAAATGCTCTCACTTTCTTTATGCAACACATGTACAAATTTCAACCTCAGATTTTAGTTCTAAACCTGTATAGCCCAGACAAGCTACATAGTTGCCATTCGGAGAAATTCAGCAGATACACATAATATTAAGTCAGGTGGTCCCACCAGAACAAAGCATCATTTAACAGATCACTACTATATATACATATAAAGAAAATAAATAAAAATTAAAATGCCTTCCATATTGATTGAGGGTTCAACACAATTTCATGTAAACCTAATCGTAATGGCAAAAATGCATAAATATTTTTATATTTAGTGACTAATGCAGACCAACTAAGTGCTAATTAAAAAAGTACTGTCCTTCCATCCAAAACGTTGCTTTTATACCCTGTTATTATTCTTCAAGTGTTTAACCATATCTCTATTTTTTTTAAACCAAATCTTTAAAATTGGCTTCTGAGAGCTTCTTATGCTCAGGACATAACAATTACTTATTTCTGGTCTTTGTTCTTTATTTTTTGATTTTGGGTGAAGAAAAGGAAAAAAAGAGCCTTCCTTTTTTTTTTCAACACAGTGGCTCCTTATTTCATACTTATTCATGTCCAATATTGAGATACAGAGTAACTCCATTTAAATTAGAAAATATTCACAATTTTATCATCCTGTTTTAAACATACACTATTTAATAATAAGTGTATAATTGTTTTGAAATATGTGACCATCTTTTCTGCACAAAAATGTGCTTGAAAGATATGACTAGATCCTTTGTAATTTACCATTCAATTATTTTACAGAGATTAAAATAAATAAATTAAATATTTAATTCTTTTATATAGATGTTAATAAATATTTAAAGGTAGCATATAAACCTTTTAAATGTCATACAAAGTTATATTTTCAAGTTTTATCATATATGAGAAATGTTATGAGACAGGTATTGAAGGTAGATTAATAAATGATTGATATATGGGATTCTTGCCTCTTTCAAAAAGCTGAAATCAATCCAGCCTCATCTCAGTGCTCATCCAAAGTGATTTGATGATCCATAGAGATAAGAAACATGGCTGAATCAAGAAACATATAACCCACAAGAACCAAGTTTATGTCGCAGGAATAAGAAAACCTATTGGTAAAATTCATGTTTCATCTAATTTCAATCTGCAATATCTAGAAGAGTTGAGAGGTACCCTCGTCCTACAGTTTTTCAAGGATGGAATGAAGTTAGAACATCAACTGTGGAGTTCAAAAGAATGTTTGACTTTGACTCTCCAGGTAGCACATGAATGACAGACTTTGTAAGTATTTGGACATGAGGTTTAACACCTGAAATAAAAATAATAATTTTGGTATTTCTTTTTACCTCTCTATTAAAGCAAAAGTAGAGATCAATGATAAGTAGAATGAAGGTCATAAACAGAAGGTGTTTGTCGGCTTCTATATAACTAACATACAAATGCTTAAAACTATTCTTTTTATAGCACTTAGGTCAATTACTAAATCTGACATGAAAAGTCTAACTTTCAGCAAAACTAAGCTTAGGATTCCGTGTGCAGCATTAGGGAACCAAGAGAGTAGCCAGGACTCAGCATGGTGCGTGATGTTGCATAAGTAAGAAAATTGAATTACTCTCCTGAACTATGGATTTATCGTCTGTGAGGAAATGACTTTCAATGTGGAAATTATCAAAGTGAAGTGTTGCTCACTGCAAGGAATAGCAAAGTTGAAAGAAAGAAAAAGGCAAGTCACAATGAAAACCTCCTTCAAGAGATTTGTGTAGAGAATAGAAAATTGTAATTTTAGTAATTTCAGATGACTTTTATTTCCATTTGAAGGATAGATAATTTAAAAGGCAAACTCAAATGAATTTAAGCTCATTTCTAGGATAGCAAATGATTGACCCTTTTATTCTTATTACATGAAATCTTTCAGTAAAACTAAATCATTGCTAAGAAAGTTAGGTATTTGATCAAGTCATTAAAATTAATATGAATTATGTGATACAGTTTAGATTTAAAATTTTTGTTTGTTTGTTTGTTTCTAGAATATAACTTTGGGTCAGAAACTCTCAAAATCTCTGCTTCCTTAATTTTGTAAAATCATTTCAATACCTTTGATGTCATGATTTATTGTTAAAACTTTTCAGATGCCTCTTACCCACATATGATAGACTACAAGACCATAAAGAAGTTTTGTCAAACCATTTATAACACTATGCTGTACATAAAATATTTCTGTACACATACACACACATATGTGTGTATACATATATACATATATATTTTCAAAATATATAACCAGAAAAACAATAACAGGTAACATTATATGAATTTTTTAATTCTAAAATATTTTCATTTTATGATTTTTAAATGTATTTTCCTAATCGTAATTGAACCATGAAAACTGAAACCACTGATGATTGGTAGTTGTTATATATAGGAGTCCTGGAAATCTGTAGATATTTCTTAGCATCCAAAGACATATAGCATCATCATTGCCTTTTATTGAATTTTTAAGTTCCTTGGTTATTTGGGATGTGTGCTCATGAACAAATCATGTCTTGGCCCACATTTGAAAATAGAGGAAAACTAGCAGGATGTGATTTCCCCCTTCCACCTTGAGTGCTCGCAGGATGGAATTCAGGTCATCAGCCATGTCAGCAGGAACCTTTGCTTACTGAGCTCTCTCATCTGCCCTGACGTTATTTTCTAATGTATGATGTCTCCGAGTAAAACGTATAATGATAAAGTACTTGACTAATGGGTCATGTAAAAGCTTAATATGGTCAAAATACAATGAACATTGCATTATTTTTTCAAATCATATTAAAAGATATAAGGATATCTGAATCAAGAATAAAACAGAAGATCTATAAAAAAATAAACAATGATTTAGGGCATGAAATTAACCATATATCTAGTGTGATTTTATTAATTGACACAAACTAAAGTTATCTGTGAAGACAACCTCATTTGAGAAAAGGCCTCCATCAGATTATTCATAGACAAATCTGTAGGGCATTTTCTTGACTAATGACTGCTGGGGGTGGAGATCCAGACCATGGCGGGGGTTGCTTTGTGCTGCTCCTGGAAAGGTGGTCCTGGGTTGTATAAGAAAGAAGACTGATCAAACCTTGGGGCACAAAACAGTAAGCAGTGCTCGTGTGTGGTCTTTGACTTAGTTTTTGTGTGAGTTCCTACCCTGGCTTCCCCAAAAAGGGATTATAAATTACAAGCCCTTCCTCCCCATGCTGCTTTTAGTCAAGGTCTTTATCACACCTATAGAAACTTAACTAAGACATCTTAGACGCTCATATTTAACACAGTCCACAGTGTTCAGATGGGTTGTTTAAGGTCCTCACTCCCTTCACTCATTGTCAATATACTGACGATCTAGTGAAAATCTTGCCACAGTGGTTTATAACCTCCATAGCTAGTAATTATTTAAACGTCTACCTTGTTCATCTTCGCATATTGCTTACTTCATTGTGTCCTACACCTGTTTTCCTGCTTATAATAGTTCAAGTTGGAAAGTTAAGACACATGAATCATTAGCATTACTAAAAGTACCTTGTAGGGTTTGAGATATATCTCAGTGGTTAAGAGTCAGAATACATTACTTTTGAAGAGGACTGTCATTCATTTCTGAGCACTCATGTCAGGAAACTCACAGTAACCTGCAACTCCAGCTCCAGGGGATCCAAGGCCCTCCTCTGGACCCTGAAGACACTAAATGCACAAAATCTAAGCAAATGAATATAAGTAACAAATAAAAATTTTAATTTAAAGTGAGTGAACTTCAAGTGCTATTGGAAGATGCTTTCATATATCTGGAAGGTTCTTTGAAAGAAAGACTCCAATATGCAACTTCCATGAGGTCACCATTTACAATGGGGCTAATTTAGGGTCACCTATGCTTCTTTGGGAATTCCTCGCTCATGCTCTTCAAGCAGTAAACTCACGGGTTTCTCCAAAATTTTTCTCTAAATAATTAATTAACATGTATTTAGAAAATGTCATCAAGGAGTTACAAAAAGTTAAACTGAATCACATTTTATTTTAACCTTATAACTCAGTGCAGGTTGAAAACTGACCCTTAGAGTCCCAGTAAACTCATTTTATGTGCTTCTCCTCAAGTTCATATGATGGTCTAAAAGCAAGCATGTGCTGGATATCAGAATAAATGAATTAATGATGGAAGAATAGAAAGAGGTTGCAGATTTTTAATAAGAAACATATATTCATGTCAGAGAGTTCCAGTTTGTTTAAATATGCTTCTGGAGATATTGCTATGGAAATAAACTTGAACTTTGTGTGAATAAGATGATGGAATCGTAGATTTATTTATATGTGACAGAATATACATTGCTTCTTCAGTGTTACTCACTGCTACTGAATTAATAATGTAAGAAGAAACACTATACAAAAATATAAGCCTGAGCAACTAAATAATAAATACAATTGCGTTTTCCCTTGATGTAAGTTTGACTCGCTATTTGTTTGATCCTTTTACATGATAGACATTTACATCTATTTCAATGATTATACAATATGAATTTATCTTTTTATGGGTAGCAAAATTTTCTTGAGATCACAGATCTTAAGTGTGTTTTATAATTTAAATACTTATAAGTTTAACTAAAATATATTTCAGTAATACTTTGCCATATGGTTGAGTTTGAATAGACAGCCTTAGAAACAAATCATATGTTTTTGTAGTATAAAATTAAGCACAAATTATGAAATATTTTGTATAAACACATTATTATTATCATTTATCAGAAAATAACAAGAGAGACACAAAGATACTAAATCATGACTATATTTTTGAAAGGTAAAAATGCCTGTGCTCGATTTGGCATCACATAACCTAAAATTATGATATAGAGAAGATTAGCATGGCCCCTGTGCAAAACCCCATTTCCTTCTTGCAAGTAATGTGAAAATAATAGGCTATGAACTCTTAACCACGTAATTGCCAAATGGAGAAGAGAAACTGGAAAAATTCTTGCAGCCAACTTTCTTATTATTGTGACTTGTTTGTTCCTGTGTCCCATGTGAGATATTTTTTAAATTTTTGCATCCATTTTTTTGAGGGAAAACATGACCTGGAAAGGAATATTCTACACTCAGTTCCATCCTCCTGTCATTCATTCAGAAATGTGTCTGGCATAAGCTTAAGTAAGGACTTGCTTTTTGCTGATGTTCAGCTGATGGTTCTTAAAACAACAAGGCACAATCCACCATCTCTGACTGATCTAATACGAATAAAAGGGCATATCTGGACAACTTTTCTAATTATGATGAAAAATTAATTAATTCCTTAACTTCTTATATTATAATCTTACCTTTCCTATTTTAAAAGAAAACCCAGCTCTTTTGTTTGCACTTGCTGATTATTGTCTTGGGATGCTTTGTGACTGTTTATATGTCCTTGCCTCAATAAGATTCAGTGATTCTTATTTTGCTTGTGAAACAGCAGATCTAGTTTTAAATTCCCAGTCTTACAGTTAAGCTCCTTGAGTTGAGCTCCTTAAGGTCAATCTGGCACCGACCACTTAACTTGGCATGCATTACACAATCTCCATAAGCTCTAGTGTTTTCATTTGTAAAATGGAAAAGTTGTAACTCTTGGATCAGATGCTTAATAATTTCATATTAAATATGTCATGCCATATGAAGTATATTGCAAATGAAAAACTACATTAATAATTATTAGATTTTTTAAATGCATTTTTTTACTGATTTCATAATTTGAATAAGTTGATATTTTTTAGCATGGAAAATTATGTTGTGATCCCATTATGGTTATTATCTGTTTGACTACCAGAGGTTATTAAATCCTGACAATGAAATACATGTAATCTTAAAAGTAACATACATCTGTAAAGAACAAAATAATATTAATAGTAAGTCAGTGTCTGATGAGTATTACTGAAGATAATGTTAAGTTTATTACATTCTGGAATTTATTGAATATTTTGCAAAAGTATTATAAATTATCCTGAGGCCTTTTATAGCAATGTGTGCAGAGATTCCAAGAAGAATCACAATGAAATATACTCGTTTTGTCTGTCAGTTCAGTTTTCCTGTCAGAATGAATTCTATTGTTAACAACTGCTGAACCCTAATTAAATTCTCTATGGATGTTAATCTTCCCATAAATTTGCCCTGTCTCTCTACAGAGTACAGCTGTAAACTTCTTAGTAATAATAAAATTACTTTTCTCATTTTCACTTTTTATTTGAAAATGCTTAGTTCAATAGCATACAAAACTTTAGCATACTTCAATAATCTCTCACAAATTTAAGTTGTCAAACTCTAGCTCCACTTATTATTGCTCTAAGATCAGCAAACATTTTTCTCTAAAGAACTCAATAGTAAACTATTACAGTTTTGCATGAAAGATTATAGGTATGCCTTTTCCTTTCATTGCTGTCCACAAATAAAATTAATACTATGTGTTTTTCAAGGAAAATCAATGATAGAAAGGTTTTCTCACATTCTTCACAAGCCCTTTACCAAGTTCTCAAAGGCTTTACATTTTACTTCCATTCTATTTTACTCAAATTCTTGGTGAATTTGTGATGCTTTTTTGGTTATTTTTATATTCAGTGTGTGTGTGTGTGTGTGTGTGTGTGTGTGTGTGTGTGTGTGTGTGCGCGCTGATGCCACAGCACATGTGTGGAGGTCAAAGACAAATGTATCCTCCAGGAGTTAGCCGTCTCCTCAGGTGTTCATGGTTTTTCTAGCTCTTAAGTTGCTTTTGGAAGAGGATAGATATCTAAGATTGATCTCATATTTCTACCTTTACTTTTTGTTCTCAGAATAAAATGTGATAATACAAAAGAAAACAACAAAAACAATTTCATCAAAATATATTGTATATTTCGGGAGTGGTCACTCCCGAGGAGTTATACCCTTCCCTGCTGTTGCACCACAAACCATTTTTTTTTAAGTTTCTAGGACTCTAATCAGGTGTAATTATGAAAATCCCAAAGTTCGCTGGTTACTGCAAACATTACCTTCTTGTCATTTCTCAAATCTCCACACTGCTCAATGACTTAATCGAAATCACTTCCAATTGCATCACTTCCCTGGAAGCTTAAACAGTAACACAGTTCTTTATGATTTAAAATTAGCTCATCCTCAACCTCCCACTTGGGCATACACCATTCTGCCATTTAAGCATGCTAGGTCAGGACAAGCACTGAAACTCTCCATTGCTTGGAGCAGAGCCAACACATCCTGCAACCTTCCCTTTATGTGGTAGCAAAAGCTTCCCCCTGGTCCAGCGGAAAAACAGGAACACCAACTAAATACTGTCACTGTGGTTTAGAATCTCCAATTCATGTCACTGTTCCTTTTTGTAAACTTTTTCCACTCATTGAAAATATACAACTCTCTTTGTAGGTAGCCTCATTGCCTGTCAAATTCTATTATGTTCTCCTTCATGAAATTGAAGTCACTGCTGTAATGCTTTATTTCTGACTACTCTTGTTCTATTGCCTAAAACAGTAGCAAAAGCAACATTTAACCAACTTCTTTTTTATTTTTCTTTTTTATTAAGAAAAATTTTTATTCATTTTTCATACCAATCACAGATCCCCCTCTTCCCTTCTCTTGACCCTCCAGTCTCTCATCCTAAATCCACCCCCATTCCCTCCTCCCATGTGGAGTCAGCAGAGCCTGGTACATTAAGTTGAGGCAGGTCCAAGCCACTCCCCCTGCCTCAAGGCTGTGCAATGTGTCCCACCATAGGTAGTGGGCTCCAAAAAGCTGGCTCATGCACCAGGAATGGATTTTGATCCTATTGCCAGGGGGACCCTTAAGCAGATCAAGCTACACAACTATTTCACTATGCAGAGGGCCTAGTCCAGTCCCGTGGAGGCTCCACAGGCATTGGTCTAAATTTCCTGAGTTCCCACTAGTTTGGTTTGGTTGTCTCTGTGGGTTTCACCATCGTGATCTTGATGCCTCTTGCTCAAAGAATCCCACCTCTAACTCTTTGACTGGACTCTTGGAGCTCTGCCTGGCGTTTGACTGTGGATCTCTGAATCTATTTCCATCATTTAGTAAACTGGGGAAAGGGGTGGGCAATGGAGTGTAGGGGATGGGGGATGAGAACATAAGGGAATGAGATGGTTGAACTGGAACAGGGATGGAGTGGAAGAGCAATGAGATACCATAATAAAGGGAGACATCATGGGGATAGGGAGAAACCGGGTGCCAGGGAAGTTCCCAGGAATCTACAAGGATGACCCCAGCTTAGACTACTAGCAATAGTGGAGAAAGTGACTGAACTGGCTTGCCCCAGTAATCAGATCAGTGAAGACTTTGTCATCATAGAGCCTTTCTCCAGTAACTGATGGAAGCAGACGCAGAGATTCACAACCAACTTCTATTCATAAGCTAATTATTTGCAGGATTATTTGAGTAATGTTTCATTAGAAGGTCAAATCAGGAAATCAGCATAGAGAACATACTATTCAATTTAAAGCTTAATTGTGAATTACGTTCCTTGAAATCAAAATCTACTCAAATGATAGAAGTAATTGTACTCATATTTGTATAGTATGAGCATGTGTGGTTCAGGTAGCCCATGCTCTTAGAAAATTTAGAAACAATATGTTTTCCAGTTAAGATCTCAGTGAAAGAAGAGTGTAAGGAATTTTCATATTTTCTCATTTATTCCAATGCCATGAATCTTTTAAAGATTGGAGCACATGCAAAAAAGATATACATCTAATAAAAGTACAGGGCTCAAAGTAATAGCAATAGAACCCGTCATCCTTCAAGTCTTAACTTTGTGGAAAACCTTAGAGTTTTACTGAGGCTTCACTAGCAAGGTTCAGTGAATCTGCTATATAATTAAGATGTTGGGCAAGGATATAAATTTTGGGAGAAATATGGGTACAGATTTTATAGTTTCATGTGTTTTCAAGATGGCTGGCTGTTATCAGCTGAAGAACTCACATGAAATGCCACCAATGGAATGACAAATTTACTAATAAATTTTAGGATAAATTTTATTAAAATTTGCTTAATAAGTAACCAAATTATAGAATATCTGTTATCACACATTTGATGAAACAACAATTTCCATGTGGCCAACTTTTCATTAGAACAACTACAGATCCTACATCTTACCCCATTGTGCTACAGAGAGTATTGAAATTATTTTGGCAAATGTCTGCATGCAGAAGATCTCTGAGTTAGTTTTAATGGACAGCTGTGACTTGACACTTAAAAACAAACAAACAAACAAAACCAGTTTCTCACTGTCTCAGTAGAAACTAGATTTGGACTTTCAAGTGATGTTGGATCTGTTAAAATTTTAGAACTTTTGGAGACATACTAAATCTCTTTTGCATTATGTGGTGGCTATCAGCCTTTGAGTATGGAGGTTGGAGTATTAGGATTTGGATTTGTAATAATCCCCACATGACAATGTGTTAAAACTTTGGGCTCCAGTGGGTAGTGTTCTTTTGGGAAGTTCTGGAAAGCTTCTGGGGGGATCGCAACATTCTTACCATGGGCCCAGATTTGATTGGACCAAAGTTGAGCTAAAATCTTTAAAATTGTGAGCTAAAATATACTTTTCCACCATAACTAATTTATCTCAGATATTTTATCATAACAATGAAGAAGTAACTACACACCTAATGTAAAACAATGCAATGCAATCCACACTGATATAAATATTATCACTGCTTTTCCATGCTCCATGTATTGCTTTTAGAAGAAATGTAAATGCAATATTGTAAGAAAATATAATGCTAGAAAAATAATAGTTTAAGAACACTTAATGTTGTCAAAAATTTCTCAGACCCATAGGGTAGCAATATTTGATAGGAAATAGAGTTCCTCTGATAATAGTAACACACACACACATACACACACACACACACACACACACACACACACATACATCATGTACACCTCTGTATGTGAATAGATGTTGTTGTAATCACTATGATCAGGACCAATAATATCTGAATAAAAGAAAAACAAATACAAAAAATAATGAAGTAAAAAGATGATTAAGAAAGTAAAGTTCACATAAAATGAACATTTTGTCAAACTTTAAACATAAAATTCATCTATAAATCTGTTGGATAGTCAAATACTTGTCTATGTAAAATTAAATGCACCATTTTCTAGCACAATTCTCATCCATAATTTATTATATGTAATTCCCTATTACAGATTATTTGAAGTCAAGAATGCATAGAATATGTTTTCAATGTATTCTATGCAGAATCTTCATTATTTATTCTATGGTTAATAAAATTTTTCCACCTTATTGGATTACAATTCCATTGATGTGATAATCTGCTGTGGTTTTTTATATAAGTATTGGTTTAAATTGCTGTTATTTTGAAGGACTTTTTTCCTACTACGATTATCTACTTTGTGGAGTTATTGTTTTAAAGTTTATGACTATAAAAATATTATGTGAAAGTGACTTCTTTAATAAAAATTGTGCTCCTAATACACTATTGTTTCAACATGGGTGTACTTCTTTACTATCATACTATTAGACTATATTATTTCCATATTTTTTAAGAGTTACAGATTAAGCCGCGCGGTGGTGGCACATGCCTTTAATCCCAGCACTCAAGAGGCAGAGGCAGGCGGACTTCTGTGAGTTGGAGGCCAGCCTGGGCTACAGAGTGAGTTCCAGGAAAGGCACAAAGGTACACAGCGAAACCCTGTCTCGAAAACAACAACAACAACAAAAAGAGTTACAGATTAATAGTGTTTGTATGTAATTTAGCAAACCCTGAAATATTTTTGATGCATTGAAGTAAGGGATGGATCACTATATTTAGAGGACTAGAGTTGATCATTGGATTTATGGAATGTCATAGGGTGCTTAATATTGGTACTAAGAACAAAGGGAATAGACTCCTTCAGGAAATAAGAAGCATGAGTGTTCCACTTTTCCTAAGGCTTAATTCTTCTAAATTTCCCTTTATTCAGTTCTAATGGGCACTTATTATAACTAGAATTCTGACTTTTAATTTTCCACATTGTATCAATAGTTCAAACATTATCCCTGTATACATTCTTTGTGTGTCATTAACATCTTCTTGGTAGGCTGCACCTTGTAGATAGTCAAATGAATTGTTTTTATATAGGCAACTGCTTTAAGTAAGCTCAACTAAGTCATTTGTTATAAACTTAGAGCCTGTTGGTTTTGCATATCGTGCAAACACTTTTCAAATCTTATAGTCAGAGATAAGATATACTCTGCATTATTGCCAGGCACCTCAATCGCTTAGTGCCTTCTGACCCACTCCTCGCATACTGCAGTTAAGATCTAGGCACATACTTCTCCTTCAGATTTTTACCCTTTTAGGTAGTAGCAACAAAGTGTCTATGCATCCCCACTGTGGTCTCATACTGTATGGAATGTATTGGAAGGAGAAGTATCTTCAAAGAACCATCCAAGTAAAGGTCATTATGTCCTACTGCCACCTTGTGGTCATGTGTTACTTACCAAATCATTAAATCTCCTATTTGCTATATTCCGTTATAGAAACAGGGAAGCTATCTCTTAAATATTCGTCTTCATACTTTCAATTAATGGAGCTCTCAACTCTCATTAGAGAAACATGTTTTGCAGTCATCAGTGATTCATGTAGAGACTTACAGCTGGCCAAAGTGCAGAGAATAAGAACCTGGGTGGTAGTCATCCCCAGTGGGTATTTAAAGACATTATCATTTTTAAAAGTGGCAGACACTTTGTCAAAACCAGAAGTGAAGAGGACATCTGTGAAGCAATGTGTTCTGGACATGGCAGAGACATTGCATGCATGACCACACAGTAGTCATGGTTACTTATACAAGATCAAGCCAGTCAACTTTCTGTTAGGAGGAAGAGGCACAAGAGGCCCCACCAAGGCTGAAGTGCTATTGACTGTTCAAGGCTACCAGGGGAGTGGGAATCATTTGCCTTCAGAAGAATGTCCCCATGTAGGTTACCCTTATTCCAGTGGATAACATCTTACCCATGGACACAGGGCAGTGATATCCGCATTTATGTGTTTTAAAAATGTCAGAAAAAAAAGGACATGAAGCTGGAAAGGCAGCTAGACGACTCTAGGAAAAGTTGTACTGGTTATTACGGAATAGAGGTGGTAAAAATGCTATATATGTATAAAAACATTAAATTGTGGGGGAAGGAGGAGAGTGCCCACTGGTGAGTATTGCTGGAAAAAGGAAATTAGTAACATAATAGTATATTTTTCTTAATTTCACCTTTGTTTTACTGTGACATCTTTAATACTGGATCTTCTAAGCACAAGCTTACGAACGGCTATTGACAGTGCTTCAACACTGGAAATAAATAGCAACCAGTTAGATAAGTTTACTTATTGCATGTGAAAATGAGCTCACGCCTCAGAATTTCAGAGCTGTTGTTTCTGGAATCATTGGCTGCTTCTTCAACAATAACTAGAAAATGACTCACTTAATTCAGTAAAAAAAAAAAAAAAAAAAGATACAATTTATATTAAACTAAACCTTTGTGAGGAATGGGTATACCTGAGGGCACATGCTCAGAGAGTACAGAGCTTGGCCTCTAGTGCATTTTTTAATTACTCCTCATTGTAGTTATTGATTAGGATCTCACATTTAACATGGAATTTATCATTTTGGCTAAGCTTCCAAACTAGTAAGTCCCTCACATGCTTACCCACCCATACCCAATGATGAGATTTGAAACATGGGGCTTAGACTGCCATATTTTTAGGGAGCTGTTGGGTTCTGTATTTGGTCTGTACAGTATGCAGCAGATGCAGTATTCCTGAGCCATCTCCCCACCTCCAAACAATCTTAAAAGAAACAGTTTTATGATCTTGGAGCCACTCACTAATATCAAAACACACAATGCGGACATGTTATATATTGATATATGTCATTCTTGGATGAAATTCATATTTATAACACTTTATGAAATTCTTATCAAATTCCCATGGTGAACGAAGGTAAAGATTCACGTAGAGGAGCTCTATTATGTTAGTTAGAAAAAACACGAAAATATTAAGAATGCCAGAATATTCAAATATGGGAAGGGGGAATTAACGGGGTCCTTTGGGGATCTAGCAAGAATAGAAAAGTACTAATGAATAAATACTAAATGTATATAAATACATTAATCTGTTTATATACATTACATATGATGATACAATGATAACTCAAGCAAAGAGTGATTAATTACCCAGACATATTTTCACATACAAAAATATATACCAGCAGTAGAGCTAAACTTTTAAGAAACCATAAAGTTGTAACTGAAATAGATGTATTTTAATCAATTAAACAACAATTCCAGTGTTCGTTCTAGATGCCCCAGCAGACTTCACAAGAACATAGACTATTGGCATTGCTCTTGATTACCCCCCAGAACCAGATGAGTATACCCTATTGCTGAAGACAACATACACATTTGATCCATGATAAATAGACATCAAGGTGAAATTTAGTTGGTAACTTCCACTCTGTTTGCTAATATTTATACTCTCCGGAAGCTTTCTGCAGACTTTTGAGGGAGAAAAATCAGCAATGATATTACTGAGCTGTGAAATCAGGAAGCAACAATATTAATCTTGACTGCTACGAAAGTAACCAGCCATTTTCTAAATAAAGTGTAAACCCATGTCCCACCATAGCAAATCAATGTTCAATTTATCCAAACCCCATGGCTAGGTAGCTAATAGTTTCGGGGGGGGGGGGGGGACACCCACCACTGTTGTTTTAGTACACTGATATGTGTCAAGCTACCTTTCAAATATTTATATTTAAACTCATAGATGATGTCTACTCTCAGCCTTAGTCAGAAAACCATTTCTCAGGGGGCTGTGATTAACAGAGACACCTGCATAGTCAATGTTACAAGAATACATGGATTTGAATGCTCACCACAAACCAGGATGACTCTACTTCCCTCCTCCACACACATACACACTCAGAACATTGCCTAGAGGAAAAGAGCTTGAGCACTGGAGGAAGGAAAGGCATCCTGTAAAATGCTATCTTTGGGGCCCGACTTGCATGCGTGGACTCACCGGAAGGGCACAAGTTGTGAATGAAACGAAACTCGTTACAGAAGTTTGAATAGGAATGATCCTCATAGGCTCATATATTTTAATGTTTTATCACTAAGGAATGGTGCGACTTGACAAAGATTAGGAGGTGTGGTGTTGTGGGAGGGGGTTTGTCACTCTGGGTAGGCTTTGAGGTTTCAAAAGCCCAAGCCAGACCCAGTCTCTCTCTCTCTCCCTGCTGCCTGCTGATCCAGATGTAGAACTCTCAGCTACTTCTCTAGCACTACATCTGCCTGCATGCAGCTATGCTTCCCGCTGTTATGACAATGGACTAAACCGCTGTACTGTAAACAAGCCCTCATTAAATGCTTTCCTTTATAATATTTGCTGTGGACGTGGTATCTCTTCACAGCAATAGAACATTGAATAAGACACATAGCTACATTTCATCGTATCTGTTGATATTGCTATACAACACTGTAACATGAATCTTAAAAGGTCTTATTAATAAAAAAAAAAACAGAGCCATATATTAGGGTGAAAGCTGAAAAATCAGTGGAATAGAACAAGCCAGCCACAAGTTCTTACCACTAGGAAATCCTCAGCATAAAAGAGCTACTTCCTGTATATTCATGCCTTATATACCTTCTATGCCCTGCCATTTTACTTCCTCTCTCCACCCAGCTACATCACTTCCTCTTTCTGCCCAGCTCTATCACTTCCTGTCTGTCTGTACAGACCTCCAGACCTCTATGGTTAACTAGTGCTAGGAGGGTTAAAGGTGTGTGCCGCCACGTCTGGTTCTGTTCCCAGTATGGCCTTGAACTCATGGATATCCTGATGAATCTCTGCCTCTGGAATGCTAGGATTAAAGGCGTGTGATACCACCACCTAACCTCTATGTTTAATATAGTGTCTGGCTTTGTCCTCTGATCCCCAGGCAAGCTTTATTTGTTAGAGCACAAATAAAATATTACCACACAACACACACTCTGTTTACAGAACATTTCTTCTCTTTCAAACAGATTTCCCCCAAATCAGTGCTTGGATTATGGACTGATCTCCCTTAGGTTATAGTCCAATGCTCAGAGTCTCAGTGAGGCTTTCTCTGACTGTAGAACATAAAACATCAATCATTTCTCTCAAAACACAAACTTCTTCTTACCAACCATTTTACAGATTTATGCTTATAATTACCAGATATCCTTTCTCTGCACATTTCTAATTTTTTTATTTATGTAAAAGACATGAGCAACTTACAAATTTAGTTTCCAAAAAACATTAAACTGAGAAAGGGAATCTAAGAAACAAATATTCTCTAGTTCAACAGGAAATCTGTCATTTATATACAAAAATCGAACAGAAGTGAAATAAATTTCTGAAATACAAAGAGCTGTTTGTTAGGAACAGTTTGGTCTACAATAATTTTCTCTAGTGACCCTTGGAAAAATTTAAGAACTCGAAAGATCTGTCTAATATTCAGGGACAAATTGTACCTTTTTATACTTTAAACTTCAATGCTGTGCCTGTCACCGATTGTGGATTCACTAAATGCTTTTGTTTCTCTTGTGGGGAATTTGTTTATGTTTAAGCCACTTAGCTGTCACTATTCTTTATTAGCATGTTTCCAACAAAAGGTTAAAGAACAGCTTCTCTAAAACTAGGAACATCTAGCAGGTATGACCAACATTTACATTTGGTAATATTGTCAACTGATCAGAACAAGCTTTTATTCTCAAGCCTACATCCAGATTTTGTTTGTATGTAAGCATTTGTGAGATTGTGTATGCGTGTGAATGTGGTATAGGTTTATTTATGCTTGTACACATGTAGGCCTGGGTGTGCATACACATAAACACAAGTGAAGGAAAAATGATATTAAGTGAGCTGTTCTATTACTTTCTGCTTATCGACTTCAGATCAGGTCTCTCACTGAATCTGAAGCTGGGCTGGAGTCCAAAACCCCAAGGGTCTTCCTTTCTCTGCCCTGTGTTCCCACTCAGGTGGCTTGCAGGTCCTCAGGGTACCATACTCATATTTTGAAGTGGGTTCTGGTGACTGGAGCTCAGGTCTTTTTGCTTGCACGGCAAGCACTGTCATCAGCTGACCCATCTTCCCTGACTCTAGTCCATTTTTATCATATTCTCCTAGTCCTGTGGATCTGGGATCTTCCAACATCATATTCATCATCAGTTTTAAGATTTGTATGCGTAAGTCTATGAAATTCCCAGTTAGAAATGCACTGAAATATATCATGGTATAATAAACTAAGCTGAAGGTGAATAATGCAGCTGGAATGAAATTTAGATGCCACGCAATATCTCTGTCCTGAATATTTCAAGAATTTAATGTAAATATATCTGTACTTAAATGACTTTTCCTTTAATCTTCAAAAGAAATCCTACCCCAAAAAGTCACTTATAGCACTAAAATCTTACATATTGACATTTTGTTTAAAGTGTCTAAATAAGCATTTTTAAACTTTTATCATTTAGTAAACATAATACTATCTCATTAAACATGAACTGCCTGAATAATGGAGAAGTTATCTCTTCATGAGTAGTTTGAGAGGCTATGGAAGAATTTAAATTCACATTCACTCTTTCTGTTTAGTCTGTGATAGGCTAAGAGCTGCAAAATTCCATGGGATGTTTGAGCAGAGTTAAAAGAGGAATTTCAAAAAGTGGAGAGTTATATAAGGAGGAGATGGAAACATTTTTGTTAAAATTCTAAATTTGCAATTTTGTTGCCCATTTTTAGTTTTTCTGTTTAATTCTGTTACAATAAACCTTGCCTAATGGAAGGTTTCATTTCTATTTTAAGGGTTACCCTCAGAATTCCAACAAAGTTTTATAATTTCATAAGAATCTACTCTTCTTGAATCAATTGTCCACACTGCCTAGCTGTTGTTACTATAAAACAAAGCAAAACAACAAAAACAAAAACATGAGTAGCCTGCTTTTCTATCAGTTCTAAAATGTTCTGTTGTCTGAATTCTTAGGAGAAATGAGAATCAAAAGAAAGCCAAATATTTACCATATGTTGTAGCAGGAATCTTAGAGAATCTTATTAATAAAATCAAACCCGGGGCCAGTTATTGGGGTGAAATGCTGGATGGTCAGAGAGACAGAACAAGCCACAGCTAACCTCACCTGGCCAACTTCTCATCTGGTCTTATTTCCTCAGACTGGAAGCCTCTGTGTCCTCATATCCGAATGGCTCTCAGCTGAACTGTGTTGCTCCAAACCTAAAAGCTTAACCAGCCAAATGCTTCTAGTTTCTGGTCCTCACGCCTTATATACCTTTCTGCTTTCTACCACCACTCCCTGGGATTAAAGGCTCCCTTTCTGGGATTAAAGGTATGTGTCACCATGCCTGGCCATTTCCAAAGTGGCCTTGAACTCACAGAGATCCAGAGGGATTTCTACCTCTGGAGTCCTAGGATTAAAGGTGTGAGTGACACCATTTTCTAGCCTTTGTATCTAGTGGCTGTTCTGTCTCTGACCCCAGATAAGTTTATCAGGGTGCACAATATTTTGGGGAACACAATACTACCACAATACGTCCTCTATGTTAATGCCATTTAATTTAGTTTTTTTTTAAATTTATTCTCTTTTCTTATTTTTCAAACAGCTTTCTACATGTCAAGTGTAAATATCAATGCATGTTGATGATTGAACATGTAGGCATGTTAACTGATCAGGGAGTAATAATATAATCAACACAATTATGGTGATATTTTAATTGTACTGAAATGTGATTTTATTTGTATGTTAATAAATAAAGTTGCCTGGGGGTCAGAGCTAATAGCAAGCCATAGAAGAAGCTGGGCGGTGGTGGTGCACACCTTTAATTCCAGCTCTTGGGAGGCAGAGCTAGGTAGATCTCTATGTGTTCAAGGATACAGCCAGCATGGAGACACATGCCTTTAATCTCAACACCAACCATAGAAGACCTGGAGGTCTGTACAGAAAGACAGTGATGAGGAGGTCATGTGGTTGGGTTTACAACCAATGAGAAGGCAGAATTGAAAGTCTATAAAAAAGACAAACAGACAGGAAGTAGCTCTCTTGCCAAAGAGGACAACAGCAGCAGTGAAGGGTAAGGTTTTTAGCTCTGACCTCTTGCGCTTTCATCTCTGCATTGGCTCTGTGTTTCTTATTTAACAAGACCATTCATCTACACACAATATTATCATTGTCACTAAACTATGCTTGGTTTTGGTATTTCTAAAACTTCTCATGATCTCAGATAAGATCAAAAAGTTTTAATAATGATAATTTTCTCATTTTTTTCCCATGACAAATATTTGGAGTAAAAATGTTAAATGTTATTCAATAATTTCTATAAAATGAATCAACAGAAAATTGACTTAGTCTGTGGTCTGTACCGTGACTTGAGGTGTGTTGGTGTCCATAATCTGTGCTCCCACTAGATGCCGTGTTGATAAACATGCTTCTTGTTACCACCAAAGGCGCTTCTTGTTGTTTGTTTTTATGTTATTTTACTCTTTACAGACCTGCCACCCAACTCCCAAATAAATCACACAGTGTAGCTGGAGAGCTTCTCTCCAGGTCCCACCAAGCCCCGGCAGTCTGACAGCCCACTAATAAAATAAACACACAGATGCTTATATTATTTAAACGGTTTGGCCTAATGGCTCAGGCTTCTAGCTATCTAGTTCTTAAATCTTAAATTAATCCATTTCCATAAATCTATACCTTGCCACGTGGCTTGTGGCTTACCATGCTGTTTGTCATGGCGGTGGCTGGCAGTGACTCCTCCCACCTTCCTGTTCTCTCAATTCTCCTCTCTGTAGACCTGTCTATACTTCCTGCCTGGCCACTGGCCAGTCAGTGTTTTATTTATTGACCAATCAGAGCATATGACATACAGACCATCCCATAGCAACACAGAGTCCTATTCTTTCATAAGAATGCTTGGCCTTATCTTAGTTTGTTTCTTGCCAGCTTTTCCTAAATTATCCCAACTACCCTTTGCCTCTGGGCTTTTACCTTTCTCAATTTCTGTATTTCTTTTTGTTTCTTTTTTTTTCATTTTACATACCAACCACACATCTCCCTCTATTCTCTTCTCCCACCCCCAGTCTTCCACCACCCCCATTCCCTCCTCTGACAAGGTAAGGTCTCACATGGGGATCCAGCAGAGCCTGGTATTCAGTTGAGGCAGGTCCAAGGCCCTCCCCCTGTACCAAGGCTGTACAAGGCATCACACCATAGGTAGTGGGCTCCAAAAAGCCAGCTCATGCACCAGGGATACAACCCATAGCTCCAGAGAAGGTAGCTAAGAAGGATGATGCTGTGGGATGTTCTGTATGGCAAATGTGTTGCTAATTAGTCAATAAATAAAACACTGATTGGCCATTGGCTAGGCAGGAAGTGTAGGCGGGACAAGGAGGAGAATAAAGCTGGGAAGTGGAAGGCTGAGTCAGAGAGACACTGCCAGCCGCCACAATGAGAAACAGCATGTGAAGATGCCGGTAAGCCACGAGCCATGTGGCAAGGTATAGATTAATGGAAATGGATTAATTTAAGCTGTAAGAACAGTTAGTAAGAAGCCTGCCACGGCCATACAGTTTGTAACCAATATAAGTCTCTGTGTTTACTTGGTCGGGTCTGAGCGGTTGTGGGACTGGCAGGTGACAAAGATTTGTCCTGACTGTGGGCCAGGCAGGAAAACTTAAGCTACAGGATGACCCTAAAAGGGTTGCATGGATCGCCCTGGGAAGGGGAAATAGAGGAGATCTCCATAAGTAAACTGGGGGTGGGGAGGGCAATAGAGGGTAGAGCATCAGGGATGAAAACATGAGGGAATGGGATGGTTGAGCTAGAACAAGGACAGAGTGAGAGAATAATGAAAGACATACCATGATAGAGGGAGACATCATGGAGTATAGAGAAACCCAGTGCTAGAGAAGTTTTTCTTTCCTTCTTATTCTGGGTCTGAGCATGCAGCTGGGTGGCTGGCCTCTTCTTTTCTCACTCCTTGATCTCTGTTGCTTCTTCTCCTTTTTCTCCCAGATTTCTCCTTCTATTTATTCTCTCTGCCTGCCAGAACCACCTATCCTTTCTCCTGCATTGCTATTGGCCATTTAGCTCTTTACTAGACCAATCAGGTGTTTAGACAGGCAAAGTAACACAGTGTCACAGAGTTAAACAAATGCAACTTAAAGGAATGCAACACAACCTTGCATCATTAAAGAAACGTTCCACAACATTAACAAATGTAACTTATCTTAAAATAATATTCCACAACATGTGCTGTCACCAGAAACCCTGTGGAAATCCGTGATCCATGCTGCCACTGACTGTAAAGGACAAGGAAGCTTCTTATGTGATGGTATCCATGACTTCAGACTCATAGTTGAGAATGAGAAACAGAAGGCTTCTATGATCACATCCCCCACCATACCTTCACCTCCCTCAAAAATAAAAAAAAAGAAACAATCTAGACTAGAAGCTGTTGAAGAACCCTTTCAAAAATAGGAATGCTGAAGTGTAGCTCTGATGTGGGATATCGTTCTGTATGCTGTGCATATGTATCACTCTGATTGGTTGACAAATAAAGCTGTTTGGCCAATGGCAAGGCAGAATAAAGTTGGGCAGTACATTCCAACTGAAGAGAAAGAGGAAGAAAAAGGTCAGGAGAGATGCTGTGAGCTGCCACCAGGAGAAGCAAGGTGTGAAAGTACCAGTAAGCCACAAAGCCACATGACAAGACATAGAATAATAAGAATGGGGTTGAATTAAGTTATAAGAGCTAGTTATAAAGTTCCAGAGCCATAGACCATACAGTTTGTAATTAATATTAAGCCTCTGAGTGACTATTTTATAAGTGGCTATGGGACCATGGGGCTGGGTGTGACTGCAGAAACTTCCATCTATATTTGGTGCCCAGATGTGGTAGCAAGAATTTCCACCCAAAACCTGATAAAGTTTTAAAAAATATTCTAAAATGGAACCCAAAACTTCTTCCTACTTCTATCTCTCAGGTAAACCATGATACAGAGATGCAGCAATGTGCATGTTTGAGCTACAGTATGATTGGTTCAATGCATGTGGGCTTGACAGGAAGGAAAAGGTCAGGGGAGATGCTACAAACTGCTACCAGGAGAAGCAAGTTGTGAAACTACCTGTAAGCCAGGAAGCCACATGGCAAGACATAGAATAATAGGAAAGGGTTGAATTAAGTCATAGGAGCTAGTTAATAATATGCTTGAGTCATAGGCCATACAGTTTGTAATTAGTATTAAGCCTCTGAGTGATTATTTTATAAGTGGCTGCAGAACCATGGAGCCATGTGGGACTGAAGAAAGTTCAATCTACATAGCTCTTCACAGTTGATAGATTCTGACAGGAGTGGGGGTAGGAAAAACTCAGACTTTTTTTAAGGGGTTGATTATTGGGAGTTTGACCATGATCCAGTGAGTATATGGGCAACACAAATTGGACTATCATTTATTCCCGCTTTTTTTTGGTGAGGGGGAGGTGGGTAGTGGTCACAAGGATAGGGTTGGGCATAGAAGGACTGGGAAGGAAATGTGATCGGTGTGCCTTATGTGAAACTTGTAAATAATAAATAAGAATACTATGTTAGAAAAAAAAGAAATGGACTTAGCACTGTTCTAGGTGACAGTGCATTCATGCATAGTGCGTGAACTATGGATTCATGCAGTTCATTTTAAGTTATCTTTTTATTTTTGTTCAATTTTTAAATATAATTTAATTTGAGGAATTTACATGAAAACAAGATAATTGCTTGATCTGAAAATATTTTGAGCACATCTTATAGTCTTCAGATCTAATGTAAGGTTCTTGAAAGACTGTTTAAGTACAGAGTGAATTCACAGGAGGTAAGCAAGATTACTTATCCTCATGCTTATAAGTCCTTTTTCCAATCACCTCTCAGTTCTCTAGTGGTGCTAGGATTCTGATTTCAGATAAATATTTCTAAGTTAATTGTGACATTTCCTTTATTGAAAGCGTTGAAGATCACATAGCAAATAGTAGACCTTGTCCCAGTTGTATTATTTAAAATAAAAACAGCATTTGTGTAAAATGTATGCTTTCATTATTCATACCTCTATTGACAAATTCGCTTGGTCATTAACACAAGTATGCATTTGTTGTGAAGAGATTCATAACACGTTATAGGCAGTTCTAAATTATGGAAGGTTATCTCTGATGGGGTGGATAGATTTTCAGTGTCACAGGTATTTTCTGATAATGATCAACCATGTTCTTAAAAATAATTTCAAATATGTTTAAGTACATATTAAGTCAATAAATATTTGTCACCATTACCAGTTTTATATCAATGACATAAATAGCACTGATTTTATGTTAACATACAAATACACACATGTGTGCATGTGTACCACATTAAGAAAACTGTACTTGGGAAAAGAAAAGGGATGGCCAGAAGGGAAGGAGAAAGTGGAGGATATAAGAGATGCATGTGGTCCAAGTACATGGGACAATTGACTGAAAGATGTATTTAGGAAACACATTATATACAATAAGTGTATACTAATATATAATACTAGAAAAATGAGAATAAATATCTTCAGTAAAAGATCAATTTACTGTATTTGGAGGAACTTATGTGAAGCATAAATCATTTGGTAGATGTTATGTGAACAAGAGGGCAAGCGAATCACAGTAAGGGATCCATTTATGTAAAACTTCTCAAGTCAGCAGAGTAGAATCAAAGACAAATCATGCACTGAGGATGGAGAGGAAATAAGTGAAAACAGAGAGGCTGAAGAGATGGCTCAGCAGTTCAGTGCCCTGGCTGCTCTTCCAAAGAACTAGGGAGCAATTCCCAGCACCCACATGGCAACTCACAACTGTGTGTAACTCCAGTTCCAAGGTATCTGACACTCTCATACAGGAATGCATATAGGCAAAGCACCAGTGCACATTAAATTAATTAATTAATTATAAAAAACAGCAGCTTTAAAAAACAGAGAGAGAGAGAGAGAGAGAGAAAAGAAAGAAAGAAGGAAATGAAAATAGAAATGGGAGCATGAAAAGAGAAGAGTGAGCTAAAAAGAAGACAGAGGGAAACTGAGGAAGCAGTGAAATTTACGAGGCATGACAGAAGAAAGGGGATTATTTGAGGTTATGTTGGAACAGTCAGCAGGGGCAGAGGGAACTGGAGAAGACAACAAATAGCAACAAAGCATATTGATACACACATTTTAAAATTCCATAATGAAACTCATAACTCTGTGTTCTAAATTGTAGATTAGTTCATAAGAGAGAATTCAGGTTAGAAAATCAGGGCTTGTGGATACTGGAAAAAAATCAGTGACTGAGTACTTAAATTTGAGCAGGGCAGTGAGTGACATGAGTTAATTTATATTTAGGAAATATTTGGAGAACCATTATTAAATGGTCCTGAGTAAAGGTAAGAAGTAATGACCAATAATTGGGAGATTTTTTTTAAATGGAACATGTTTGAGTATTTCTAACCTGTGGTAAAGAGGGCTATGAATGGGAGAAGTGTGTGAATAATTTAGAATATAATCAATGTAACCCAAATACCACATGATAATTTAGCTATAAGTAGAACTGGGTCCATCACAGAAGTTCTCCATACAAGCAAGAAAGAAGTATGATGAGAAAAATACTAACTTTGTTAAAATGACTATTAACTGTTTTGTTAGAAACTTATATAGCAAACATACACATACGAACATACATTCACACACAGACACAGACACAGACACAGACACAGACACACACACACACACACACACACACACACACACACACACACACACAGAGCCAAGAACATGAGATCATAGGACTGTCTTTGGAATACTTATCTTAATATAGTAACAGCATCCATGAGTGAATGGTGTTCTTCAAAGAGGGCCCATAGAGTTCAGAAGGGTGTGCAGAATCCACACATAAGAGAGACACTGAGACAGGATGGTACAGTTGGAAAAAAGGTCAGGTAAGTGAGTGATGAAAACCGAACAAAGTTAAATTCTACGAAGTTTCCCGTTGACTAGGACATCAATAAAACAGTGATGTCAGTGCAAACTAATCTACATGCATGTTGCTCAGAGAACCCAGGTTGCTTGTACAGCTAGAGTGTTTCACTGTTGTCGGAGAAGATTGAAATTTGTGTAGAAAATGTATTAAACATCAGGTGCAACATGGTTTCATGTCTCTTAAAATCTTTTTTTTTCTATACACAAAGGCAATAACTCATGAATTTGTATGCTTTTGTGTGCATGCACACACATGTGCATGAATGAGAAGGGGGCTATGTGTGTTGTATGGATGTGGTGTAGTGTGCATGTGGAAGCCAGAAGAGAATGTTGTTGGTCTTGCTCTTTCGATCTCCATTTGATTTCCCCGAGAGGTTTTCTCACTGAGCCTGGAGCTAGGCTGGCAGCAAGGAAGACATTGCGATCTTTATGTCTCCAGCCACCACCACCTTGAGGATATGGGCATGTGTGCAGCCATAATCAGATATTTATGTGGATGTTTAGGATTTTAACACTGGTGCTCATGTGATTTCAGCAAATGCCTTCCCCTACTATACCTCCTTCCCCACCTTATGAGTGCTAAATTTAAACATTAATAATGTACTCTTAATTTGAATATTAATAATGTATGGGAATTTGGGGTATTTGCATTTTTCCTCTTATTTACTTGGGGTATTAATTTTATAATGTGAACACATGTTTACAAAACATAAGAATTATCTAATAATTATGTGTATAATGTTTGGTTTTAATGTCAACTTGCCACAAATTAACATCACCTGAGTAGGAATTTACACCTGGAGAATTTTCCTGATCACCTTAACTGGTATGGGAAAATGAACTTCAAATGCCAAACGCAGACAATAATCTCTGTTAGCAGCCGTGATGACAAGGGGCATAGAAAAATATTATTTGACTATTGTTTTGACCTCTTACTTCTCGATGTAAATACTGTACTCATCTACAAAAATATCTATAAAATAAAGCCCAAAAGAACAGGTGTTTTGCTCTTTAATTTTATATCCAGTTCAAAGACACAGTAATTATTTACATATAATCACATCATTGATGTGGAAAGAACAACATCTTCATTAACATGATTGCAGCATTTCTATTCAGTTTGTGATATTTAACACAGGAATTAGCAAAACATTGTTTTATGAATTGTGTACTCACTGTCTTTTACGAGATGATAGATGATGTTTATACATTTCTATTTCGCTAATGAATTTTTAATTAGCTTTAATTTCAGTACTTAGTCTGAGAAGAGCATTTTTCATGATATTTACTCTCACAAATGAAGTAGCCACAAATTCCTAAGTAGTTTATAGTAACAGTCTGGCCATTTACCCTGTCTTGTTTCAGAACTAATATCTGAAAATAGGGAAAATATCACGAAATAATTTTATTTTATAGAGCTCTTAATAAAATGCCGTGCTATTTATCATATGGTATTACTTACTATATTCTCCTATAATAAAAATTAGCATTAAATTTTGCAAATACTATCTTTGATCCAATTTGGTGTAAATTCTATATACTATTTTTTAATTCAGTAGTTCAAATAGCAATATTGGATAAACCAAGAAGTTTAATTAGTGTTTACAAGTACTGTTCATGTTCATATGTACATCTATATTTGATGAAATACTTCCTATAGGAGAATTTATTCTATTAAAGAATTTATCAAAATGTTTTAAACTCAAAAAATTAGATACAAATAATTCTAGTAATTTTGATTAATATAACTAGTACCTGGCCTCACACTGTGGATATTATTATTTTTATTTGGATGTGTTTAATTTTTCACAAGTGTTTAAAATTCATTGTATTGAAATATACTTCCACAACTAGAATTTCATTACCTACATTAAGATAAATATGTATATAACAGTTTTTCATAATAGCTTATTTCATGACTAAAATAGAGTAATTCATTTCACTTAGAACTTATTTGAATGTTGAATGATTGTGAATGAGAATTCACTTAATTATTTAGTAATTTTTATATTACAACATGCTTGGAAATTTGTTGATATACTTTTGGAATTATGAAGAAATAATTTCCTTTTTCTTTGAAATATATAGGTTGCATCAGTAATGACAAATAATATTCCACTCTCAGCAACCACTAATTATCTTTAGGTCTTCCACTAAGGGCGGGGTTGAGCGTTGTGATAACTTATTCAGCCCAAGGTGGGTAGCTCTAAATTCACATATAAAATGAGTAACATTAAAGTTTTCATTAACTTATGTATCTATTATGTGTACGAATATATATATTTTATATTTTACAAAACATATGTAACCTTAAGGAGGAACAGGAGACCATAAATTTAAGAAGTGGGCATGGAAGGAGTTGGGGGCAGATAGGGAAGGGAATGATTTAAATAGAATGCTAACATATGAAATTCCTCTTACTTACTTTATTAAAAATAGATTTTCTTTCAAGCAATTTATTTTGATTATTGTTTCTTCTTCCACTTCCTCCTCACCTTCCCTCCCATCTGGATCCACACACTTTATGTCACTCCTCAGAAAACAAACAGGCATCTGAGGAATAATAAAAAATAAAATGAAATGAGTTAAAGGCCAGCCTGGTCTAGGTCCAGGTCCAGGACAGACACCAGAACTACACAGAGAAACCCTGTCTCAAAAAACAAAAATAAAATACGTAAGGTAAATTAAAAACAAACAAATAAGAATATAATAAAACAACCAAACAAGGAAAAGAGCCCCCTAAAACAAGAAAAGCATAAATATGCAGAGACACATGTATTCTAACACATAGGAATCCCATAAAAACTCTAAACCATAAGTCATAATATATACACAAAGGATCTGTATGGTAGAAAAAAACCAAAAGCAAAAAAATAAATAAATAAAAAGAAAAATAAATAAATAAATTCAAAATAAAATGTCCCGACTTATGAGAAAGAAAACCTCCAAAGAGGCCAGTTAAGTTCATTTTCTGTTGACATTTAATGAAGAGCATGGGTCCTATCCTTAAGATCAATTTCCTTCCCCAGTGAGACTCTAATGGATAAAACTAATTTTTTACTTCCAAGTTACTATCAATGGGAGAGAGTTTCCAGGTTAGTGGTAGGTGTATGTGTCTGTTTCTCCTTCCCGCTCTAGAACCCCATGAGGCTCAGACCCCTTTAGACCCTGAGTATGCTGCCTTGGTTTTTCTAAATTCATATGGGCATTGATACTGTTGTGCATAAAGGCCCTTGTTTTCTTAATGTCCTCTATCCCCTATGGGGCTTGTACTCTTTCTGCCTCCTGTTCTCCAGTTCCCTGAGAACTGAAGGGCGAGAGTTGATGGAGACATCCCATATGTTTCAAGGTCTCTCACTCTCTGTCTATTGTCTGGCTGTGGGTTTCTGTAGTTGTTCCCTTCTGCTGCAGGATAAAGCTTTCATGGTGATGGCTGAGCAAGACACAGATCTATGAGCAGAAAGTCATTAGAGTCATTTTTTTGCTACATTCCCTTAGCAGAACACTGGAATTTTGTTTTTTGCTAAGTTCCTGTATTGTCTATTTCTTGGTTTCTTGAAGACTGGAGAAGCAGAGGGTACAGGCTCCATTTCATGGCGTGACTCTTAAATCAGACGTTGGTGAGTTACTGCCACAAGCTTTTTGCTACTACTGCATCATCAATCACATCTTGCAGGCTTGTCACCATTGCAGATCAGAGGGTTTGTACTTGACTTGGTATTCACCTTTCTCCTATGATAAGGTGCTGAGTACCTTCCAGTACCATGAATACTGGTCTACTGGGGTAAGCAAGAACTCGACTTCTCCATGTTCAATGAGTTGTGTAGGTATTGTCTTCATCAATAGGGCCTTA
Organism: Peromyscus californicus insignis; assembly: GCF_007827085.1. Lineage (NCBI taxonomy): Eukaryota > Metazoa > Chordata > Mammalia > Rodentia > Cricetidae > Peromyscus > Peromyscus californicus. Next base: position 15,941,849 of record NW_026294503.1, read on the forward strand.
TCATCAGTTTGTGGAATGCAACCAATAGCATTGGAAATAGCCTGATATGTTTGATGGTTCCCACGGGGCCCCTTTGACAAACAACTTGATTAGATGTAGCCTATTTCCAGTACTGGAAGCTTTATTTGGTGATGAGAGATGTTCACTTGGGTTTTAATCTTCCCAAGTATTCGGCAATTTCATTTAGATTGCCTTTGTATTAGTATATATTGTAGAAAACTTCTCTGTACTAGGTTTCCATATAAGTGCTCAAATGACTTGCATTTTTAGCTCTCCCTCCAGGTATTACCTCCATTTTACTCCCTGTATGATCCTTTCATCCAGTCCCTCAACCTCCTGTACATCCATAACTGTCTATTCTATGTCCACTTTCTATGGGGATCTATTTCTCTCTAACTAGTCCCTGTTCTATACCCAACGTCTATGCTTATATGGGTTGTAGTTTTCTAATCTTTGTCTGAAGAGTTGACATTCTCATATAATCAAATATACACCATATCTGTTTTTCTGGGCTTGAGTTAACTCACTCAGATGATTTTTTTTCTAGGTCTGTTCATGTATCTGCAAATTTCATGATTTCATTTTTAATGGATAAGGAATATTCCATTGTATAAATGTATCATATTTTTATTTATTCATGTGTTGATGGGCATCTAGCTGGTTTATATGTCTGGCTATTAAAAGAGAGCAGCAATGAGCATGGCTGAGCAAATGTCTCTGTGATAGATGAAGTATCATTTGGGTATATGATCAAGAGTGGTAGAGTTGCATCTTGAGGTAGACTGATTCCCATCTTTCTGAGGAACCACCACCCTGATTTCCACAGTGGATATGTAAGTTTTCAGTGCCATCAAAAGTGGAAGAATGTTTCACTTACTCCACATCCTTGCGATCAGGAGTTGTCATTTGTTTTTTGTTTGTTTGTTTTATTTTTTGTTTGTTTTTTTCATTTAGCCATCCTGATCGATACAAGATGAAACTCAAAGTAGTTTTGATTTGTATTTCCCTGATGACCAAGGATGTATATTTCTTTAAATGCTTCTCAGCCATTTGAATTTCCCCTTCTGAGTGTTCTCTGTTTAAGTCTGTACCTCATTTTAATTGGATTATTTGCTTTCTTGGTGTCTAGTTTTTTTTTCTAGTTCTTTATATATTATGGGTATTAACCCTTTATTTGATGCATGATTAATAAAAATCTTCTATTTTGTAGGCTTTCCCTTTATCTGCATGATGGTGGTTTTTGACTTACAGAAGATTTTCAATGTCATAAGTTCAAATTTATTATTGTTGTTATTAGTGTTTATGTTAAAAGTGTTCTGTCCAGGTTATTCCCTACTTTCTCTCTTACAAGAATCAGTTTATATAGCTTTATATTGACATCTTTGAAATATTTGGAGTTGAGTTTTGTGCAAGATGATAACCATGGTTTTATCTGAATTACTCTACATGCAACTATTCAATTTGATCAGTTCTGTCTTTTCCAAGGGTGTATTTTTGGCTTTTTTGTGAACAATCTGGTATCTGTAGGTATATAGACTTATTTCTGGATCTTCAATTTAATCCCGTTGATCAGTATGTCTGTTTTTATGTCAATACCAGGCTTTTATTTATTACTATAGATCTTTAGTACAATTTGAGATTAGGGATGGTAATAATGATACTCTAGCAGATCTTTCAATATTCATGTGTGTTTTACCTATCCTGAGATTTTTGTGTTTCCATACACTGTTTAAAATGGTCCTTTCAAGAGCTGTGAAAATTGTGTAGGAATTTTGATGGGGATTGCATTCAATCTGTAGACTGCTTATACCATGTTAATTGTACTGATGAGTGAGTATGGGAAATCTATCCATTTTCTGCCATTTTCTTCAGTTTATTCCTTCAAATTTTTAATCATGCATGTCTTTTGCTTACTTGGTTAGAGATACACGAACATATTTTATATTTTTGAGGGGATTTTGAAAGGTAATATTTACCTGATTTGTTTCTCAATCCTTTTGCCATTTACATATAGGAATGCTAAGGATTGTAGTGTGTTAATTTTGGATCCAGCTACTTTGCTGAAAGTGTTTATTGTCTGCAGAAATTTCCTGGTGGAATTTTTAGGGTCTTTTATGTATACAATCATATCATCCCACAAATAAGGAAACATCCTTCTTCTTTTCTATTTATACCCCTTTGATCTCCATCAGTTGTCTATTGCTCTAGCTAAGACTTCCAAGTATTATATTGAATAGGTATAGAGAGAGTAAACAACTTTGTCTTGCTCTTGGCTATTTTTGGAAATATTTTGACTTTCTCTACTTTAAATTGATGTTGGCTATGAGCTTGCTATAACTTGCATTTATTATGTTGAGGTAAGTCTTTGCATCCTTAATGTCTCTCGGAGTTGTATCATAAACAAATGATGGATTTTGTCAAAGACCTTTTCTGCATCTAATGAGTTGATCATGGGATTTTTTTTCTCTTTCAGTGTCTTTATACAGTAAACTACATTTATAAATTTACATATGTTGAATCAGTCATGCATCTCTGGGATGAAGACAACTCATTTGTAGTAGATGATCTTTTGGATTTAGCTGTTGGATTTGGTTTGCAAGTATTTTTTTGAGAATTTTTACATCTGTATTCATAAGGGCGATTGCTTGGCAATTCTCTTTCTTTGCTCTGCATTTATGTGGTTTAGTTTTCAGAGTGACTGTGGCATCTTAAAAATAATTAGCAAATGTTTCTTCTATTTTGATTTTGTGGAATAATTTATGGAGTATTGGTGCTTGCTCTTCTTTGGTAATCTGGTTGAATTTTGCAATAAAACCATCTGTTCCTTTGTTGTTTCTTTGTATGTTTATCTGGGAGATCTTTAATTGATTCTTTGATTTCACTAGGATTTATAGGTCTGTTTAAATTGTTTATAAACCTAGATTTATCTTCTTTGGTAGATGGTATTTATTGAGATTTTTTTTTTTCAAATTTCCCCCAGGTTTTTAAACTATGTTCTCATAACTTTTTTTTTATTGATGTGTGTTGTTCTGTTCCTCTAAAAATCTCTAATTTTGCTAAATAATTTGCGTCTTCTACTGGTCTTGGAGTTAATAGTTCTAAGGGCTTGTCTGTCTTATTGATTTTTCTCAAAGAACAAATTATTTGTTTCATTGATTCTTTGTTTATTAGTTGTTTGTTTGATTGTATTTCATTGATTTCTGCTATGATTTTGATCACATAGAAAATTCTTATAAAATAAAGGTTGAAAAAAATATACTCTCAAAGCAATACCCTAAGGCATGCAAGCATGCATACATATTGTTTATTATCTTACTAAGCCTTGAATTATTTTACTATATTCATAGCACTGAACTAAGTAAACAAATTCTCTGTGTGGTTAATATATTGTGGACCATAATAAACTTATCTAGGGGTCAGAGAACAGAACAACCACAACATTAAACATAGAAGTTAGGCATTGGTAGCACATGCCTTTAATCTTAGCATTCCAGAGGTAGAGATCCATATGGATCTCTGTGAGTTCAAAGCCACACCGGAAACAGCCAGGCATGGTGACACATGCCTTTAATCCCAGGAAGTGATGGCAGGGAGCAAAAAGATGTATAAGATGTGAGGACCAGGAACTAGAGGCCGGTTAAGCTTTTAGGCTTTTAGCAGCAGTTCAGCTGAGATCCATTTGGATAAAGACATAGAGGCTTCCAGTCTCAGGAAACAGGATCAGCTGAGGAATTGGCAAGGTGAGGTGGCTGTGGCTTGTTCTTCTCTGATCTTCCAGCATTCACCCCAATAATTGGCACTGGGTTTGTTTTTTATTAATAAGACTTTTTAAGATTCATGCTTCAGCTCTGAGCTTCAAAGAGGCCCTTATCTCACTAAACTTCCTATAAGATTATGCCCATTTGCTCTTGCAATCATGGGACAGATTATAACTGCATAGTTATTCATAACAGCTGCCATGACTATGGTAGTATAACTTACTGTTTATTACTGGGTCTGCAAAGAGGAAATTGATATATATTTAAGATTATTGTCATATTGCATATTGCACTATATATTCCTACCTCTGTTATAAATATCCTGTGTATTGTCACAATTTTGAAGTTTTCGTTCTTTACCATACATTTGTTTATAGACTGTTTACCTTGTTTACATGAAACCTTAGTCCTTCGGTTATTTCGGTAGATAAGACTTATAGATTTATAGTCACCTATGCTTGTCATCTCTATAGTTACATTAGTTAGGTTATCCAGATTTACAGATACATAGGTCAGATGGACAGGTAATCTTCAAACACTTCATAGACCTAGAGAATAGGGCATTTAAATAACTTAGAATTCTGTTGATGTGAGACACAATTGCTCCTGGCAGCATCAATTTGATCCTGAGAGAATGTTAGGCTTCTAAGACATTTCCATTTGGAAGTTTGTCTTCTTGGCACAAAATGGCCTACTGGGCAAAGAACTGCCCTTGCCTCAACTGCTGACAGGTACCAAAGCCTCAATGGGGGTTGGAACTTCCAGATCAAACCTAGAATGGCTACCCACTACATCCAAGTGCTGCTGTTTCAACTAAAAAGAAAAAAAAACTACAAAATCCATGTTGAAACATTCCATATTAAGAACAACTTGTATACTGACTATCTAATCAGTCAGTACTGATCACACTAAAAAGATAAAGAGGACACTCAGTATCCAGAAGAAGATACTAAGTCATTCCCAAATCACAAGACCACTATGTGTTGGATCTGGTGTAGGAATGTGTCAGTTTGTCCTCAGCGCCCACATTCTATTTATAGAGCTTTATTGGAAACAATATTCATTAATCAAAATATTTTGTTATTAGGCGAAGGTAAAAATCTTATATTGTCCCCAGAGTATTGTTGGGCAATAGTAACTATTTTGTTATTCTTTCTTGCCTTGAATTGTTTTTAGATACCATATGCTCTTTATGAGTCATTCTGGTCACCACATTTTATTTATTTTCTTTTAAAGTCATCTTTTTTAATTTTAAATTTTCATCATTTTTAATAATATGTTTGTGGCTCTGATTGTTTATTTGCCTGAGAATAGATGTTCATCATGTTTTTCCAAAAAAACAGCTGATATATATGAAGGGATGATAATGTTTTCCAAATATCCCACAAATATACACTCAATTGCATAATATAGGTAGCTACTATTAACAAATTATGTATCTATATGCATATTTAGTATTATATGCATTCATGTATTTTGGTTTTTGTTATGTTACTGTATTTGACAGAATTTTGAATTTAACATTTACCATAACAAATTACGTACTTCAATATTTTTGTCTTTTGTTTTTTAAAATGCAATTCCTCTTTGCACAGTAAGTACATAACAACCTTTTTTACTAAAGAAGAAATGCAACAAACAAATATTTTGAAAAATTTTTGTATAATGCTATTTTTCATCATTTGTGGGATGAACTCATCACTAACAGGCTTGAGTAATAAGACACTTTCTGAGAGCCAACTTGGGTGTGCCTAAGGGCCTTAGCAACAGCAGCTGACCCAGACCAGTGAGAGGCAGCCATGTAAGACCAGGAGATGCATTTTCATCACACCTTCCCCCAGGGTGGGGTGGAGTGTATATGAGGCTTGCCTCTTCCTGAATAAGCTGAGCTTGTTTCAACATTCTCCCAGAGTCTGTGTCATTGACTCTGTGCCTACTTGGCCCCTTCTCCCAAAGGGAACAACAGCACAGGACCCTGCCACATCTGGTGCTTGAACAGGGACTGTTTGTCTCCCTTTCCTCATGTGTGGCACTGGGTGAGCAGCCTCCTTGAGTGGTGTATTTCAGTGAGCAGGCTTCTCTACATTGTGTGCTTTTGGTCCCTTCAGCAGCTAGGAACCCTGCCCCCTTTTCTTCTTGCTTGTCTTGTTTGTGAGTCTGTCTGTACAGAAGGGTGACACATACCTTTGTTCAGGCTTGCCTGGCGTTTCCATATAAGGGCTGGACCCTCAGGAAATGGAACCAAGGTCTGACTGTTTCTAGGGTTGTTTGTTTGTTGTTTGTTTTTGCATGTGTGTATTTGTGAATGCATGCATGTTCTTGTGGGTTGTGATGCCTGGAGAGATGGCTCAGCAGTTAAGAGTGTTTGCTTCTCCTACAGAGAACATGTGGAAACCTGATCTTTGGATGAGAGTTCTGTTCCTGGCCTGAAAAAGGGAAGTAGCCTCAGGAGTAACCCTCCAATTGTTTTTAATGCCCATTTTGTTGGCTGTAATTGCTGGCCTAAAGTTTTCCTGTACTGAGGTGGTCATTAAGGTTCACAAAAAGCACTGCCAGGAACAATGTAACACTAACTTATCTATCACCTTCATTCTGTCCATGACTGATATTTCCTCCACCTCTGCTGACAAAGAGATGAATGAGAATAGTTGTAAAGGAAAGGAAAGGGATGGGAAGAAAGAGGAAATAATTGTGACAGTTCCCAAGTCTGTGGCAGCTCCCAAGCCTACACTGACAGCTCCTCTCTGCTCTCCCCATACCTCAAGTGGCTACCCACCCCAATGCAGTATCCACAGAGTGATGTCTGCCTGCTGAGCAAAATGCTCCATATACCTCCCAGCCTATTCCACCTATGGTGCCCCATACTCCCACCATGGCATTTCCAGTTAATGTGGGCCCTAATGTAGCCAACCAGCCACAGATATCTACCCCTCTTGCAGACCTGTCCTTGGTCTGTAAGGCCACTAATGAATTGGGTCCTGACTTGAAATATTTTGAGCAAATCCTACCTCAATGGACATTTACAGACTTGAATTGACTGGTACCATTTGATGAAGGCTGTGTTGGAGCCTGTTGTCTTCCTTCTTGGCAAGCTGCCTATGATGACCAGGCTGAGGCTCAGGCTTGTTTTAGTATACAGCACAATATTGCTCTTTCTCTTATGATGCTCATGGTTCAAGGACCTTATATTAAACCTGTCACACAAGTCCAAATTGGACGACATGCTTATTTACCTGCGTCAGGAAACATCATTGCCCTTGGTGCATTGGAAGGATCTCAACACTCTTCAATGGCAACCCCCTGCTCCCCTATTAACCTGGTGGGTGACAAGGATATGCTTGCATTTTCCCTCAGAATACCACTCTACTGATATAGATACCCTCCAGCAACAGACCAAGAGACTTTGTCCAAAGAAGAAGCTTCAGAGGGGTAATGTATAACTTGCCCCACTAATGATGGGTGATGTTGTTCTGTATACTGTGAATATGTATTGCTCTGATTGGTTGATAAATAAAGCTATTTGGCCAATGGTGAGGCAGAATAAGGTTAGGTGGGACATTCTAAAGAAAAAAAGAGAGGGAGAGAGAGACAGAGAGAGAGAGAGACAGAGACAGAGAGACACAGAGAGAGAAACAAAGAAAGAAAGAAAGAGGAGCAGAGGAGATGCTGCTACCTTCCACCAGGAGAAGTAAGATGTAAAGTACTGGTAAGCCACAGCCACGTGGCAAAGTATAGATTTATAGAAATGAGTTAATTTAAGATGTAAAAGCTAGCTAGTGAAAAGCCTGAGCCATTAGACCATATCATTTGTAAATAATATAAGCCTCTGTGTGTTTATTTGGGTCCAAGTGATTTTTTTTTTTTTTTTTGGTTTTTTTTTTTTTTTTTTCGAGACAGGGTTTCTCTGTGTAGCTTTGCGCCTTTCCTAGAACTCACTTGGTAGCCCAGGCTGGCCTCGAACTCACAGAGATCCGCCTGGCTCTGCCTCCCGAGTGCTGGGATTAAAGGCGTGCGCCACCACCGCCCGGCAGGTCCAAGTGATTGAGGGACTTCTATTCACCAATAGAAGGCAGCCACACAGATGACCCTACAGATTTTTTTGTTGTTGTTGTTTTTTTCGAGACAGGGTTTCTCTGTGTAGCTTTGCGCCTTTCCTGGAACTCACTTGGTAGCCCAGGCTGGCCTCGAACTCACAGAGATCCGCCTGGCTCTGCCTCCCGAGTGCTGGCATTAAAGGCGTGAGCCACCACCGCCCGGCTCGACCCTACAGATTTTATTGGCTCTCAGACACATAGGTCAAAGTCCTTCTAGAGATATAATGCATATATGGCTCACAGAGATACAGCAGGCTACTTCCTAAAGCCCACCCACCACCTGGACATCTCTCCAGGATTGATGCTCTTTGAGACCTTGTAGACAAAGACCAGTATGGGTTTATTTGGCAAGCTAACCTAAGTCAGGCATGGTCCATTATGCTGAGCTTTCCTGAGGTGGGGTCAACAAGGTTAGGGTAATGCATCCAAGCTCCCACTGAACATGTCCCATAAAATAATAAAAAGAGGTGGATATGTGGGATGACTCATCTCTAACAGGCTTGAGGCCCAGCTGGCCAAAACCAGTAATAAAATACTTTTTGAGAGCCAACCTGGGTCTGTCTAAGGGCCTTAGCAACAGCAGCTGAGACATGATCTAGAGATGACCTAGACCAATGAGAGGCAACCATGTCACCCCATCAGATGCATATTCATCACACCTTCCCCTGGGGTGAGGTGAAGGGTATATAAGGCTTGCCTCTTCACGAATAAACTGAGATTGTTGTTTCAACATGAGTTTGTGTCATTGACTCTGTGCCTACTTGGCCCCCTCCCCCAAAAGGGAACAACAACACAGGACCTTGCCACAACCATCCATTAAATTAAAAATTTAAAACTCAAGGGATAAACCTAATAGAGTTGATTTCAGGAGACTATTGACCTGAATTCAGCTTGAAGCATGAGGCATTAAAGAACAGTATGACAAAATCAATAAAGTGCCTGCATTTTAAGAGTTGAGATAGTACAAAAGTGGTTTAAAAGTACATCAGCAGTGAGTTAAAGAAATAAACCCATGTGTACATGAGAGAAGACAGTAATGAAGTTAAGACTGGCAAATGCAGTTCAGAATTGGGAAAATCTCCTGAAACTTAAGGCTAAGAGTATTAGACAAAATAATTAGGATAATAAAAAGTTTGCTCAATAGCATATGGATTTCTGGTGAGTCACTTTTCAGGGCAGTGAGCATTGGCAAGACTGTATCTTAAAGGCAATGAGTGACCTGTGGAAGTCAGAATCTTCAAAAAGAAACAGTGTATCGTTGATGTTTTAGCATAGTTATTGCTCTTTGCATGGAACAATGATGTGGGCTAGGTTTTATAAAAGTCAATGAATACAATAGCATTTGGGTATGCTGTAAGGCATCATACCCTTAAAAGCCAATGGTTAATATTTTGTCTTTTGTTTTAGTTTTGCTTATTTTTAATTTTTGAGGAAAAAAGATGCTATATTTAAGATGCCATGAAAACTATAATCTGTTGTATATAATAATAAAATATCATTGCTGATGTGTATACATTTAAAAATCAGACTTCATTATGGAAAGATCACAGTGAATCCTATGAATATGTACAATAAATAGGTTCTTGCATTTTTATACATGAAAACTCAAAGAAATAATGTAGCTGAAAGTTTTCCTGTGTCCCACCTGGCCTGCAGTCAGGACAAATCTCTCTTACCCGCCAGTCCCACAGCCGCTGGAACCCAAATAAACACACACAGGCTAATATTATTTTTAAACTATGGCCATGTCAGGCTTCTTGTTATCTAGTTCTCATATCTCAAATTAACCCATTTCTATAAATCTATACTTTGCCACGTGGCTTGTGGCTTACCGGAACCTTTACATCTTGCTTCTTCTGGCAGTGGTTAGCAGCATCTCCCCTGCTCTGTCTTCTTTCTTCCCCCCTCTCTCTCTTTAGAATGTCAAATCTAACTTTATTCTGCCTCACCAATGGCCAAACAGCTTTGTTTATCAACCAATCAGAACAACATATTTTCACAGCATACAGAATGACATTCCTCCATCACTTCCCCCTTTCTTTCTATACAAAAGGAAGGTTTTAACTTTAACTTTAATGAAAATTGCATATATCAAGCAAGAATTAGTTATAATATCTAGTCTATTTGTATTTGGTAAAATTAAAGAAGATATTCTATCTATCCTATATTTGTGAGCCTAAGGTTTCATATCTACCTTATCTCTTGTCATAACAAAAAAAATCCATAATTATAACCATCTAGTCTTTAAGTACATCAAAGACCTCAGAAGAATATAATATTACCTAAGTAAACAGGAAGCTTTGTAAGCAACTTCCAAAAATCTAGAATGACAGAGACAAATTGTTGCCTGGACAGTCCCCTAAAGTTCTTTTGTAGTGTTGGGGCATCCATTTTTAGCCAATAGGTCTAGAGTCTCTCAGTCATTTTTCTCTGTGTCCTGTAGAATGACTAGCAGTTTCTTCTGTGAAACAGGAACCTGAAGGACCATTTTGCCTTGCAAAGTTCAGTGGTCATCTTCTTATGGGTCCTGTATGTCCAGTCAATACAACATTTTGTCAAGCAGTCCAGGTAAGAACAGTGTCTTGCCCAAGTGACTATTTTTGTCAAGAAGAAGATAAACTACATATGGAGTATCTTTGGTGCCCATCTTTCTCTTTGTAGTAAATCAGTGCTGCTAGGAGCAGACATGTCTCACTGTCCAGAAAGTCCAAGTTTTTAAATCATTTTAAATGCCATATTCTGTAGGTCTTCAAAGTGTTTGAAGGTTATCTACCTAATTGAATTATATTTATGTATACCTAGAAAACTTAATGTGACTATAAGTTTGACTATTATAGAAGACTAATTATTAATCTGTATTTCTTAATTATCCATTATAATTTAAATAAGCTGCACTAATATAATATCTTAAATAAGAGTAGAAATATATGTACAGTATAACAAAATTAACTTTAAATTTGTATCAATAAACTAAAATCTATGCCAATGTAAAACATTTTAAACAAGGTGCTCTTTAAAAGTAGGTTTAACAGTCCATCCTTTTATCCTATCATATCTATCTCCTATATTTCTATATCAAAATAAAATATTAACTAAAGTAAGTTAAATCATTAGAGTTAATTTAGAATCTTGCAAAATTGGTCTTATCAGCTAAAAACCAATCTAAGAGATTAAAAGATCAATCTTGGTCAGTGTTCATTTTGAATCATGCATTTTACACATACTAAAAATATTCCTTATATGGATATATTTTTAAAAACCAGTAAGAACAAACTTTTAACTCCACATACTACTCATTTGGATAAATGATAGTAAGCTAGGACATAATTTGTGGTTCCCTCAGAGTAAATACATTTTAAAATTAAAGAAACAGAGTACCTGAAATATGAAGTGGCTTCCTCTGAATTCCAACATACTTGTCCTGTCTTAGAATCCTCATCAGTCACAAAGCACTCTGATAAGCCTAATGATAGCCCTGCAAAGGTTCCTACCAAGTATATTAATTGTTTTAATTAAAGAAGTATGTAACCTTTTGGATAGGTTACTGCATTCATAGCCCATTGTTATTTAGAAATAATATTTAGCCATTCTTTTCTACTGGAAAGAAATAAATAAGAAATATGAACTAGTCTGTCATTTTAATATTCTGACCAGGTCTAGCATCCCTAACAGAAGACATTCTGTTCCATTATTCTCTCATGAACTTCTTTTTCCTTACTAAATTCTTATATATCATGCTTTCTCTTCTACCACAGAGGTGGTCTCTGACCAAGATAGGAGCTTCTGGAATTGATGTGGATAGATAGAATCAGGCTTTTCTGTAGCTAGAGTTTTCCTGCCTGGCCCACAGTCAGGATGAATCTCTGTCACCCGCCAGTCCCACAGCCGCTCAGACCCAACCAAGTAAACACAGAGACTTATATTGCTTAAACTGTTTGGCCTAATGGCTCAGGCTTCTAGCTATCTAGTTCTTACATCTTACATTAATCCATTTCTATAAATCTATACCTTGCCACGTGGCTTGTGGTTTACCGGCATCTTCACATGCTGCTTGTCATGGTGCCGGTGGGCAGTGTCTCCCTCTGCCTTCCTCTTCTCTCAATTCTCCTCTCTGTTAGTCCCACCTATACTTCCTGCCTGGCCACTGGCCAATCAGTGTTTTATTTATTGACCAATCAGAGCACATACAGACCATCCCACAGCACTTTTCCATGAAAAGCATCATTTAGATTTGATTCTGCTAAGGGTATTTTTGAAGGATTGGAGAGAATTTTCACAGGCATAAAAAGATCTAGAGGTAGGATAGAGACATTGAGTAACATGAGGACACAGAGCTTTCCTCAGTGCAGAAGATCCTGATATAAATGGGCTGAACCTTATCTAGCACTTTGAGCCATCTCCTCCACTCATACAGCTTAAAATATTTTAATTACCTTTCATATACCAGGCATATTCAAAGCACTGGGGGTAAGGCAATGAATAAATATGTTCTTAGAACCTCACTGGCCAGTGAGAGGGCCAATGACATTAATGTGAAGATTACTTTAAAAACCAAATTTAAAAAAATGTAATTGATATGGATGGAGGGAAAAGCAATCAAAATACCAAATAGTATCTGATAAATTAACTAGGATTTGGTAGATGCAGACAGGTAGGGATGGTGAACAAAAAAGTTAACATGTCTTCAGCAGAGAAAGGTCTGACTTTTCACCTCGTAAATGTATAAACACCTCACTTTTGTGTCACTCCTCATAAATGTATAGGCTCTATAAGGATAGAGAGTTTCACCCAGTAAATCATGCACTTATATGTATAAGTCATGCCGTACACATTTGGATAAGTGAAAACACAAATGGACATTTTCATGAAAGAAAGACTACTTAAAACTTTGAAATCAAACAAATATATGCAAAGCAAACACATTCGAAACACACACAACATTTTATATGACAATAATAATAATAATGAAGGAGCAGGCAATGAAACTGAAGGAAGTGAAATAGAGTCCTAGTTATAATCCTTTAGTTACAAATCTTCCTTGATCGCTACTACTTCCTTGTTATATAAGGCTGCGATCATTGTAAGCATGTTTTACATCAACAGACCTGGAGTGGATTCCTATGGGATAATACTGAATGGTTCCTGAATAACACACAAGATACACTCATTTTTTAAAGTGACAACTTTCAAATTGAACATTATCAGTTTATAGGACTCATTTATGAGATCTATATTTTATAGATCTCATAAATATAAAAGTTGATTAATTTCACATCACATTTGAGAGAAACACTGCTTAATACACAACTAGGGATGGAGTTCATTTGTCTTGTCTGATAAAACTATCATTCCAACATGTTTAAATGCTCAGGAGGAAATACATTTTGACTTCTGGAAACATCATAATTTCTTTTTTTGAGACAGGGTTTCTCTGTGTAGCTTTGGAGCCCTTTCTGGAACTCACTCTGTAGCCCAGGCTGTCCTCTAACTCATGGAGATGCACCTGCCTCTGCCTCTGAGTGCTGGGATTAAAGGTGTGTGCCACCACTGCCCGGCCACAAACATTTTTTAAAAGATAGCCCATTCTTGTTTCTTTTTATCTTAGAAGCCTTGGGTATATCATGAGTGCAAGGCCCCAGTGCTCCAAATACAGAAGTACCTCTGTTATTTATTTTTGATTTGATCACTTTCTATGGAACCATTATAAATTTTAAATGCTTTGTATAAAATGTAAAGAAATATCAAGAAAATCTTTTATTTCTTTCAGTTGTAGCAAGAGCATTAAATCATAGCATATCAAATACATAAAATATATTGTTTTTAAATACAATGGAACACATGCAAATAGTTTAAACTTATTTAGTAAGAATATATTATTAATTTATTTTGAAATAAATATTTCAATCATGATTACTGAAAACATACTACCATAAAACTAGAGTTTAAAAGGTTTAGTAATTCAATAAAATATATATTTTTAAAAAAACAGATGTATGTCTTTCATGTTATGCTAGACTTTCTTAATTTAGTAAAAGAAAAAAGGACACTACTTACAATTTTTACTTCTCATTAAAATAAAACAGTTCAATATATTAGAACTGAAGTATTCACACACACACACAATACTAGTAAGATAGTAATGTGAACAATCTTAAACTAAATATAAAAATAATCCCATAAACTAAGAATAAGTAATAACAGTATGAAATGTTTAAAGAACTTATGAAAATAATATGATAGTACGGTGACACATTTGTAATCTAAAAAATAAAGCTTGCCTAAAGATCAGAGGGCAGAGCTAAGCATAGAGTTAGCCATAGAGGTCAGGCAGTGGTGGCACACTCTTTTAATCTTAGCACTCTAGGCAGAGGCAGAGATCAGTCTGGATCTCTGTGTTTCCAAGGCCATGCTCCATGCTGGGCTACACAAGATTAATCCATTCTAAAGAGAAACAGAGCCAGGCAGTGATGACACACACCTTTAACTCCAGCACTTGGGAACACATACTTTTAATCCCAGCACAATTAAGGTTGAGGCAGAAAGTGATATGGCTGGGCAGATAAAGGAATATAAGGCAGAAGGAGATAGGATCTCAAGCTCTGAGAGGCTGAGGAGTTGGTGAGGTAAGAGGTGGTGGCTGTGGCTTACTCTGCTTCTCTGATCTTTCAGCTTTCACACTGATATTTGACTCTGGGTTTTATTATAAGACCATTTAGGATTCGTGCAACATCTGGCATCCAATGTGGGGCCTGAACCCATGACCCTGAGATTAAGAGTCTCATCCTCTACCTGCAGAAGATTCATGCCTCACAGTAGTATCTAAAGAAGATAAACATTCTAAAATAATACAAGGTGACGTAAATAAATCTAAGTACTGACCTTACAGAAGCTCAGAGAGCTATGCTAACAAAAGTAAGATAGCTAATCATTTCACTGACTACAATTACTTATAATAAGTATTCCTAGATAAAATGTGGCAGTGTGGCATTGCATGCAGCTGCACGCCTACCCAAAGGCTAAGTTTTTTCTCACAGACCTACTGTAGTTATGGGTCTTTAAAAATTTATTTTGTACTTCAAGATGTAGGAGCTTTAATTATGTCAGAAAATCCACCAATGTCCTCCTCTTAATTTAAATTCTAGGAAATTCTGACTTATTAAAATGTATTTATCTCCTGTTATTTACTTTATAATTTGGTGTCTTGCCAGAGTAAGCATTATGTGGTATTCATTTGTATTCCTTTTGGATCCCCAAATCTTAAAAACAGGGAGAGAGTGGCCTCTAAATTTTAGTGACAGGAATTTATTTTAAAAAAAAAGAAAAAAAGGAAGGCTATAGAGAGTGATGTTCTGGTTTTGTCTTTTTGTTTGAACCTAAGAGATGGGAAATATCATCATGAAGTCTTTATTTCAAAGACCCATTTTTCTTTTGTTATTAAAAATATTAAAAATCTATGTGGTTACCCTGCATTTATAACAAGTAGCTAAAGAGTTTCCTTTATCTTAGGCAAGCATATGCTACAACTGGCATGCTAGTTTGGGATGACTGGAGGTGCGGTTCTGATTCGTAGTAACCAGTGACAGTGCTCCAGAGAACTACAGGAGTCAAAAGCAAGCCACGAGGAACACGACAGCACCCAAACATAGGCTCTTTGAAGAATTTATGCTTCACAAGTTCTGGAAACTGCCTTTCTGGGTATTAAACAGTCAAGACTATTGTTAATAGACATGAGCTAAGTGAGTTGATGAAAACAAAAGAAATCAAATGTTTGTATTTCTTGAGGGTAATAAATGCAAAGCTGTAGCATTAATATTTGTGAAATAACTTTGCTCAATGTATTATATGAAACATTTTATGCTCTAGGCCTGCTGAACATTTTGACATCGTCTTAATGATTGCATTCCAAATATATGTGCACACTAGTACCCACTTACTGTATGAGCATTATGAGTCTGCAGATTTTCTCCCTTCATCTTGTATCTAAGATTTAAGCTCATTGGCTTGCCCATATTGAACACTCAAAAAGGGGAGTAGAACGGAATTAACAAGAAACAGATCCTTTTCAGTTGCAAGTCCTGCTGAATACAGTTTAGCCAATTTTAGGCATTTATCCAGAATTAAAAATAGGGCAACAGAGAAACATTAAACAATTGTTACTTTTATTGTCCTTGTTGAGAATGAACCAGAGTATAAATAGAATTTCAGAAATCATGAAAGTGTTAAGAGAAAATTTCTAGTTTATTAAATAAAATTCACTGTTATCACTTAATGAAAAATGATTTCATATGAAATATTAGAGTGAGTGAAATAGCCTCACGCCATGTAACTTCAATATAAAGTGGTTCAGAATAACTTTGACTTATTGGGCAGATCTAGATTGTGTAAGAGGACATTTACATTATAAAAATGAGGAATCTTTAGCATTTAATTATTACAGTTATAAGGGTGAGATTGCTTTTTCAAAATCCTAGTATTGTTAACTTTTGGTTTTATTCCTCTGCCTTCTGCTAATAGGTAATGAAAGTTTAATTTTCTCAGATAATAATCAGAAACATATTCATACACAAATACATACATACACAGTATGCATATATATACACATAATTGTGTTTATGTAATATATAGACTCAGGCAGATTTCAAATATTATAGGACTTATTCACTATTAAAGAAGTCACAATGAAAAAAGGAGCAATATATATTATTTATTGAGCATACAACACATGCACAGATCTGTTGTCATTCATAAAACCTCCATTTTTGGTAACCTGAGAATTTGAGAATACACTCATGTAGCTAGAGTTTTCCTGCATAGCCCACAGTCAGGACAAATCTCTGACACCCGCCAGTCCCACAGCCATTCAGACCCAACCAAATAAACACAGAGACTTATATTGGTTACAAATTGTATGGCCATGGCAGGCTTCTTGCTAACTGTTCTTACAGCTTAAATTAATCCATTTCTATTAATCTATACCTTGCCACTTGGCTTGTGGCTTATCGGTACTTTACATCTTCCTTGTCCTGATGGCGGCTGGCAGTGTCTCTCTCACCCAGCTTCCTGTTCTCTCAATTCTCCTCTCTGTTAGTCCCGCCTATACTTCCTGCCTGTCCACTGGCCAATCAGTGATTTATTTATTGACCAATCAGCAACACATTTGACATTCAGACCATCCCACAGCACTTCCCCTTTTCTTTTCTTAAAAAGGAAGGTTTTAACCTTTACACATCTCCAAAGTCAGCTTGGTATATTTGGGAATTTGGACGTAGCTTCTCTTACTACTTCCTGCTGGAGGGGGGCACTGTATCTTCTGGGGAAACAAAGAAAATTTTAGGATCATGGAGTAGTCCGTGAGGCTGTATTGTCTGAGCCAGTTGCCTTGAAACCATTCCGGATGTTGGATCATCTGGGCCATGGTGTCATCGGAGACCTTTCAGGGGGTCTTGGTTGGTCAAACCTGTTGTATCTTAATCTGGAACAAATCCATAGCCTCTGGCTTTCTGTGGAAACAAAAGCAGAGCATCCTTTCCAAAGCAACATATCTTTACATCCAAATTTTGAAGTCAAGGTACCTTTAAAATATACATTTTGGCATAACTCAACAGCTTTTGTAATCAAATGTTTTTCTTCAGTTACAAATATCAAAGAGAACATAATCCAGATTCTCTGTGTGGTAGCCATCTTTACGTGGCTTATTTTTTTTTTTTATATTAGCTTGAGCCTATTGCTTTAAACTGTAGCCTTCTAAGCCTGAAACGGCACTGGCGCTGCTGGCTCCGCCCACTTCAGCTTCCCAACATGGCGGTGATACGTTTTCCGCCAGCTCTGGGAGCCATCAACTCTCAGAAATAGTGGGTCTATGCTTTTATCAAAGCAGTGTGCAGCCCAGAAACCTCTTTTTTTTTTTTTTTGTACTAGCAAAGGCTAAATCCACCACACAGCTTAATGTGCCATTTGTAGAGGCCTCATTCCCGCCATACTGCAGGTCGAGCATGCACGCAGGCTAGGAACCCACCAGTAGCTCAAACCTGTAGCTGCCGCTCATTTGAGAGAGACAATTAGGAACTGTTTTTAGCTCCGTTTTAGAATCTTTTTTCTCAGTTTTTAGGTGGAAACTCTTGCCAACACGTTGGGTGCCATTTGTTGCTAGAGTTTTCCTGCCTGGCCCACAGTCAGGACAAATCTCTGACACCCGCCAGTCCCACAGCCATTCAGACCCAACCAAATAAACACAAAGACTTATATTGGTTACAAACTGTATGGCCATGGCAGGCTTCTTGCTAACTGTTCTTACAGCTTAAATTAATCCATTTCTATTATTCTATACCTTGCCACTTGGCTTGTGGCTTACCGGTACTTTACACAATCATATTTTTCAGTACATTGTGTACACTAATACAATTAGAATTAATTTAGCATGCTGTGTATGCAAAATTGTTTCAGAACATTTCAATTTAAAATGAGAAAAGAAAAATTTATTTCCTATTTTGGTGGAGTTACTTATACAAGGATTGCCATTCCACAAAACTAAAATGCATGTATATCATGTATGTATGCCCTGACACCTGACAGTAGACAATTAAAAATAGATATTGAAAGATGAATAATGTACAATATAAATTTCATAGTCAGCTTCTACCTTAAACAATTTTACTAGAGAGTAACCATTTTTCTCTAAATTATTATTATATTGAATTTCAATTGCATAATATTCATTCTTTTTGATGACATGCTCTACATCACTCGGTAAATGAGCAGTGCAACTAAAAATTTCTTGGTAATCACTATTTCCCTACACCCAACTAGCCAAAGTCAGAAGACTAACAATAGCATGCGTTGCTATTTAATTCATTTTTCTGTCTTTGTGAAAAAATACATGAAAGAAATCCACTTAAATGAAGAATTTGGGGACTCATTTTGTTTTTTGTTGTTGTTTTTTGCTTGTTTGTTTGTGGTGTGTGTGTGTGTGTGTGTGTGTGTGTGTGTGTGTGTGTGTGTGTGTGTGTGTTGGCCTTTGGTTTCAGTGTTAAATTTAATGTTACTTGGTCTTCATTCTGAGTTATGCTGAGGCAGGACCACCTTCTGGAATATGTGGTAGATTCTCACCTCATAGCTAGGAAATACAAAGACAGAAGAAAGAGGAAAGTTAAGGACAAAATATGCCTTTCAAAGACTTGCCCCCAAAGGGTCAAGTTTCTTTACCTAAGCCCCAGTTCCTGTAGTTTCTATTACCAGCCAACAGCCCATTAAGCTATGAATCCACATATGACATCATCACTTCAGAAGAGTCATGTTCTATTGTTTCTTGGTGAGAGGCAGGGTAGGGAGATTCAGCACTTGGATTTTTTAGTTTATTTAATGTCTAAACCACAGAAATATAGAAACACACTGTGATATGAACAACTTGGGAATGTTCAGGTTGTTAATTATAAAGTTGCACATATCATGGTATCTCTGACATTGCCTGTCCATTCTCAGCAATTATCCAGGAGATTGACAACCCAAAAAGTTGTCTACAACAATGTTTTCTTGCTTCATAATTCCCTAATCTGTAAATGATATTTTAAACAGGAGATTTTAAATATGCTGTTCATAGAATGAAATAATATAAAATCAACTAATATATATTTTTCATGTATAAACCACTAATCAGAGCATTCGAGCATGTAACATCATGTAGAAGGAAGGAAGTCAGACATAGTGGCACAGAATATGACTTTACTTTTGTCAGTCTTCAGGGAAGAGATGTGTGTTGACAGAATGAGGCACTTCTCTCCTCAGAAGGAACCAGCTGAGGATGCCAGGAGGTAACTTTCTACTGTGCTGAGTTACTAAACTGTTTCTATGTCTTGATATTCAAGTTTATTCCACATATTTTTACATTTGTCAGAACACATAAAATGGTAGACTTAGGATTTATATATTTCAATTTACAAAAAGTTTTCCTCAGAATAAAAAATACATACATATAACCAGTGTACTTTTGAAAAGGCTCTAAAGAAGCACATATTTCAGTAAATATATCATTCACTAAAATATGTGTATAATGCATTAAATATGAACATTCACTAAAATATATAGACTACATCTTAACATATTACATAAACAAAATCACCTTTTGGCTACCATGTGGGCAACTGCAGACATTAGATTTAAAGACACCGAGGATAATATCAGGAAAAATATTGTGGTTTTGTAAGTGTTAGGATTTTCAAGGATATTTAAAAAACAGTGTTTTGATGAAAACCACAATGCACTTGGGAGGCAGAGGCAGGCAGATCTCTATAAATTTGAGGCTAGGCTGGTTTCTGGTCTCCAAAGTGAATTCGAGAACAGTCAAAGCTACACAGAGAAACTCTGTCTCAAATAAAGAAAAAAAAAAGCACAATGTAGACTCAAATTTTAAGGAAAAGCTAGTTACAGCTGGAGTAATGGTGGAAACACATTATTTAACTCTGCTATATATACTGTTGAACTGAGAGCAGCACATCAAATTTGTGTCTTTTGGGTAAAACAATTTTAGTGAATAATCATTGAGAAATTGTAAAGAATTTAAAGTAATTGGATAGCATAGTCCAACAAAAGCCGTCATTTAAACACTAAGTTATTTTGACTCTTTTCAATCATGATAGTAATGCGGTTGAGTTTATCAAATAATACTGTATTGGAAGTGACACCAGTAAATCTTAGGAACAATATTATGATGTTTCAGAGATAATGAAAACTTTTGTGGCCTTGAACATTGTTCAGTAAGCTTTTTGTTCCATGAGTCATATATATATATATATATATATATATGTGTATGTTTTTGTGTGTATGTGTGTAAACATACATACATATATGTTAATGAGTGATGCACAAGTAAGTAACCTAAATATTTCTACAGTAGCACAACTTAGAAATTACATTACTTGGCTTTAGCATGTACACAGTAAGAGTGTAAGATTTTATTACTATTTTATTTTTGTTATGCACATATGTATATATCTGTGTGTAGGGATGTGTACCTGTGATTTCTAGTGCCAAGGGCTTCCAGAAGAAGGCATCTGCTTCAGCCTGAATGGCTTTGTGATTGACCTGACTAGGGTGATGGGGAATGAAGAAACAATGGACACATGTACAGAAAATCTGTCATTAGGTAGACAACGTACTCTAATGAGACATACCAGCAGCCCTGAAATGAAGCACATTTATTCTACATACCTGAACAAGGAGGTCTGTGAAGTAATCTAGACATGGAGTCTCTATGGGAGCGAGGTCTCAGACTGCAGTCATTTTGGAGGAGGAAGCTACAGCTGATCATTTCTTCACTCCATGAATGTCTATACTCAGGTCAGGGAAGGTTTGTCATCCGCACTGGTTTGGGACATTGGGGTCCTTCACATGTTCATACTCATGTCACACATGCTCATTCATGCAGGGGTACATTCTCTCCCAAGAGGAGTCAGATTTCTAGGTAGTTGTGAGTTGCCCAAAGTGGGTGCTGGGCACTGAAATTGGAATTGTGGCCCTTTGGAAAAATAGTAAGTACTCTTAACCACTCAATTAAAATCCAACCACTGAAATGGGTTTTAGATGAGATGTAATAATGTCTGAGCCCGTGTACTCAACTTCCAACCCCCTTCGAGAATCCTAATGAAATATTACAGCATGGCCAGAACAGTACTACAATATACAATATAACTGACATACTGATTTTTTGTCACACTTTTCAAGTGGACAATTTAATACTTAGAATTGAAATGTATATACATGAAACTTAATAAATGCTATTTATATACTATCAATTTAATAAACAAATATATGCTAACAATTGTACTATAAACTATAAACTTTTTATTCAACTCATTTTTTTTAGTGGACTACAATTTCAACTATTTAAGTATTTGGAACAATTTGCCTGGCCTGCAGAATATGAATGATCATAGATATCTTCACTCTTTTGCAATTTTCCGACCATCTTTTGAATGTAATTTATGATATTACACAATGAAACTCTATTAAACTACTTTAAAATAATGACTTCTAGAATTATTTTATTAAACATTGCAAGATTTATTTTAATTTTGATATTTTGGTCACACCCACACACATATATACTAGTGACATCTATCTCTGTGTTTAACTAATATCTCTATCTACAGATATATATCATTGAAGCAACTGCTATAGTGTTCACCTTGATCTCAATTGGGTTTGGTGGTTTGAATGAGAAATGTCTTCTATAGGTTCAAATGTTGGAATACTTGGTCCCTGGTTGGTAGTGATGCTTGAGGAGGGTACAGAACTTCATCTGGGTGGGACATTGCCAAAGAAATCACCGCCACTAGATGAGGACTGTCTTAGGCTTTCTGTTGCTGTGAAGGGACACCAGGACCACAACAACTCTTATAAAGTAAAACATTTAACTGATGCTCCTTACATTCAGAGATTTAGTCCACTATCATCTTGTCAGGAAGCACAGTGGCACACAGGTGCTGAAGAGAATCTTAGAGTTCTACATCTGGATCCAAGGGCAGCAGGCAGGAAGAGGGGGATACTCTGTCTGGCTTGATCATTTGAAACCTCAAATCCCACCCCCAGGGACACACTTCCTCCAACAAGGCCACAATTCCTAATATTGCTACTGCCTGGTGACCAACCATTCAAATCTGTGAGCCTATTGGAGCCATTTCTATTCAAACCACCCCAAATGCCTTTAGAGTTTATGGTCTCACCCCACTTCTAGTCCACTCCTGCCTTTCTGAATGTGGTTAAAGATGAGATCTCTCAGCTTTCTATCCCAGTTGCCAGCTGCTGGGTCTCCTCACAATTTGTATTCTCTTTTTGAAACTTATATAGAACCAGATTCTTTTTCCCTCTTAGGCACTTTTAAACATGGTAATTTATCATATCGATGATGGAAGTGTACGCTCACTTTAAAAAAAGGACCTTCTTTACATCATCATTCTTGCTTCTTTATCACACTCAGTACATTAACAGCAATACCAAAATGGATGTAAATAGTCTGTGCTGTACATGATTCCATTAGCCAATTTGAAAAAGAAACTTTAAGGTTAAAAGATCTGACAGAATTACCAAACCAGTCTCCTCATGTCGGGGGGATTCGTATAGAAAGATAAGACAGAATCATTGGTTTGATGACAGAATTATGACAAAGATTCACAGAGACACAGCCTTGCAGAATTTGAACAGGCAGACAAGAGAAAGACAGACAAGTTAAGAATGCCCTGGAAAGAAAGTGGCCATGCTGTAAGTCTGTGGGTATCAGTGTGCTGTATAAAATTGCATTCAGGTGACTTCTGTGCTTACTTTTGTTAAAGGAATGCAGGCATTCCTAAGAGCCATTTAATTTTGACAGCCGAGTGTGAATTGACATTTTCCAGGGTATATCAGAAAGAAAGGTGTGCGTATTATTTTGGTGTGCGTATTATTTTGAAATAATATTACTAACTTTACACTATTAATTTCTAAAATATACAATACAAAATTCACATGGAATGTGCCTAAACAAAATCCACAATCAGTTTATTGAGCACAAATTAACAAGAATAAAAAGAAAAATAAAAAGAAAAATAAAAAGAAAGGAAAAGTCAACAGGACATTTTCTATTTTTTCCTAAGCTTTCCCATTTTTTTCTTCTTCCATTAAACTTATAGTTATTTTATAACAAACAGTGTGGAGGAGTGGTGTTTTACATACACTGACTCAAAAATCCTGAGTGAAATTTGACGACCCCTAATTAATAAGTTCCAGTAATGTTTACTAGCAAAAAGAATAAAAGAAATACCTTTGGTCATTCTTTCTTTTTATTCTTAAGGATTTTTCCCCCTTTGGGAATCTTAGTTCCCTGCTTCCTTTTCCTAGTTGGGATTCAATCCTTGAGAGCTGAGTTCCTGAGAGTGGTTTCTTCCTGTAGCCTTTCCTATCAATAGCAATTAGAAAGAATATTGGACCCTGTTTTGAAAATCAGTTTTATAAATGTGACTAACCACTCAAATTTCTCAACTTATTGATACAATGCCAATAGGTTTTATGATATACCACTCCATATTTCATGTACTTAAAAAGCACAGGTTAAATTCTAATAGAATGCTCCTATTTAATATTCTATAACAGTCTGTAATATCTTAATGTTGTAGTGTTATAATTATTTGCTTTCTATTAATATGCACAGATTGTAATTTTAATTTATGTATGTCATATATGCGGAAGCTGTGTGCATAGTTTTTTACCTCATTGTCACCCACATTGAAGATTGTTGCAAATAAACACAGAGGTACTCAAACATGGCATCAATTTTTCATAATCAAATTAGAGGAAAATGAATGATGACAAAATAAACCTATCAGGTAGAGAATGATATGTCAATGTTGCTCTGGGCATATGTACAAGAGAAAGATACTATTGAAGCCAAGACATTCATGTGTTGTGTTATAATCATAATGGTAAATTTACCCATAATGATCATAAATCAAAATATTGTTTATAACTTATGCCTCATGCTTGGGAGATTCTTGATTCTTATTCATTATTCTTGCTGCTAAGTAGTTTTATTTTCTCTTTGGTTTATTATACTGCTGTGAGATCATCATCAATAATATATCAATAATATGTATTACCAAAGGAATATTTTTTAAAGATATATGTATCTAAAAGCCACAACAGCAAAGATGAGAATAATAATTTTGCAGGTGAAAGAAATGAAGACATTGAAGCATTAAACATAATGAAGTTTCACAGATGTGCCTTTTGATGAATTTTGTGGGTTCTCAATGAGGATTTCATCCCATTTCTACATTGCAATCTTGATTTTCTCTGTGATTTCAGTTTCCAGAGCATTGAGCAGTTCCTACTACCCTTCTTTAAATACTACTTTAAGCCTTGCTTAAATGGTAAATCTTAGAGCTTTGCATTCTATACAGGGATATACAATTAACTCCTACTTTATTTGTCTATATTAAAAGAAACACCATGTTTACAGCATTACCTGCAGAATAGGATACAGTAAAGCAATTAAAAATAGTAGAAATTTCAGTCCACATCACTTTCACATTTCATACATTTAAATCAATCAATTCATTTTAAAATCAGTGATCCTTCAATATAGTTAGTGCTTGAGAGAAACCATCCTGTTTGGGCTGTCTTTCTTTCTACTCAGTTCAACAATACATATTTATTATCTACTATAAATGTGATGTTCTCTCTGTTTCTTGGGAGATTAAACAGCTACATTCTACTTTAGAGATAAACAAACCAAAGTTGACACACACAATATGCTCTGATGGAGTGGGTACTTGCACAGAAGTGGCAAAGTTCCATCCTGTTTGAATTCAGATTCAATGTTCTTTCCATTAGAGCTAAAATTGGTGGTTGGAAGAGCATAATACATCCCCATTTGCAGAAGCGCTTGAGGAGGACACTCATCACAAATCCATTAATATTTTTATTGCTTAGAATTACTTTTGTTTTTTGTCCTAAAGAATGAAAATTGGAATATGATTGAAGACATTTAGTTATATTCCTGTTAGCTATCCACAATCAAGTACCCTAAACAAATCACCTAGACTCATTTGCCTGCATTACTTTATCTGTGAATATGGGTTCAGTTATATAGATAATAATTTTATGATTTAGCCTGAAATGTATATTAAAGCATATAAACATCAAAGTGAATAATGTATAACATATATGTATATGATTTTAAATGTGTATAGTGAAAGATAAACTCATTTGTACTTTAAAGATGTTTAAACAACAGTTCTTTTGTTTATAATAGCCTTAAAAAGTGGTCATCAGAGTGGTGGCGCACGCCTTTAATCCCAGCACTCGGGAGGCAGAGCCAGGAGGATCTCTGTGAGTTCGAGGCCAGCCTGGACTACCAAGTGAGTTCCAGGAAAGGCGCAAAGCTACACAGAGAAACCCTGTCTCGAAAAACCAAAAAAAAAAAAAAGAAAAAAAAAAAGTGGTCATCAGAAATAAACAGACAAACACATAAGTATATTACATTCCACTTACTAGCTAGTTATCCTTCCATGAGATACTATGTTTTTTCTTCCCACTCACAAAAGAAGACAGACTTAAGGAAAGTGTGGGTACTATTAAGCTTCCATCCTACTGAATTTTGAACTCCAACATTCTTAAATCTGTTTTGCTCTCAGGGCTACTACCCCTTTATCCTGACACTCTCTAAAAAAACATTTTAATCCAACATCAAGTCAGCCTCATTTTAATGGAACCTTTGCTGTAATTAATTCTATTTTCATTCTAGATGCCTATCAGGATGCTCACACTTAGCCTTTGGAAACAAACTACTCCATTGATTTTCTAATGCTCACTCTTGGTTCCATCTATCGCTTTAGTGCCATTCAATCTCTGTTTCATTTATGTTTCCTCTCATTCCTAGATTGGTATGCTCCCAGAAACTCATAATGAGTCCTCTCTATAGTGTTAATTGATATGCCCTTTCCTCAGTTAC
This sequence comes from Peromyscus californicus insignis, assembly GCF_007827085.1. NCBI lineage: Eukaryota > Metazoa > Chordata > Mammalia > Rodentia > Cricetidae > Peromyscus > Peromyscus californicus. Next base: position 15,968,179 of record NW_026294503.1, read on the forward strand.
TGTCTCTTTTTCCGACTGGAAAAGAGCAAGCACACAGGTTCTTACATGGCTATCAATTTGAAACTGGTTTCTTCCCATTCTACCATCAAAAAGTTGTTTTTCCCTTTTGCTATTTATAGTTAAATCAAATTGTGTGGTCTAACTAATCTGCCCTCTCCTCCCTTGCTCCCTTCCTCTCCCTGTTCCTCTAGCTTTTGCTATCTCTCTATCCCCACCTCTTCTTTCTTATCTCCTGTCATCAGCAGATTTAAGTTGGGGACCTGAGAAATGGATGGATAATTTTAGCTTATGTAAGACTAATAACTGGCCAATCAAAATGATCAAGAAAGGAAGAGTGAGATAAAGAAATATTTGTGAGCAATGGTAGAAATAGAGGATACTTTGTGGGTTTCTGTAATTTTTTCTGAGTTACTTTCCTTGATCTTCATGTTAAATTTATTCTATTAAAATACAGTAATATTATTAAGATTATTTCTATAATTGTACATGTGGCAATTTTAATATGAACTCTCAATCTTACCTCATATTTAATTTCCAAGTAAATGATCTAAAATTATGCTTTGCAAACTGTAAACTTACTCTCTCTGCTTTGATAAACTATGGTCTACTTTCTGTGGGCTTTTGTCATTTTACATGTAACATAATATTTGTTAAGTACTTCTATGTGTGAAAATGAGTAGGCAGCTTTTTTTTGTACACTGCTGAACATAATTGTAGGGCACAGTGTTCAGGATCTGACTTAACACAGATTTTATATGGCATGCATAAAAGAGTTTGTGGAAAATTTGGGTGCATTTTTAAAAAGAAAGCATTTATCTTAGGCAGTAAAAGTGCACTCATAAGTGCTCATATGATGAACCTAGAACATGGTCTCAGTAACTGTAGTTTCATATTTCAAATGCAAAACCTTGATGTTTTCCAGACTGAGAAAGCCATCATTGTTATACTGTTGTAAGAATAGTATTAAAATTTTACTTTCTTAATAATAGCTAACAAACTCTAAACCTCACACACTAGAAATAAATATATTCAACTAGACTCCTACTCAGAACCTGGATGCATAGTCGTTCAGAACATACTTATTCAGTTATAACTCTATCTATGAAACTCCATATCTGTATATTTTTTATTTCTTGTTTATTTTCCATTTTTCCTGTTTTTTCTTTTTATTGGAAATAGATTCTTTTATCATACAATATATCCTGATTAGAGTTTCTCCTCCCTCTATTCTTCCCAGTTCCTCCTCACCACCCCTCCCCTTGAGATCTACTTCCTTACTGTATCTTATTAAAAAGAACAGGCTTAAAATAGATAGCAACCAAACATGACAAAATAAAATATCATGAGATGTAGCAAAACTATTATATCGAAGTCAGAGAGGACAAACCAACAAGAGAAAAAAGTCCAAGAGCAAGCATAAGAGTCAGAGACCTACTTGTTCTCACAGTCAAGACTGCCATAAAAATGCCAAGCTAAAAATCATTGTTGCTGGATCCTAAGGGCTCCCTCAGGTGAGGGGGTAAGAAGGCGCAGCATCAAGGACACAGACACCAGGAGTCAGTTGAAGGCAAACAGGAAACTCCTTTATTCAATAATAAGGAAAGACTTATATACCCTTCTTCCAGCACCCAAGCTGTTTCCCAATCTGTTGGCATTGTATGGTTGCCCCTCATAGATTGGCTGGGCACAATCAGGACCCCTGACAGCACCTGTTACTAGGCCCTCAGGAAGACTCTGCATTATCAAGAACTCTGAGAGCAACCAGGAACTCTGACAATGCCTATTGCTAGGCCCTCAGGCAGACTCTGCATTACCAGGAACTCTGACAGTGCCTGGTGCTAGGCCCTTGGGCAGACTCCAGGTTGGTTCATAAGGATGTGCATGCCTTGGCAACTGGTTTGAGCCAATCCGACCCTGTGGGCCTGTCCAACCACAAGCCATAATATATAAATAGAGGACCCAGTGTAGACCTGTATTTCCTGCTTCAATCTTTGTGAGCTCTTAAGCATCTTGCTTTGTTGATTCAGATGACATTGTTCTCTGGTGTCCTCCACTCCCTCTGGCTCTGGCAATCTTTCTGCCTCCTCCTCTGAGGGATTCTATGAACTCTGAGGGGAGGGATTTGAAGAGGACTTCCCATTTCCACTCTCTTTCCACATAATGAATGGTGTGGGTCTCTGCATCTGTTCCCATTTGCAGCTGTAGGAAATCTCTCTGATGATATTTGGAGAAGGCACTGATCTATGAATGTAACAGAATATCATTAAGAGTGATTTTATCAATATTTTCTTTCTTTTTTTTTTTTTTTTTTTAGATCAGCACTACTAATTTTCATTCTAGGTCTCTAGTCTATCTAGTCTCTGATTCTTTGTTACCAAAGCAGTGTTGGGTGTGTGTTCTTTCTCATGGAGTGGGCCTTACTGCAAATCAAACAATGGTTGGCTGCTCCCCAAAGTGAAGTGCCACCATTGCTCTATCATATTTCTCAGGTAGAAGAGAATGTAGGTCAAACGTTTTATGTATGGGTTCGTGTCTATGTTTCTATTTAGAGAGCTGGCAGTGTCCTTTTCTACACAAAAGACAATAGAATGTAGGGGTGAAGGCTATGTGGGCTATATGTAGCTTGATTTCTCCATGTACAATGAATTGTGTGTCTGTTGTTCTCAGCAAAGATACTTATAGTCAATTTATGGAGAGCAACCCTGTGTCTTAGCAACAGCCTGGGTTTTGGTGGATTTCCACAGGGCCCCACTGGCCAACACTCAATTGAATGAAACCCAATCCCACCACTGGAAACCTAGCCTGGCTGCAAGAGATATCCAATTGAGATTTAATTAATCCCCATTATTAGGAGTCCTCATTAGGATCACTTTTATACATTCCAGGAAGTTTCCACTGTGCCATAAATCCATCAATTCCAGCTCGCTCTCAATGCATCATCTCCCTCCAACCAATCTTCCCTCTCATCTGTTTCCCCTGCTTTATCCTCAGCTGTCCCCTGCATGCCTGTAAAATCTATTACATTTCCCCCTACCAGTGAGATTCATGTGTCCCCTGTAGACTGCTTCTTTTTACCTAACCTCTCTGGGTCTATGGATTGTTGTTTGGTTATCATTTGCTTAATGGCTAATATTCACTTTCAAAGGTGACTACGTACCATATTTATCTTTCTGAGTCTGGATTACCTCACACACAATTATTTTTTCTAGTTATATCCATTTGCCTGCAAATTTCATGATATCATTTTTTTTTAACAGCTGAGTAATACTGCATTATGTAAGTGTACCACATTTTCTTTACCCATTCTTCAGTTGAGGGACATTTAAGGTGTTTCCATTTCTGGCTATTATGAATAAGACAGAAATGAACATGGTTAAGCAAGTGTCCTTGTGGTAGGATGGCATGTCCTTTGGGTATGCCCATAATGTAGTATAGCTGGATCTTGATACAGATTAATTCCCAACTACTGGTTGTAGTATCAAGGCAACTCCACATATTTAAAAGGGAGGTTTATTTTGTGGGGTAACTTACAAGTAAAGGGATAGGTTACAGGGTCTGGGAAAGGTGTATTGCAGTCCAGCGGTGTTCTCTGGAAAACTCTGCTCAGTCTACCTTCAGTATCCAGGATTCAGGAACTGAGAGAGCCAGCACATCCAGATCTCAGGTCTTAAGGGTTCCTCTCTCGGCCCCGCCTTGTAGGTGTGACAGTTACCAATGTCTCAATGAGGGTAGTACTTCCAGGTCAAAGTTGGAACACCTACCCACTACACCCAACTTTCTGAGGGACAACCATATTGATTTCCATAGTGACTGTACATACTTGCACTCCCACAAGGAATGGAGGAATGTTCCCCTTGCTCCATATAAATGATGTGTCATTTGTATTATTGATCTTGCCATTCTTACAGGTATAAGATGGAATCTCAAAGTGCTTTTGATTTGCATTCCCCCGATGGCCAAATTCGTTGAACATTTTTTTTTTTTTATTTTGCAATACAATTCATTTCTACATATCAGCCACGGATTCCCTTGTTCTCCCCCCTCCCGTCCCCCTCACCTTCCCCCCAGCCCCCCCCCCCCCCATTCCCATCTCCTCCAGGGCAAAGCCTCCCCCGAGGACTGAGATCAACCTGGTAGACTCAGTCCAGGTAGGTCCAGTCCCCTCCTCCCAGGCCGAGCCAAGCAATCCTGCATAGGCCCCAGGTTTCAAACATCCAACTCATGCAATGAGCACAGGACCCGGTCCCATTGCCTGGATGCCTCCCAAACAGATCAAGCCAATCAACTGTCTCAACCATTCAGAGGGCCTGATCCAGTGGGGACCCCTCAGCCATTGGTTCATAGTTCATGTGTTTCCATTCATTTGGCAATTGTCCCTGTGCTTTATCCAACCTTGGTCTCAACAATTCTCGCTTATATAAACCCTCCTCATTCTCGCTAATTGGACTCCCAGAGATCCACCCAGGGCCTAGTCATGGATCTCTGCATCCAGATCCCTCAGTAGTTGGATGAGGTTTCTAGCACGACAATTAGGCTGTTTGGCCATCCTATCACCAGAGTGGGTCAGTTCGGGCTGTCTCTCGACCATTGCCTGAGTGAGGTCGTTGAACATTTTTTAAGTGTTTCTCAGCCATTTGAATTTCTTCTATTGAGAATTCTATGTTTAGATCAATACCCCATTTTTAAATTGGATTACTTGGTTTTTAATATCTAGATTCTTGAGTACTTTATATATTTTGGATATTAGTCCTCTATCAGATGTGAACTTGGTAAAAATATTTTCCCATTATGTGGGCTGCCACTTTGTTCACTTGACAGTGTCCTTTGCCTTACAGAAGCTTTTAAGTTTAATGAGATCCCATTTATTAATTGTTCATCTTAGTGCCTGCACTTTCAGTGTTCTGTTCAGAAAGCCATCTCCTGCACCAATGAGTTCAAAGCTGTTCCCGACTTTCTCTCCTGTCAGATTCTTTGAATCTGGTTTTATGTTGAAGTCATTGATCCACTTGGATTTGAATTTTGTGGGGGATGATCAGTATGGAAATATTTGCATTCAGCTACATTCAGACACCCAGTTTAATAAGCACCATTTGCTGAAGATGCTGTCTTTTTCTCACAGAGTATTTCTGGCTTCTTTATCAAAATCCAGGTGCCCATATGTGTGTGAATTTATGTCTAGGTCTTCAATTTTATTCCATTGATCAAAGTATCTGGTTTTATGCCAATTACATATGGTTTTTATTACTGTTGCTCTGTAGTACAACTTGAAATCAGGAATGGTGAAACCTCCAGCAGTTGTTTTATTGTTCAGGATTGTTTTAGGTATCCTAGGTTTTTTTGTTTTTCCATATGAAGTTGAGAATGGTCCTTTCAAGGTATGTAAATAGTTGTATAGGGATTTTGATGGAGATTGCAATGGATCTGTAGCTTGCAGTATGCCAGGACATATATACACATCTGAAAATTTGGAGCTAGGAGACTTTAACTACAATACTTTTCCTTCTGGGTCTGGGATACATCACACAATGGGGTAATTTCTACTTCCATTCATTTACTTACAAAATTCATGATTTCATTTTTCTTTATAGCTAAATAGGATCCTATAGTGTATATGTACCACTCTTTCATTATCCTTTTATATTTGAAGGATATGTGGCTTCTACTTCCTAACATTTGTTTTAAAAAATTGATGTATGATTGAGAAAATATTTTTTATTTAAACAAAATTATTCATTTTACATACCAGCCACAGATCCCCCTCTCATCCCTCCTCCCACTCCCCCCATCCACCCACCCTTCATCTTCTCCTTCAAAAGTATAAGGGTTCCCATGGGGAGTCAGCAAAGCCTGGTACACTCAGTTGAGGCAGGACCAAGCCACTGTCCCTTGAATCAAGGGTGATCAAGGTGTCCAACCATAGGTAATAGGATCCAGAAAGCCAGCTCTTGCACTAGGGCTGGATTCTCATCACACTGCCAGGGACCCCTCAAACAGACCAAGCTACACAACTGTCTCCCATATGCAGAGGGCCTAGTCCAGTCCCATGCAGGTTCCACAGCTGTTGGTCTAAAGTTCCCAAGTTCCTATGAGCTTGTTTCAGTTGTCTCTGTTGATTTCCCCATCATGATCTTCACCTCCTTTGCTCATATAATCCCTCTTCCTTCTCTTCGAATGGACTCCCAGAGCTCAGCCTGGTGCTTGGTTGTGGATCTCTGCATCTGCTTCCATCTGTTACTGGATGAAGGCTCTATGATGACAGTTAGGGTATTCACCAATCTGATTACCAGGGTAGGCCAGTTTAGGCACTCTCACCAGTACTGCTAATTGTCTAATCTGGGGACATCCTTGTAGATTCCTGCAAATTTCTCTAGCACCAGGTTTATCTTCATAGGAGAATGTCAAGTCTTTTAGGCACATGCCAAGGAATGGTAAATCTGAGTCACATGGCAGATTTTATTTTTATTTTTGAGAATTCTCAATGCTCTTTTCTACAGTGGCTATAGCATTTTGAATCACAAAAACAGTGAATGAGAGTTTCCTTCCCCCACACCTCCATCATTTGCTGTAGGTTATTTTATTGCTCTTTGCCATTGTGGTTGTGGTAAGATAAAGTCTCAAAGTCATTTTGATTTGCATTTCTGTAATTACTAGAGACAAAGAACATTTTTTTAAAAATACTCCTTAGTCATATATATATATATATATATATATATATATATAATTATATATATATAATTATATATATATATAATTCTCTGTTAAGGTGCCTGGTCAATTTTTTTTTTATTTTGAATAGATCATTTTGTTGTTCTTGTTGTTGTTTTATTTATGCCTCATTTATTTATTCTGGATATTAACCCTCTGTCAGATGTATAGCTAGCAAATATATTATTCTCTATTCTTTTTTTTTTTTTTTTTTTTTTTTTTTGAGACAGGGTTTCTCAGTGTAGTTTTGGTGCCTGTCCTGGATCTCACTCTGTAGACCAGGCTGGCCTCGAACTCACAGAGATCTGCCTGGCTCTGCCTCCCGAGTGCTGGGATTAAAGGCGTGTACCACCACTGCTTGGCAATTCTCTATTCTTTACATGGCTATTTGTTTCTTTAAATGTACAGAAGATTTTAAGTTTTATGAAGTCCTACTTGTTGATTTTGGCATTAATTCTTGGGCAAATGGAGTTACACTCAGAAAATCCTTTCTTCTATCTGTTTCATGTATTGTACTGCCTATGCTTCTTTCCATCAGGTTCATTGTTTCAGTTTTCATGTATATGTGTCCAATTCATTTCCCCTACTTGTGGATATTTGGTTTTCCTAGCACCACTGGTTGAAGGCAAGTTATCTTCTCCAGCCTAGGATTTTGACATTTTTGTCAAATATTACAAAGCTGAAGTGTCATGCATTCATGTTTGGGTCTTTAATATTGTTCATTTGATGTACACATGTTTTGTGCAGGTATTATATTGTTATTATTACTAAGGTTTTGTAACATATATTGAGATTTAAAATTGCAATCCCTCAGTTCTTTTTGTTCATTTTTTTTTATTGACTACCTTGTGTCTTTTGTGTTTCCATATGAAATTTAGGTTAGTTTTTTGTTCTATTCCTGTGAAGAAATAGATGGGGGTTTTGTTTTGGATTGTACTGAATCTGTGAATAGCTTTTGGTACAACCGTCAGTTTCATACAATTAAATCTAACAATCATGAGGAGCATGGTGTGTCTTTCCATTTTCTTACTTTCCATGTTTTTCAGAGCTTTAAAATTTGATTGTAGGATCCTGCCCTGGACTTCCCTTCTGGACCAGAGGTGAGTGTCCGGGCTCAGTCTAGACCCCATTCCTGGGCACCAGCCACTCCAGGGAAGACCTGCCCAACTTGGCCCCAGGTTCTGACCACCGGGCAGGTTCCCTTCTAGCTCTACCGGGAAGGCTCCCCTTCTCCAAGACCCCCGGCAGACCCTGCAATCTCCACGCCCTGCCCCCATGCCCATCTGCCCAAGACCCCCTGCCCCGGACTTCCCTTCTGGGCAAGAGCGTCCATCCTGCCCTGGACTTTCTGTCTGGACAAGAGCTCCCATCCTGCCCCGGACTTCCCGTCTGGACAAGAGCTCCCATCCTGCCCTGGACTTCCCATTTGAACAAGAGAGCTCCCATCTGGACAAAAGAGAGAGACTCCCTGAATCTGTCAGCTCTGTCTGAACCAAGTGCACTGATAAGACCAAGAACGAACCACAAGGAGATGGGCAGACGTCAAGGCAGAAGTACATACAATAAAATGAAGAGCAATACAGCATCACCAGAACCTAGCCCTCCTCCAACATCTAGACCTGAACATCAAAAATTGGAAGAAGCAGAAGAAAACAGCCTTAAGAATAACATCATGAAGAAGGTAGAGGCTTGTATGGAGGAAAAGACAAAAAAAAATGGGAAGAACGCTACAAAAAAAGTAGAGGAAAGGACAAATAAAGTAGAAGAAAACAATAAAGCCCTGAAAGAAAATCATGAAAAAGCAATGAAACAAATGAAGGAAACAGTCCAAGACCTGAAAAGGGAAATATAAAAAATGAAGAAGACACAAACAGAGGGAATGCTGGAAATAGAAAATCTGAGTAAATGATCGGAAACTTCAGATGCAAGTATATATAACCAAAGGAATGCAAGAGATGGAAGAGAGGATCTCTGGTGTTGAAGATACGGTAGAAGAAATAGATTCATCAGTCAAAGAAAACACTAAAGCCAACAAAGTCATGAACCAAAATGTTCAAGAAACTTGGGACACCATGAAAAGACCAAACCTACGAATAATAGGGATAGAAGAAGGAGAAGAATACCAACTCAAAGGCACAGAAAATATATTCAACAAGATCATAGAAGAAAACTTTCCTAACTTAAAGAAGGAAATGCCTATGAAGATACAAGAAGCCTATAGAACACCAAACAGACTAGATCCCCCCAAAAAGTCCCCTCGCCACATAATAATTAAACAACTAAGCGTACAGAATAAAGAAAGAATATTAAGAGCATCAAAGGAAAAAGGCCAAGTGACTTATAAAGGCAAACCCATCAGAATAACTCCCGATTTCTCAATGGAGACTTTGAAAGCTAGAAGGACCTGGACAGATGTAATGCAGACACCATATATATATGGTTTTGAGTTGGCAATACAAGTTAGGAAAGAAAGTGAATTAGACTCACTGTGGTGAAATGGACTCACCAAAATAGGATAGATAATGGAGTATTTTCTCCAAATTTATCAAATACAAATGGAGTCAGCATTGTTAATTTAACTCTTACCTGTATACATTTGTATGTAGTTATTGTACTTATTGAATACAGTTTTGATATGTTAGTTAAAAATTTTCCTTTTTGTAGACAAAAAAGAGAATGCTGTGTGATATTTTTATCATGCCCCTGACAAATAAAGCTTGCTTAGAGTCAGAGTGTAGGGCTAGCCAGTAGCTGACAAAAATTAACCACAGAGGGTTTGGAGGACTACAGCACATAGGATAGGAAGTAGCAAAGCAGGGGAGAAAGGGGTCATGGGTTTTTGAAGGTAGGAATGGAGCAGGTGGGAGAGGACTGGTGGCTTCCCTGCTTCTCTGGTCCTTCAGGTTCTTACCCTGATATCTGACTTTTGAATTGTTATTGATAAAGGAAACTTCGATTAATGTTTCATTTGTCTTTTATGAGAAAAATGGAAGCTAGCAAAACAAACGGAGAGCTCACATTCATATTTCATTAACAAAAAGTGACCACACTGGTTTATCAAGTTGGAATGTTCAAAATCACCACCAGCAAGTGTAAGACTATACAAACCAAAAGGAAGAATGTGTAATAAAAAAAAAAAAAAATTCGGGGTGGGAGTGGGGAGAACAAGGGAATCCGTGGCTGATATGTAGAACTGAATTGTATTGTAAGACAAAATTAAAAAAAAAAAAGTATAGCGATCCAAAGAGAAATTATTTATATGCTTAATAAATAAATAAATAAATAAATAAAAACTTTCTTTCAAATATTTTCTATAATATCACTACAGAGCATTAGAATAGTGCAGTGTATTCATGATGCAGAAGAGAGGAAAAGCTGGCATAGGTTCTCTTTAGAGGTTGCTGTGCTGTTGTGAGTAATTTGTTTGTGCTGCCCTTGGTATGGTCTCTCATAGAGAAATATAAGTGAGTACTAAGCCACTAGCTCTACTATGAGTTAACATCAATAAAATTTGTAAACAATCACACAGGATACTGTATATAGGAAGCAGATGCTCATAAGTGCTACAGAGAAAAAAAATCAAATAATAAAAAAAGGGGACATATAAGGAATTTATGACAAAGGGTTGATTTTGCAGTTTCTACATAGTTCCTAGAAAGATGACATCAGAGCAAATTTCTGAAGGCAATGTAGAGGCTACTTGCCTGTGGAAATGTTGAGAATAGGATCTTTAGAGCATCACAAAATTGCAAAGATTCCATCTCCACCAACCTGGCTCCATGAAGAAACTGGAGCTGTACTGTTGCTAAGGAGATGAGTAGTTGAAAAATATGTAATCAGATGATAGACATCAGAAAATCAAGTAGATCTGTGTAGGCTATTGAAGAATCAGGATTTGATCCAGATGTGAGTCAGAACATTTGGAAAATTTAAGGCAGAACAAATAGCATCTACCTCTATTTTTAAACACAAAAATGTGGAATAATGAATGAAATCCAAACACTGACTTATGACTATGACATGTGTTATTAGTGACCAAAAATGACCACTTCTAAGAACATAAATTGAAGTTGTTTTGCAGAATTCTGCATATGGATATATCAGAAAATGAGACAGAAATATAGCCTGTAAAAAATTATGCTTAAAAATGAGCATTTTGTACACAAAAAAGATCATAAAGATAAGATTTTAAAATTGTGTTTATTCAGTCTAAATCTAGAATGCTGTCTGGCAAAATTCAGTGCTGATCTGCTGTGTTGGCTTCTGAGTCCACAGCCTTTCCTTTGGATGCTGTTCTGGAATTTAGGTGCAATGTTTTCTTCCCTGGGAAAGCATACATTGCTGCCTATTTAAAAATGCAGATCCCTTAAATTCTTTTCTTCCCTTGGTTGGTAGCAGTGACACCTACTTTGGGATCATGTTACAATAGATTTCTTTTGTGATGGCCCCAATGATTTTTCACTCAGGGAATGGGTAGAAGAAAATGTTAATACACTGACTACAGCCCTAGTTGCGGAATGCAGCCATGGGTCTTTAACCCAGGATCCTTGTATCTTTTATGGGTTCCCTTGAAGCTGCATTCAGCTTCATTTGTATATCACTGAGTCAATGAGCAAATCCATACCTTTTTCAATTCTTAACAGTTGTCCACCTTGCTGCTAAGTTTTCTGATATGTCCCTAAGAAATTGCAACTAATTCTTCTTCCCCTATCCATGTGAAGAAACAATGTTTTCAAGAATATATGCATTTACCTTTATATATAATGTAGAGGTTTCAGCTACCATTAGTTGTCCAGCTCACAAGCTAATCAGCCTGTATTGAACAACACAGTATAGCCTAATAAAAGGAACATTACACAGCATTGTGTCTCTAGTCTACTGACTGTCTTAAACATTTAACATGATTCAAGTTTTAAGGGGAAGCACTGTCATCCCAGAGCAGAGCCTCCAGATCTGTGTGAGAAAGCATGTCTTTTATTTTAAGTCATTCAGTTTATTTACTTTCCTCAAGAAGCTCTATGGAACAAACATACAAGTATAAATATTGAGTTTCGAGATTTTTGGGAAAACAGTAGCCCTTGTTAAAAAACTGACATAGTGTTTAATAAGAAAAATTCTATACATCATAATTTGGCCTTTGAATGTAGATAAAATCATATAATTTTATTATTTCTGATATATTAAATACCATTGATGAGGTCAGTTAGTGGTCCTGTTTTGAAATTTCTATTTATTTTTCTTTGTTATCATAAACATTGCCACTGTTATCAATTATATTTGTCCATTACCTTCATCTTCAAAAACTGCTTGAACAAAAATCAAACAATTTAACCACATCATTTAGCTCACCATGATCTTAGATGTAGGAACTCTTGTGAAGGCAATACAGACTCCATCTTAGGGTAGGACCACCATCTTAGACTACCTGCTATACTCAGTTCCAGGAGGGACCTCAGGAATGTGCCATGACAACTCGAATAGATACAGAGCAGTATCCTCCTGCAAACATTCTATCTGCAGTTTACGGACCTTGAAGATATCTAGATAACACTGCTGAGCAACCCAGATAATCCTGTTCAGTGGGTTGTGGTTCCCTGCCAAAAGACTAACCCAATGGTTTCAAATGTGGTTTTACACCCAAAGTCTAGACCAGTAGTTTCAAAAAATCACCTTGCCCCATATCCCTTCCACCCGATCCCAAATTCCCAATTCTTGGCTTGTGGTTTTTCCCTATAAAAACTCTCTACACCTGGGCCTGTGGCCGCCACCACATTTCTTCCCATCTGCCATGCAGTGGCCCAGGTTGAACCTGAATAAAAGACCCTTATGTGCTTGCATTGGAAACAGGCTCCTTGGTGGTCTCCTGAGGTTTCACGAAATGGGTACAGCACTCTGTCAGCAAAAGTGACCAAGAACTAAATAAGCACATGAATATGTAAGAATGCAGTCCCCTCCCCCGCAAAACCATTTTAACAAACATCGTTACAAGGAAATGTTCTTTTTAATAGAGTTATTTCTACCATTGGCAGTGGCCCATATAAGATAAACTCTAATAATATGATTGCACTTAGCTCTCTATAACGTGTCATATGACATTGTTGAAGATTCCTATGGTTTTAGTCCCAGCAATATCCATTTCAAAAACTAACCATTAAAGATAATTTGCATTATTGCAGTGAGTCAAGTTGGTCTGGGTCCAGAAATTTTAAAACCAGCAAAAACAAAAACAAAAAGCAAAGCAAAGCAAACTAACAAAGAAACAAACAAAAAATATACCAAAATAACAACAACAGCAAAAAATCTGTGAACAGACAATTCATTAAAGCATTCTTAGTATTCCTTTGCTACTTTTACCTTCAATACTATTGCATTTTCAGTATTGTCAGTTCCTCTACAAAACACCTTCTACAACCTTCAAACACACATTTCAACAAAATATTCAGGATTTTAACAAAAGAGAATGAGTCAGAAATAGAAAAGAAGAAATAGCAAAAAGATGTAGAAAATGAATGTAAAGGCTGTGTCAGTAACAGAAGCGAATAAGGTATTTATATACTTAACTCATAAGAATATAAATAGTGACTGAGAGTAAACATTTCCATTTTCCTTCTTCTTAGCTCAGTGGTTCCTCCAAAGACCGCCCCCCAATGAATCACTGAAGCTGAGCATCAACTCAAATTTAATTCTAGTTCTGCTGACTAAAAATATGATATACAGTAAAAGATTTATTATATGCTATGTCTATAGCAAGAAAACATGGGTCAGATGTGTAGCCTTGCCTCAGGAGAGCATTTTGCCTTTATAATCTGTCTCACAATATCTCTGAAATACATAAATACAAACATAAATATTGAAAGTGTAGAACAGATTTGTTGAAAAAAATATAAGTGGCTCTTACATACTTCATTTTATTTATAAGGAAACTGTATTACTGATGTATATAACAGAGTTACCACGAACATTTTTAATGTGAAATATTAAAAATGAGATACTAATGTCAGATAATTAGTAAGCAGGAAGGCATCTGTATAAGAAGTAACAGGCATAGTTAAGTTTTTTTCTTTTTGAGAACATGAATGTGTCATTTTTTTTAGAAGACAGAAAGTATAAAAAACCACGATGGAATACTTTTATTGTCCTGTTTATTTTACTCCAAACAACATTACACAAAATCAGTATTTTATAACAAAGTTTGCAAAGGTTTTATTGTAGTTTCTCTTTCTCTGTATTTTTTCTGACTATGCCTGAATTGTTCCCATTTTGAAATGGTAAACACAGGCTCAATATTTTGAGCCTTTTAGGAAAGGTGATGAAGTTCTACACTTCCTAGAAAGAACATTAAAATATGAACACACATACAAAGCAATGTCAAGTTCAGTTCACATGATATGGGTTCTGAAGGTGAAGCCTCTTGTGTGTTTGAACACAGAGGTCTCTCATAGGAACTCACAAAGCATCACGTGTTCTATTTTCCTTCTTATAAAACTCAGAAGTGCGTTTTTATATCAGGTGCAAAAAAGATCCTGAGCTTGATGTTACTTAATGAAAATAAATGTCAAAATGCATGAAAGCCCATGCTATTCCCCAGGACACTTTTAGGTACTGCTCCATCACATGCCTACCTTCCTAATACCACCCTCCCAACATGGTGTTCGTGATGTTCTGAAACTGTAAGCTATGAATAAACTGTTCATTTTATAAGTTGCCTTGGTCATAGTATCTTAGCACAATAATAGAACAGTACCTAAGACACACATATGTGCACGTGCATGTACACACACACACACACACACACACACACACACACACACACACAAACACAGCACACTAAAATGTCTAGCATGAAATGAAAACATTTGACATTACAGTGAAATACAAATACAGTGCAAATGTTAATCTTTTTGGAAAACAGAGAACAACTGCATCTGTGTCAGGGTGTGTGCTATGCTCTTGAGTTTTTATGTTTCTCCTAAATTTGTATCCTGTAGTCATAACCTCCAATGTCATTTTGTTTGGAGGTACAAAATCACAGAAATAATTAGGATGCCTTTATTTACATTGTCCTATTATTAATAAAAACTTGGGAAGTCAGATATTGGGTAAAAACCTGATAAAGAGCAGTGGAGGAACAATCAGATGACCCTACCTCTCCATGATTCCCAGATCAAAAAGGCCCATGAAATCTCCAAGTCCCTCTCTACTACTTCCTGTACATCTCTCTGTCCAGCTCCACAGGTCCTGTGTACCTTCATGGTTGATTCCAGTCAGCTAGTTGCTGACTCCATCCCCTGAATCAAGGTTAACTTTATTAGCGGTCTTGGAGTGTTAGTGTCAGCAAATATCCTGCAACATAATTAGGTCACCATAGTAGAATCCTGCATGACTGAGAAGATCACTGCCCTTAAGAAACAAACTAAACAACTCTTTGGTCTCTTTTTGCCGTGTAGAAGGAATCACTGTGCTACAACTCAGGAAGTGTGTCTTTATCAGAACCTCAACACCTGGACAGTTCAAATTTTGGCCTCCATCCTGCCAATCTGTGAGAAATGACTGCCTATTAGTCTTGAAAACTTATTTTGAATATCCTGCCATTATAATGAGATTCCAAAGAAAACCCCATGTCTCTATTCCTTACCTCAAATTTTAAAAAGATTCTGTGCCACTGCCGAGACATACCCAAAAATCTTTAATGCTAAACTTCACTGTTGTGGGATATTTGTACGCTGTGTGAAAATGTATTGCTGTGAATGGTGTAATAAAAAGCTGAATGGCCAATAGCTGGGCAGAAGATATAGACAAGACTAATAGGCAGAGGGAGAGGGGAAGTAGGAGATGAATCGAGGCACCTGAGAGACAACTGGGGACTCTAAAGAAGTCGACATATTGTATGGTATCAGAGGGGACAGAATGTAGATTAAAATAAATGGATTCATTTAAGTTATTAAGAGTTAGTGGGACCAGCCTAGCTAAGGACAAGCTTTCATAATTAATAATAAGTTTTCATGTCATTATTTGTAAGCTGGTGGCCCAAAGAAAAATCCATCTACACTTTACATTTATGTCAAGTGTTTTGGTGTAAACTATCTTGAATTCATAGTCTCTCTCTTTTGATGTCCTGGCACTGCCATTTATTTGCATATTTTTTCCATCATAATATTACCCTGAACATTTATTGACTACCCAGGGGTCTAGGGGTTGAGCTACATCTGGCGTGGGATATGAGGGGAAAAAAAAATCTATGTACACTATGCTCTTATGTCTGTTGACTTTATTCCTTTAAGACAAAATTCTATCAATACAGCTATAGCTCATTCAGGCATTCAAGGCAGGAATAACACTAGATACATCAAGCTCTTTATCTGTCTACTTTATTTCTCTGGGATAAAATCCTGTCTCCATAACTTCAGTTCCATCCAGTTCACTAGCACATAGTACTGCTAATGACTAAACTCTTATGCTTCTAGCCTCATCTTCGTCCTCTGTATCCTCTTTCTCTATCTCTGCTACTTTCTACTCCTGGCACTCAGAAAACTCTACCCGAGATCCTCTTACCCTCTATGGAGCCTCTCCTCTGTCTTCCTCTCTTTTCTCTTGCCATGCTGTTCTGTTTGTTTCTACAGAAAAAACGCCTGCCCTTTCTTTCCCTGGGTACACATTTCTCTCCTCCTCAGGAATGTTATTCTACCTCTCACCTTGATATGTAAAAACCTCTATTGTTTTCAGTCAGTTGCTCTGGAGAGCTGATAGGCCTCAAGGCCAGGAGATGGCCTGAGCTTCATTTGCACAAGAAACAAAGCTGTGCATCTCCCCCCAGCTTGTCTGCCTATGTGACCTTATCTAAGGACTGGCTCCAGCAGGGAAGTTACTTAGAAGTTCAGCAGGTCTGAGAATATTTGGCCATGTAAGAATTTCATAGTAGAAGACAGCTGGAATATTAAAGGCTAGATAGCACTAAATAGTTATAATAAATGGCTTGCCTCTTGACAGACCCTTGGCTGGTCAAAGTATAGCTTTAATACACAGCTGAATCTCTATAATATATTCTTGTGGCCTGCAAGAAACACTATCTTATAGCTTTCTTATCCTTGCTATAACATTTGGACTGGTGCACATTTTTAGCTAATCTGAGAACTGTAAGAGGAATTTCAATGTATGGCAATAGAATGGAGTGCTTCTTCTCAATCTTAAGTCTCCACATCTTGGGGGATATTGGATATAGCTGTTTTTCTGTGTAATATTTGTTAGCAATTCCTTGCACCATAAATCAGAATTTCTTTTTTCTTTTTTTTGCATTTTGACTTAAAATTTATAGAAATTGAAAGACCCCCATCAAAGGCCCAGACACAGTTCCCCCAAAAAACCCAGAAGAGCTGAGGAAAGGGATATCTTAAAATAAATAGAACTAAGTCAGTTCCCCCTTCCTGGAGAGGGTGAAGTCAAGGGTTTTCAAAAGAACAAAGTCAGGATGTCTGGTAGTGACCCATTAACCTCGAGATGTCCCTCTCCGGAGATAAAATGACCAGACTCCAGAGATGGGTTGTAAAACTCCTGACAGGGCAAACAGATAAGCTAAAATAAGACAAAGTCCAGGCCTGGGAAAAACTGGACCAATCAAGAATGGACCCGTACTAACCCCCTCCCCTCTAAGAAATTTTGTGGGTTTTGCCTATAAAAACTAACTTCCCCAAGAAAGAGGAACTCTCCTCCCTGCCTTGAGGCATTGGGTGTGGTGGAAGAGGGTTCCCTGCTAACTTGAACTAAGCATGTACATGGGATGGGTCAAACAAACCTTGCTTTTGCATTCTGGTATGCTCCTCCTCGGTGGTCTCTCTGGGGTTCACGATCTGGGCACAACAAAATGAGGAACCATTTGAAAGATGAAGCAATGTACCTAATTAATACAGTCTAACAAAATGTGTGTAAGTTATATTTGTAATAACAAAGTCATCATTTTTTAATGCAGTATGTGGTGACACACACCTTTAATCCCAGGACTCAAGATGTAGAAGAAGGTGGATCTCTGTGAGTTTATGGCCAGCCTGGTCTAAAAAGCCAGTTGTAAGACTAGCCAGGGTTACACAGAAACACCCTGTACCAAAAAAAAAAAAAAAATTATCATGTCTTAAGTGCTACAAATAAACAATACTTTACAACCAATCAAAGTGCAGAGTGGAGCCCAATCCCAACTGATACATGTAAAGTAGAACCTTTGCAACTAAGTCTCAAGGACCATTGTGGAAGAGGGGGTGGAAAAGATAAGAACCAGAGGATGAGGGAGTTTGCTGTGAGACTGCACCCAACATGCCAACCTTAACATGAGCTGAAAAGAGACAAAACAATAAACATGTTAACATGGATGGTGGAAGAGGGGATGGAAAAGATAAGAACCAGAGGATAAGGGAGTTTGCTGTGAGACTGCACCCAACATGCCAACTGTGAGACCAAAATGAGCCATCTTAGAAATAAGACCAAAATGCTTTCACCCTACAATTAAGGCCTAAGATTTCTCCTTTTGGGAATAGGCCATTAGTTACTGAAACAAGTCAGTTCAGATTCCAGAAACCAGGAAGTATAAAAGTACAGAGTCACAAGGTAGTCACGAGGTAATGCCTGCCAGACTATGGAATGTCCTTTCCCTGGTTTCCAGGGTAACTGACCATAAAAATGCCCCCACCTGAGGGCAGCCAATGAGAAATGGTGGTGGGCAACCACTCCTTTAGAAGTAATTTCTAGAAGCCCCTAGAAGTGAGCCAATCAGAATTGTACCCATACTAGCACCCCTACACGATGTAACCTTGTGACTTTTCCCTTTAAAAACTGAGCTTGCGGACAGGCGGGCGCTTCTTCCAGCCTCCACTGTGTTGGATGTATTGGACGAAGTCCCTGCCTAGGCTTGTATTGCATTTGGATATCCCGAAATTAAACCTTGCTTTTGCATTCCGGCATGCTCATCTTTGGTGGTCTCTCTGGGGGTCACGATCTGGGCACAACACCAACCTTAACATGAGCTGAAAAGAGACAAAACAATAGACATGTTAACATGGATGGTGGAAAGCCCCCGAGGCCTCAACTCTGCACCAAGAACATCAGGCAACCAAGGAACGGAACTCTGAGAGCTAGAAAATGGTCTGCCTCTGGGAAGACCACAGCAATTGCTTCCAATACTGGATGGTCAGCTGTATGTTATTATGTTCTTATAAGGTCCAGAGGACATCAATTCTGATGCATTACTTTCCTTAAAGAACATAATGTGGCCAATTGACTGCAAAGGGAGAGCATGTAACAGAAATATCTCAGGAGCACTAACATGTTTAAATACTGGTAATGGAAGGGTAAAGGAGTTTCTGTAGCATAAATCAAGCTTAAATATAGTTTTTAAATTATACTGTCTAAATACGTTAATAGTACTATGTAAAATTTGTCATTTTCATATTTACGTTCTTTTATGAGACTGTTAAACAGTGTGCTTAAATTTTTTTGGAGAAGCCAGGCAGTGGTGGTACACGCCTTTAATCCCAGCACTTGGGAGGCAGAGGCAGGCAGATCTCTGTGAGTTCGAGGCCAGCCTGGGCTACCAAGTGAGTTCCAGGAAAAGGCGCAAAGCTACACAGAGAAAGCCTGTCTCGAAAAAAAAAAAAAAATTTTTTTTTGGAGGGAGTAGGTTGAGTGGGAAATTCCAGGACACCTAAAAAAAATAAATGAAACCATTTTTTCTATTGGTCAAAAAAAAGAAAAGAAAAGAACTTTTGATATAGCAATTTAAAGGCAGAAATGTTAGCCAATAATTCAATAAAGTATTGTTTATTTATAAATCAGAATTTCTAACAAGAGATAGATCTTGACATTGTGTTTGGGGGTAGAGAAGTTTTCTAAGAAAGAAGTATGAGAATTTTTTTTTTATTTACAGAGCACTTTCAGGCATCAAAACTATGATCAGAAAGTTTGATTTTCATAATAACCCTGTAAAATATATTTTACACGCAGTTTTTATTTGATGATATCAGGGTTCACGTTATGAGAAATTCTTCCAAATTATTCAACTTTTAAGGTGGATGAAAAGAGACACTGATACTTTTTTTTTTTTAATTTGATGTCATATAGAATACATAGTCCTTGAAACAGGGAAGTGGCTTTGAATGATTGTAGATGCTTTGAGATTATGTCAGTCTCTCAAAAGCAGCAACCTAGTGGTCACAGGTATACAAGGGAGGAAAGCGATAACAGCCCAAATTGTTTTTCTGAACTTGCCTCTGACAGAAAGGTGATTAGGAAAGGGATTTAAGAATTGAGGTTTTACTGAGCAGACAGTAGTAATTTATACTGCAGGAGGAATAATATCCATGCATAAATTCACTATCTGTATGTATGCAATTAGATACAATGAGACAAGCAACCAAAAACCTGTGTGTCATGCCAAAGTCAATGTATAGAAACTCACTAAACTGCAGGAAGGGTAGTTCTATAGTAACAGATGAGATGCACATTTGAGAATAAAAAGAAGCAGAAGACAGTAGTGTGGACAGGGAGGATGAGGAGAAACGGAGTCATGAGGACAGTGGAAGGAAAGGAGTAAGAATGAGTAGAAAAGGTGAAGGAGGGAAAGGAGGAGGAGGGAAAAGAAGTGTGTATGGGGAAACGGGGCATGGGGGGCATGAAGAGAATGCTATGGCTGCTACATCAGCAGAAACTTCTGCTGCCATTACAAAAGGCATTGCCCTCAAAAAAATGCCCTATGATGTTTTTTCAAAAATGAGATGAATAAAATGTGAAATGAATACATGTTAAGTATTCATAGTTTTGCTTTTAATTTTGTGAATTTAAATGCATGCTACAGTGCAATAAAAAAAAACATTTACAACAGGTTTTGATTTTGTACTTGTTAGAATTCTGCCCTTACTCCAGCTACACATGCGCAGTTCAGGGTCTTGTGTCTTACATCATCAGTGTGCACTGGTGACTGCGTGGTCACGCAATCAGTACATGCGTGGTGTAGCTCCCTAAAGCCTGCTTCACCGGGAACCCTTAAAAGCCCAATGTAGACCCCACCCTCTCTCTCTGCTCTGCTCTCTCTCTCCTCCCACCCCATCTTTCTCTCTCTTTCCTCCACAGGCCTGGTCCTTTTATCCCTGCTCCCCTTCCTCCTAATAAAGCTCTCTGCTACTAAGCAACTGGTTCTGTTGTGACTGTGACCTTTCCGCCGCTAACCAGCGCCATTTATCATTCATTTCAGTACTACCTAATAGCTCAGATAGTGAAACTTCAGTACAGAAAAATAGACAAACCAATTTACATAGCTCATGGTCTGAAAGGAAGAAACATTCATTTGATCCCCTTGCTATTTATTTCTTTTATGATAGAAGACAATTTTACAGATGTTCTTCCATTACAATTATCCACAGTTCTGAGGGTACTCCAAACATAATATATTTCTAATCAGATACAGATATTTTAGTATTTTAATATTAATTTAATTTTAATATAATATAGCACAAAAATACCAATGAGATACATTTGTTCTCAGTTTTTAAATGCATGTGGATGGTAAAGAATATTTATTTCCATTCTGTCTATTTTTAAAAAAACCACAAAACTTTACATTTTAACTTATTTTACTTTTTGTCAAAGAAAAGAAAGGAAGTGAGAAAAAAAATTCACAACAATGAAGGGACCTACTGTATTATATGATTACAAAATTTAAAATCCCACAAAGGATATGAGAAATAATGTCCTATATTTATAAATCCATGGGTAAAAGTTTACATATTCAACCAATCTTATGTATTGAATAAGGGACAAATAATGACACCCAAGAGCTGAGTTTTTAAGTACCTTAAGGGAAAAAATGAGATGCTTCCTGAAGACCACACAGGAAGTTAAACTACTAAATTATATTAAAGGAAGTCTTATAAATACCCCAAACCCAGGATTTTATTTAAATAAAACCCATTTTAGATCAGTGCCCATATACATTAGGTATATGTTGTAGTTAATAAGAAACTATAAAGCTGTGAAGTGTTTTTATAACCAAGAAATAGCATGCTAAAATTTTATTCCTTTATTTAAAAAAAGTACTTAACATATCCATCATTACTCCAAAAGAGTTTCATGTTGTGGTTTCGATATTGCTGTAAGTATGACTGAGGAATATTTCGAGAGTGTATGAAATTCCTACAGCTCTAGAGATCTGAGTCATAACGACTTAAGGAAACAGTTCAACAAACCCTGTGTGGTACCCATGTGTTCTGACACATCAACACTGCATTTTCAATTAATTAAGAAATGAATAAGTCCTCATTATGCAACTTATGGGATATTAATCAGGACTAATTCTCCAAGGAATCAATTTATTCCACAAAAATCTATCAAGTATCATCTATCAATGAAATCACAATGAGATAGGAATTTAGAGCACGATAGTGCCTTGTGCTGTTTTATATCCATATTCATACATGCCTATGCTTTGAAAAACAATCTAGTCATCATTCCTTAAATTTTTATAATTCAAGAACATGACAAAATAAAATTATACAGTGTGTGCCTTTGAAGTTGACTTTATAGGCAAAATATTCCTTTTATATTTATCAAAACATATGACACCATTGTATTTGGTTTCTGATCAGAAGTGATGGTCATTTACATGGGAATAGCCCCCATAGAATCATTTGTTTGAATGCTTGGCCCATCTGGAGTAGCACTCTTAGGAGGTGTGGCCTTTGGAGGAGGTGTGATCTTGTTGGAGGAAGTATGACATTGTGGGTAGGCTTTGAAGTCTCAGAAGCTCAAGCCAGTTCACTTCCAGCCTCTTGCCAATTAGGATATAGAACTCTCATTTCCTTCTCTAGCACCATGTCTGCCTGTGTGCTGTCATGCTTCCTGCCATGATGATAATGGACTTAACCTCTGAAACTGTAAGCCAATCCCAATTAAATGTTTTCCTTCTAAGACCAAAGTATTATATTGTATGGGTATAACATTATTTAACTATTCATTAAAGCATAAGTGTAAATAAATGGCTACTAATGTGAGCATAGGTTCTCATTTGGAGCACTTTTAATGTCTAAGATTTCCATTATTCAATGACAGTGTATGGCCATTTGCAATAATTGAGGTTTTTTGTTTGTTTGTTTCTTCATTTCTTTTTCCCCGTGTGTGTGTGTGTGTGTGTGTGTGTGTGTGTGTGCACTTTCAGCATCTTCCCTCATATTTAGACCAGAGATTGACTTTGAGCAGTTTTCCACAATTTCTTAGCCACCTTATTTTATTGAGGCAAGTTCTCTCACTATTCCCAGAGTTGTATGATTGAGCTTAACTGGGAGATCCTCCTGTTTACCCATTACCCATTGCTAGGGTTAGGGGCACATACAGCCACATTTGGCTTTTTACATGAGTTGTGTAAAATCAAGTTATCGTGCTGGATCAGTGTCTTGGTTAAGATTTCTAAAGATGTGATAAAAACGCTATGATTACAATAAACTCTGGGAACAGAGGATTTATTTCATCTTACATTTATATCCACCTTCCAAGGATGTCTGAGCAGGAACTCAATACAGGAAATTTATAGCTGGAGTTTATGGAGAGACTATTGGCTTGTTCTTCAGTAGTGGTACCCCCAACAGTGAGCTAGACCCTCTCAATCAATCATCAAATGAATCCACCACAGTCCCAAAATGACTCCAACCTGTTTCAATTTGACATAAAACTGCCCAGCACAAGGGGCAAGCATATTACCCACAGAGCCCTGTCCTCAGGCAAAAATGTATTTTATTATTATTATTATTATTATTATTATTATTATTATTATTATTTTGTAAGTCTTTAAGAGAATGCTGGACATTTTTCAGTAATGAGTGTTCTGTTTGATATTCAGATTACTGATATAAAAGAAGTTATATTTTTCATATGCTTATCATCACGAGTTCTCTATGTTTTCATATATCATTTTAATAACCTATATGAATTTTTAATTCTATTTAATGTTTCTACAATGATTATTGCTGTGGAATAATTTCTTCATGGACCTTTCAGTTTCATTCTTTTTGGTAAATGTATTTTATGCTCTTTATTTTATTTTTTTAGTTTTTACTGGATTATAATTGTCTTAAAATGGATCTAGAGAGTTTTTCAATACTCTTGATAACAGACAGAGAGAGACAGTTATAGAACAATAGATACAGAGATCAAAAGGACAGAAGAGAGAACTCAGTAATAGATTTATGTAATATGCATCACTATCAAAAGTGCAAAAAGTTGGGCTGGAGAAATGGCTCAGAGGTTAGGAGCATTGGCGGCTCTTCCAGAAGTCCTGAGTTGAATTCCCAGCAAGTACATGGTGACTTACAACTATCTGTAATAGGATCTGATTCCCTCTTGTGGAGTGCATGAAGACAAGTCAATCATATACATAAAATAGATAAATATAAAAAGTGCAAAAGTTATTTAAATAAGAGATTTATAACAAATTCTCCTGAGTCAATCAGATCTATACAATTTTACCAAAAGAAAATACTCATCACATAAATCTCATATATTCAAAAATTAATTGAAAATTATTCATGTACTTAAATTAAATGTAAGTTTAGATATCCTTTTGAATAAAATTTAAAATAGAAAATCTGCAGAATCTTAGAAACATTTAAAATATGATACAAGAAATATTATTTTATGTAAGTTAAGGTATTATAACTTTGGAAAGTTACACAATTTTTTTTTTTGGAAAAACATTATTAGGTAGATAAATATGTGAAAAAAGAGATTACAATATATTTATGAATGATTCTAAGATTTAATGGAATTACTTTTATATGTTTTCCTCCTGCTTGAGCTATAAAAGGACAACCAGGCTCCAATCCACAGCTGTAGAGAGGCTAGGAAACCAGGAGAGCCGAAGAGGGATGCATGTATGTGTTCCCTTAGAAGGTGAAATAAAAGAGATCTCCTGGGTAAACAGGGGCGGGGGAGGGGAGGGAGGAGAGTGGGAACATGAGGAATCAAGTTGGACTGGTTGGAGGCTGGAAGGAGAGGGAGAGTAAGGAAAGAGAGGTCTTGATGTGTGTGTGGGGGCATTTGGGGGTCAGGGAGAAACTTGTTGCCAGGGAAACTCCCAGGAATCCGCGAGGACAACCCCAGCTAAAACTCCTAGCAGTAGTGGAGACGGTGTCTGAATTGGCCTCCTGTAATCCGATTGGTGAATACCCTAATTGTCATCAGAAAGCCTTCATCCAGTAACTGATGGAAGCAGATACAGAGATCCACAGCGAAGCACTCTGGAAGTTTTGTGGAACAAGGAGGAAGGGTTGTAGGAGCCAGGGGGCGGGGGGTGGGGGTAGGGGGTGGGGGTGGTTAAGGTCATGACAGCAGAACCCACAGAGACAGCTGAGCTGAGCTGGTGGGATCTCAGGGACTCTGAACCGACAGCTAGGGAGCTGCATGGGACCGACCTAGGTCCTCTGTA
Organism: Peromyscus californicus insignis; assembly: GCF_007827085.1. NCBI lineage: Eukaryota > Metazoa > Chordata > Mammalia > Rodentia > Cricetidae > Peromyscus > Peromyscus californicus. The sequence continues at coordinate 15,993,335 of NW_026294503.1, forward strand.
GGTGGATGTCTGTTGCGTAGCTTGATCAGTTTGTGCCACTCCTAGTAGTAGGATCAGGACCTGTCCTTGGTGCTTGAGCTGGGTTTGGGGAACCTATTCACCATGCTGTTGCCTTGCCCAGCCTTGATGCAGAGGGACGAGCTTGGTCCTGCCTCAACTTGGTATGCCATGCTTTGTTTATGCCCATGAGAGGTGTGCCCCTTTCTGAACGGTGGAGGAGTGGATGGAGGGAGAGGTAGATGGGATGAGGGTGGATTGGGGGAGGGGTAGATGGGATGAGGGGGAAGGCAACGGGAGGAGAGGAAGGAGGAGGGGAAACTTTGGTGGCTATGTAAAATAAAGGAAAATTTAATAATAATAAAAAAAGTTAAGAAATCCCTAAATATATATGACCTACAATATGCTTGCTAATGCCTACCAGGAGAAACTGGAAAGATGACGTCTGGGGCTTTCTCTTTCTACTTCAATATCACAGAGGTCATATTATTATGAAATATAAGGAGAAAAGCAGATTGGGTATTTATAATTAAGAAAAAATTGTTTTGAGGATTCTTGTTTCATGCGGAAATTGTTTAACACAACCCTCCTATGAACATCATGAATGTTGCTTGCCATAAGGGTGTGATAGTCCAATGTCCTCCTTGACAAGTGTCATTGATTGCAGTGCAACTATTCTTGACAGGTCTCTGTCTGCTTCCTCTGCAGAAAATGTGTGTCCTATCAGAGTGTTGCTCCATGTCAACAGGGGGAAGAAAAAAAGTACCATTCTCCCTGAAAAGTCCTTTTAGGTATAGCCTGGCTATCAAATGTCAATATAGCTGACAAAGTGGCCAGCAAACTGCAAGCACTAGATATCACTTGGTGATTATAAAAATTTACAGCTGTCAGCTAAAATGAGAATGTCTCCCATGGGTGTGAAAGTAAAATGTGAGGATTAGCTGATAAAGCATTCTGCACTGGGTTTCCCTTTATGAACTAAGATCACAGAGATGAGAGAATGTCATTGACAAGGTTTAACAAACTGCTCACCAAGATTGGGAACAGAATATTAAACTTTTTGCAAATTTTGTTCTTAGACAAGACAACTATGTTAAACTACTTTGAAAGATGGGATAAAGTTGTTAATTGGTAAGATGGTATCAGAGAAGATTAAAAGGTTTTTTTGTTCACATCATATATTGAAACAAAGTTTCTAAAACTGTCATTAATTGTGGAGTAGGTTTCTGCTGTGGTGTTAGGGGAATCCTGATTTAACTAGCTGGAAATCTGTTTCCTAATCCTTTTCTCATGAGGTCTGGGGCTATTGAATAAAGTAGGACCATCAGTAAAATTTGACCCAATGTTTGCACTGCTCTGAAAAGTAATGTAAATTCACTTGAGAACACTATTTTCTCAAGAAATCAAAGGCTGATGTGGTGATTCACGGCTGTTTTTCCAGCATATGAGGGGCTATGAAAAGACGGTTGTAAGAGTTTGAGACCACTCTCAAACTAGAATGCCAGACCCCGCTGTAGCACTTCATAAATGTGGCCAAGAGCTTCTTGATGGATATTTCCTTTACATATGACTCTCTAAATCTTTCTTGCTTACTTGGTTAATAGGCTTTACCAGTGTAGCCCTCTCTGGTCTGATACTCTGTAGACCCTGCTAATCTTGAAGTTGTGTCAATCCTCCTGGCTCATCCTGCCAAGTGTTATTATCAGCATGCTCCACATATCTTGGAACTCTTCTGAAATTAATTTCTTTATCATTCAATTACTCTTTTCACCACTCTATTTTTCTCTTAGTCAAATATATGTCTCAAATACATGTTATCTGGTTATCTGGACCTTTAATATCTTTCCATATCATCTCCATTGTCAGGTTACCTTTATTTTAATTTTCTACTTCTAAAAAGATTTGATACTATAATTATACTTCTTTTCCCTTTCTTCCTTCCAAACCATATATCCCTCCTTGCCGTCTTTCAAAGCAATATTCTAGCCATACATGTCCAAGTTCTAGCATTTTCAATGTAGAATAAATATATAACTGTTGAAGACAACATTCAAAGATTTTGTCTCTTGGATTTATGTAACCATGACTGAAGCACATCTCACATTCTCATACTAGTTCTCCTAGTCAATATTCTACTCCACATATATCCCACTTTATGTAGCCTCTTTTTAATGGAATGGTACTGATAGCATGGATCATTTCATCAAATTAAATCAGAATTAGTATTAAATATTGGATAGAGTAATTCTTATTATATGATTGGAAAATATGTTATATACTGGAACACTTAGGTTAAATTGTTGAGGAACTAAAATGTGGTAAAATGTATTTTTCTTAAGTATTTAAATAGAATCGTGAATTCTTAGCAGTAGCTATTGACGCCAAATACAAATGAGGAATGTTTAAATCTTACCTAATGTCATAGTACAGCCTAACTGTGGTAAAAATTTAAAAGATTATGAATGAATGTAATTAATAGGAGTGTACTATCATATGGGGTAGAGTAGCACTGAATGGCCACAGTTGGATGTATGCAGAAACTGTCTGAGATATTAATTCCTTGGCTATAGCAGAATTGTGTAAGAAGTCAACAGCATGGAGTTAGCTCAGCCATCAGCAATCTGAGAACACTGTCTGTCAGAGAAAGTCTTTACTCAAGTCCCAATAATACCTACCACGTCAGACATGATACTACTTATTTGGGATGAATGCTTCAATTTTGTTTGGTATTTTTTGAAAAATTTCCCATTGCATTTCCATATCCCCAACCCTTTTACACACTGCTGTGGAATCTGGCATGGTGCCTATTTCTCAGCAGGTGTGCCTGAGAACTAATGACCCCAACACATGCCTAGGCAATTATAGGAAAACTGTCCCAATCCCAGAAGTTTAAACATTCTAAGATTATTCCTAAAATGACTTTTAGAATTATTATATTAGTTACAGTTAGCAGTTGTGGTGTAGATTCTATGTACTTGGTTTAGATATGCTGTGATCCTTTACAAATAACTTTTACATAATATACAAGACAAATATCATTATTGTTAAGATCATGTCTCAAGTTTCTCATAACACATTATATCGATGAGAAAAAAATCTACACTATACTTACTTTTCTCACCCTTGCTTTAAGAATGGTGGAATGAATCCCAGCCACACAGATCTCAGCTATTCCTGACATCATCATCAGAATACAAATCTGAAGAGAAAGCACAATTCTATATTAGATTGACTGAGGGTAGCAGGCAGTAAGAGCAAGTAGCATTGACAACAATAGAAATATAATAGATTCAAGCCACTGTGACTAAATTTTGAATGGGATTCATGTGTGTGTGTGTCTGTGTGTCTGTGTGTCTCTCTCTGTGTGTGTGACACACACACACATATATATATTTATATGTATATGTATATGTATATTTGGTTTCTAGAATTGTAAAGACATAAACTGGGGTTCCAAGTTGTAGTGTGACAAATTCTGGGAAAAGTAGTTTTAAAAGTAGAGTACCCTTAATGGCAATAAATATATATTTAAATTATTTTCTGATAAAAAACAGTTTGACATATGATAGTCATGAACCGTTTCAAAGTAATTGCTAGTTGTGAGTGAATTACAGATAAATAACAGATTCTTTATGAATTTTCTCCTACTAAAATTTGGAGGGCAAGAAACAAACCCCCCATTGTCCTCCTTTTGTGTTTTATAAACTGGGGCTCCATATCAAAATTAATTTATTCCTATTGAATTTATTTCATGTCTTGTACAGGTTATTTTGGAAGACATAAATTGGATATCCTGTTAATCACATATATCTCTTAGCTGTAGTTCAGGGAGAAGGAGGATGATTTCCATCAGAGTAGTCCTCAAGGCACTGTGAATAATTGTGAATGATGGTGATTATAGATCCACAAACAGAATGCAGACATTTTCTTTAAGAGAAGAAAAAGAAGGTAACAAAATAGAAATGTGTAAAGATTGTTCCTCTATCACTAGAAAATTAAAAAAAGAAGGAAAATATATGTGATCTTTCAATTATTTTAATGCACCCAACTGTGAAGATATGATTGTCATCAAATACTTCAAGATTTTATTCTTTGTAATTTTAATTCTTTTGGTTTAGCAGACTATACTGGAGAATGTAACAGACTGTGTATTAACAAGAAATTCCTCTCTAAATACTTCTACATCCTTGGCATGTCTGAGTATAAAATGGTCTATATTCTCTCAAGAAGAATTTCAATAAAAAAATGTTGGCTATTCATGCAAATATAGCTTAAGAATTTTATTTAATTTAAAAAATAAAACTGACCAAGCTCTATCAAGTAAGGAAGCACTTATCTCAGTAATGAAATTGGGATGCAAAATGTCATCATTTCCAGTCCAAAGACAGTAAGAAATTTCTCTAAGATAACATTTAGATTCAATTCAATAGAAAAGAGGCTTTAAAGCCAGCATTACATTACATTCTTTTCTCAACAAAAAGAGAATACTAGTTGTATGTTCTTTTTTTTTTTTTTTTGGTTTTTTTCGAGACAGAGTTTCTTTGTGTAGCTTTGTGCCTTTCCTGGAACTCACTTGGTAGTCCAGGCTGGCCTCGAACTCACAAAGATCCGCCTGGCTCTGCCTCCCGAGTGCTGGGATTAAAGGCGTGCGCCACCACCGCCCGGCTAGTTGTATGTTCTAAATGGATATAAACAATGGACACATCTAACATGTTACTCATAATCTTTATCAGAACTCAGCATGTTCAGTGATTTATTTAGAACAAACCCTTGCTGTAAGCAGAATTCTCTCTCTCTCTCTCTCTCTCTCTCTCTCTCTCTCTCTCTCTTTTTAAAGATTTATTTATTTATTAAGTATACAGCATGTATGACTGCAGGCCAGAAGAGGACATCAGATCTCATTATAGATGGTTGTGAGCTACCATGTGGTTGCTGAGAATTGAACTCACGACCTCTGGAAGAGCAGTCAGTGCTCCTAACCGCTGAGCCATCTCTCCAGGCCCAGAATTATCTCTTAAAGTCAATTACAGAAATAAAAGATTTCTAGATTTATTTTTGTATTAAATGGTGGAAGTGAGAATCTTGGATATCCTTCATGACCATCATGGTTTGGGGCATAACATAGACACTTCAAAAATATCTTCTTTCTGTACTTATTGATTAAAATCCATTTGACATTGTCTGTCAAATGTTTGAATCAAATATTGTGTGATACTTGTCAAAATTGTCATAACATCAAAGGTAAATAAGCTATCATTATTCTAAACTAAAACAGTGTGGTTAAAATTCTTAAAGTGTGAGGTAAGAGCAGAATTTGGTTTTAAATACAGAAATTAAAAAAAAAAAGATAGACCAAAGCATTAAATTTGATGGGCAATATCCCCAAACAGTTCCTAGTGAGGTAGGTGGTACTGCAATTAACTGCCATCTGGTGATTGTTTATAAGATGAATGGTACAGGGATCTTTGGATTTAATGTGTTGGAAGGACTTGGAATCTACAAACTGTTCTCCACAAATGTTACACTTAGACAGAATTCTAATTTCATGTAAAAAAATATTACTGATATGAAGACATCATCATATGCCTACTTTTAATTGTGGCTTTATTTCATAATTATTGTATCATTCATGTCAGATCCATATTGCTATTAAATTTTGTTTGGAGATAGGAGAATTGAGTGGGTGAATTGTATATTCAAATAATGAAAAAATTGTAATTCTTCTTTAAAAAGTTCTTTTACAAGTAATATATGCCTCCTAAGTTAAATTAGTTGCATTGGTAATCTGCTAAAGATGAGTTTTAGTATTGAAAATATAATGTATTTTAATACAATGAGGAAGCAAGCACTAACTTACTGAGACATACGTTTTACTCTTTTTTTTCTTTTTTAGAATCATTTCATTCTCTATGCAGGAAAGAAAAATCCTCATTTTCCCTTTTGAATTAAAATTCATAGTTAACATGTTTGTGTGGCTTGAGCTGAACCTCTTAATATTTTTAAACTGGTATAAATAAAACTACATATTCTTAGAACATAACTAGAAAATTTAACAGTGCCTTTTCACTCACTGGTTGAGAGTTAATAAATGAACAAAAGGAACTCATGTAGGTTTACATAAATATTACAAGACACTAACCATATTTAGCTTTCTCTCAAATGTTCAGTCAAATAATATTGTCATTAATGTCTTTTTTCTTTTCAAAAGGTTTTACTTTTATTGTTTAGACTTTTAAATTAAAGTGAAATTACAACACTTTCTCCTTTTTTTCTTCCTCAAGCATGATTTCTTCCACTTTCAAACTGATAAACTATTTTTCTTGGGGTGTTATGGTTATATACACACACGTATGTACATACATGTATATGCACAAACATAGAAATAAATCCTGCTGAGTCATTTTTGGGGTTTGTGTGTGTGTGTTGTGTGTGTGTGTGTGTGTGTGTGTGTGTGTGTGTGTGTGTATGCAGTTTCAGGTCTTTATGATTTCGTATTGGACAACAAATTATGTTTTATCCCTAGGAGAAACTTATTCTCCCTTTTTACAGCAGTTGTTTGTTGACTATAGTTCTTTTTCTAGGAAAGGGATGCTATCATATTTTTCCCTTTTTACATTAGCAAGCTATTAATGATATTGCCATTGTTTATGAAGCATAATTAGGAGAGATTGTTCCCGATTATTCTGGCTTTTACAATCTTTCCTTCCCCTCATTTATGATGATCCCAGAACCACTGATGCAGATGGTGCGATGTAGCTTTATCTATTGGGGCTGAGCTCTCCACAATGTCTTGATCTCTACATTGAGTCCAGATGTGGTTTCACATGATGGGTTCATTTGCAGTGAAAAGATGCCTCTTTTATAAGGAGTGGTAGCTAGAATTATCCATAGGTATAAAGATAAGATTTAAAGCTAAGGGTATTAAGGTATTGTGCAAGTCTAGCAAAGTGGCAGGTACAGAATATTTTCTAATATTCGTGACTTCATGACTTCACTGTCCCTGGGAAGTTGACTGTTTCTAGTATGAAGAATGATTTTCCTCCTGCTGAATTGTATTTAAGTACAATTTGACAGCTGTCAACTACCAACAACATGTGAATGCCACATACTGAACTTTTATGATATCTTGCCATGATGTTTATTGCTGTGGTTCATAGTTGTTGCAGACAGGTAGGCCTATCTTGCCAAGGAATGTATTCTCTCTCTTGGCAGCTTGCATAATATTTTTGTTACCATGGAAGCAAGTCTAGAGGAAGGCAGCATTCATGTAAGATCCAGATTGAGGATGGACAGTTTGAGCACATGCCTTTAATGCTAGCACTCAGGAGGTAGAGGCAGGTGGCTATCTGTGAGTTCCAGGCCTGACTGGACTATAGAGTGAGCTCCAGGAAAGCTCTTAAAGGACCCAGCTTGAATCATCTGAGTCTGAAGAGTACAGGATACTCATAAAGAGGGTCTTGCCTTCACCTTCTGAGGGATAACCAAGGGATATATCCATAGTTTACAGCTTTTGGAAGTCATTTTATCTACTCCAACCAGTCATTTGACAGGAGGGTTCTCATTGCTAGTACTAGGTTTTTGTTATTCCATGGGTGTGGTTTTTGTTCTTATTTTTCAAAAGAATTGTGGCATAAATATGTAAATATATTTAATATATAAAATTTATGTATAACATTAATATATATGTATATTATAATTATAATTTTAGGTATGTATACAATGGTATGATTCCTTGAGGCTTTACTAAATGGCCCTGGTGATGTTCATCTGTTCCTAACATCTTGTTTCTTTTGACATCAAAACAGTCATACAGTGTGGACTAGGTGAGGTAAAAGGAGATAAACTATTACAGAATGAAAGTTTCTTTTCTAAACACATTTATTTTTAACAAGCATAAATAGGTAATTTAACATGGAAACAACTAATATATATGTAAGTCAGAAGAAGAAAATCCTAAATTAACAAATATGATAAAAAACATTCTTCAGAAATAGCAAACACAATGATAAAATAAAATTTAAAGATGCTAAGTAACATTGTGTACGTTATTTTCTTCTGACTACCTCATAATAATTTATTCTTATATCATCATGTATTGCACCGAAATAATTTCCACTCCAAGGAAGTGCTCCAATTTAAATAGGTCTGATTTTTAATGGATCTGCAATAGTGTCATTGAAGGTATTTTTCATTATGACTCTGGAATGGATGTCTATTTTGGACCAATAACTTGATAGTGGTAAAACTATTTGGCTCATAATGGAAGTAATCATCAACTTAATTTCTTTCCTTAAATGATTAATGTTCTGATCAAAAGACTTGGGAACTTTTCCCTTCCATTAGTGTTTTCTTATGCTATGTTCAGGGGTGTTAATGATATTATCTATATTTGTCTGTGACTAAATCCTCTTTTGCTATGTACTGAAAAGGGAAAACTTCCAAATTGTTCATTTTTGAATTACAGAAGCAAGAATCATGCTTGTTTTAGATAATCTTTTATTTTGCTGAGTATCAATGTTTCCCAAAAGCCACACATGTTCAAAATAAACACAGCTATGCATCTAATTAGAATTTGTCAGACTTTAGAATTAAAAATGAGCAGAATCAGCCTAAGGCAAATTTGTGAAGCAAGATTAACATCAGCCAGTCTATTTCCCTTTGCTTCTAGAACTTAAAACATTTTGTTTATGCATGAAAACCCTCTCAGTACTTTCAATGTTTGCACTTATGACATCGACTGAAACAATTATCTTAAATCAGGTAGGCAATATTGATGGAAAAGAACTCTGATGAAAAAAGTAGCAAGGTTCCACTGGTTAAGTATGTAGCCTAATTATACACTAGTATAAATAAAACTGAGAGTTCTTGTTAACCCCAATCCTGTTTACAAAAGGTCTTAAAGAAGTCTCCATATTCTATTATAAGATACATGTATGCAAGGCATAGTTATAGGGACTTCATAGTCTTGCGACTTTAATTTCTTATCATCTTAAATACTGCCCCATATCACAAAACATAACACTTGGTCATTTCTGATATTATTGAAATTGAGACCCTGTAATATCCATTGTTTCTTAAATCTAGAATTTCTATAGAAGGTAGTCCTGGAAATGTGGTCAAGTTGACTAGAATCTTTATATGAATTCATGAAAAACAGTATTTGGTTATTTGCCTTCTTCATTGTGTGAATCTTAGCACTGTTATGAAAGACAATGATGGAGAAAGCTTTTGGTGACTTAGTGGAGATCAATGTAGCATCTCCCAAATTTTACTTATCATTCTTACATTTTTTCTTTGCCAGGAACATCAATGCTATGAAACAAGATGTTTACAGCATCCCTTCTGATGTATTTTAAAGGAAAAAGGTGTTTAGAAGGTATTAAGATGAATACTAAGTTGATTTTGAGTTGATCTGAGCTTTTCATTTAAGTGAAGAAGCATTTTTACTTGTGAAAATGAATGACAGGCAATCATTTATTTATATGTATTAAATTTAAATAAGTGAACTTATTGAATAAAATCAATATTAATAATATTCACTGTCAAAAATACAGTCCTAGTCTTCAAGAGAAAATTAAATTTTAGTGAAACAATTTTCATTGTGAGATTGACCATTTTCAAACATGGCATCATTGCATGAGATTCCAGATAAAATCCATCGTTTTAATTTTTAAAATTAAACTGTATCTAAATATGGAAAATTCACATAAGTCATTGAACTAATATTTGCCAATGACCAACTCATAATATTTATTGGATAAAGTTTAAATATTAAATGACAATGCAAAGTATTACAGTATTGTGAGTGCATAAAAGATATCAAACTACATGAAATTCATCAGAAATATAAAAAAAATGTTATTTCATTTGTGTGGAGTATGAAATAAATAATATAAATCTGTACGTCAGATGAAATACTGGTAACCAGGTGGGAGAGATGGACAATTGGGAAGAATGGAATGATGTTTGTTACAGGAAACAAAGTATGAGTTAGAGAGCATAAAGCATTTTACTGTATACATCATCAAAGGCACATCATGAAGATTTTGGGCAATAGAATACTGCAATTAGGAATCTTGCAAAATGGGATTTTTTTTAACTTCTCTTTCATTATTGTACCATGATATCTATTTACAATTATACCATGTCTTCATATTATATATACAAACATACATATACATAAACACATAGGTAAAAACAGTATATGTATTCAATGAACAGCATAAACTTTATAATAACAGATTTATGTATTAGACAACAACTTATTCTAAGTTTAAGATAAAAAAACAAGATATAAAATGTTATATTTAGTTTGGATTTCTAGAATGCAAATGAACTTTAAATTTTTCCTATTGCTTAATTCTTAGTGTAGCATGAAAGAGTACTTTTCATTATTATCTTAAAATATAGTAAAATACACCCAATATATATTCAGATTATTTTTGTATATTAAAAAATAATTATACCATCAGAAAACAAAATGCAAACAAAGTGTGAGAAAAAATTTGGTTTATTAACTAATAAATAATTTAGAGATGTGTAAAAATTTCCTGTTCAATATTTTTTTAGAAGTTTATTATTTTTCTAAAGTTGAGGTTTTTTTTAACTTTTTTATATTTTTGTCAGATAGTACACGTTGATAGCTGTTTCAAGAGAAAACAAAATTTGAAAGTCTTCAAAATCTTTCAAGAGGATAAACAAAACCTGTGAGTGCTACTGTTTACTATAGTTTTAGGAGGATGGTATAATGAGATAAACACACGCACACATGTGCATGCACAAGTTCACACATACATACACAAACATACACACACTCATGTGCACACACATACACTGATGTGCACATATGCACTCATGTGCACACACTCTTTTGCATGCACACTTGCACACATAAATGCACTTATGAGCACACACACTCACGTGCACATACATGGGCACACAACATACGCACACAAATATGTATACCCTTTCAAGTAGTAAGTGAGAACTTGATTATTGACGTTCATGTCCATTGTATACTATCACATGATATTTTTAACAAAGAGAATACTAAGTGATAATCTTTTCTTATAAGTTCCATAGCTACTATAATCTATCACTGTGTATTAGCCTTTATCCTAAAAAATTAAAGATATTTTATAACTGGGCAAATAGCTTAATGTTGTTCCACTTAAATTTCTCACTACAGATCCTGTCTCCATTTTTTTTTTGTCTCAATTATGTGTCGGGAGAATTGCTTTACAGATATTAGTGAATAACTTCTGTTACGGGGCTTAAAATCATCCTAAATGGCAAGCAACAAAATTCTACACCAGTAACAAGAAAAGTGCATAATAAAAATATCCTTTACAACACATTGAAAAAAGTCCTAGTTAGTGAATTTTATAGAACAGGGGGGTGGGAAGGGCAGCCAACAAACAATCTTATTCTTTCTAGCAATATTATTAAAGCCACGTCTGTAGAGTGAACCCAAAGCCCATCAGTTTGAAAATCTAGACCAACTGTCACACAACTCGGTGTTAAGGGACAGAGGAGTCCAGCTTTTTGTTTTGTTTTAGTTAAACAATGTTACACTTTGATATATTTCTATATTGCTCCTTATGGTGTGTTTTAAACCATGTCAACTTTAGTCAACTAAAGGTCAACTTGATTTTTTGTCTTGTTCATCCTCTATACTCTTGTGATTCACAGGCCATAAATTGTTTCATGGTACATCACGAGAACTGGCTGACCATAAAATGTTTCATGGTATATTATGAGAACTGGCTGATAGCGAACTAAATTACTAACATCAAAATTCTGCTTTTGTAATCACTTGCCCACTTGCTATAAAGAGGCTCCCTTGCTTTTAGCCTGGGCTCTTCATTCTCTCGCCAAGGGAGACTGCATGATTGGCTTGGCCATAAAATAATTTTTATTTTTACCTTGCAACATTTAGGTGTTAGCTCCTGGTTTTCAACATAGTAACACTCTTTAAGTACCTGTTGTTGTACGTTTTAAATGATCCTCACCTTTTTCTCCAGGTGCAGTCACAAGGGGTTACTTTTACTTCCTCAAGTAGGTAAAACTTTCTGGCCTCGGGTTTCAGTTTTTGGCATTCTCTCACCATCTTGGCAGCTAAGTTCTTCATTCATCCATGCCAATTGCAATAACCAACTATAAACCAAAATATCGTGGGTCAGGCAATCTGGAAGAGTCGCAAATCAACCTCTAAATGACTTTTTCAGACCTTTATTATCTGTATTTGTCATATTTGTTTATTATTTATTATCTTTCTTGAACCTCTATCTGGAAATAGGATCAGTAATCTTCATAATATTATCAGCCATAGAAGGTTTTGAAGAGAATAAATCAGTTATCAAACTTCACACACTTAAAACACAGTATTATGAAGAATATTTTCTCTATATTTAACTCTTATTTTGCTATCATTTTTTAAATAGTGAGTAATTTTTGAGACCAGAAGACATATTTTCATTTATGAATTTATTGCACAAACTCACAATAGCCATCTCATGATAGTCAATAACATATGTCTGAATGAGTGAGTATACTTTTAAGTAACAATTTTTTTAATTTAAACACTATTCATACAGATGATTTGGAAGTCTGAAACACATTTTTGTCTAAAAAAAAGAAGTTAATGGCCTTTTCCTTATTCAACCTAGAAAAAAGAAGGCCAAAGGTGATATTAAATGTCTAAACAAGCAAATGAAGGCAATTACATAGTTGAATTCAGTCACTGAGTTTGTGTTTATTTAAGTTGTGAATTAAAAGGCAAAGTGGCAATTAGGTATCACAAGGCCAATCATTCTCATTTCATTGGGTTTTCATTTTTTTAGCAGTCTGAGTTAATTTAGTTAAAACTGAGGAAAATGGAAAAGAACATCTGTTTATTATTTCCACTAAGGATGGATGAAATGAAATCCATACTCAAACTATATCATGAGGAATAAGAGTAGCTAAAAGGAAATAATTACTTCCTGTCAAAATTATGGCTACAATTCCAATGAAAATGTATGGTAACGCATTCATCTATATTGTCTAGAAATATATCATCACTTGCCTTCTTGAGAGGAAGGAGCTACCAGATGTTCTCATATTAATGCCTTACATATTCATATGATTATTTGTTATATAGCAAATAGATACACATATGCTTTAATAATTAACTTGAGGGTACAGTGACATGTTTCTGTGTGTTTGGAGCAGGTCTGGATAGAGCACAAGTGCTGTTTCCACAGGTAAATAAAATTCATTCTCTAGTAGACCATTTTTATTTTAGAACTACAATAACAGTAGCAGCCTTTCACCTTACTTTCATGATGTCTTATCATCTTTTTAACTTTGCATGGGTATTTTACAGTAACATTAAATATAAACTCACCTTCTAAAAGCTCTGCATTCATATTTTTTCCTGTACTGGGTGAAGCACCATTGCTAGCTAAAAGGGAACATATAAAAACTCATACGTCAGCATGCATGGAAAGAATAGATTGCACATTGCTGAAGTTGGCCAAGTGCTAGAAGATTGCTAAACAGGGAGCAGTAAGAGACTGCTTCATATGTTTTCAAAAGAGAGACTTTTTCTGAATTTCTTTTGTGTGACTATACACTGTATTATACTTTGGGAGTAGATATTTAGAGTTACCATAGTATTTTTGAGTTACTTGAATAGTTCATGTTATTTCAAACATAAGTCTCGTTAAAATGAGTAGTTATCGCTCCCCCCAGAATTCTCAGCCTGCAGGAGGGCCACAATCAACCAGCAAGAGCTCTCAGCCCCTTCTGCACCTGAATTAGAGGAGGACACAGATGCCACCACCCAGACTTCTTCGTCTGGGGTGGGGTAGGGGGAAGGAGACAGGATCAACCCCGAGTCTGCGTGTCACCAAAGGAACCACCATCAGAGCTTCCTAGGCCTGGGTATGGGAAAGAAGAGAGGCAACAGTTTTGTACCATGCCCTGAGGCTTGGGCCAGCAGAACTCAGCCACGCACCACCTCTGACGCAAGGAAGAGCCCTGGTGCCAGGGAGTTGGCACCATTGTGGTGAAAAAGTACAGGGTGGGGAGGTGGAAGAGAGAGAAAGGTCGACTGGTTCCTGGGCTGGGGATAGAGACAGGTCTGGAGAGGTGAGGGTGGTGAGAAACCCATTTGTTAAGCTGACTTGCTGGCCACCTATGTCTAGGGTTTTGTCCAAGCCTAGGCTATGGTCAAAGGCTAAGTATTGAGGTGGGGCTCTGGAGTTGCCGAGTGGGCAGGTGTTGATATCTGTGGCTCCTGTTGCCACCGGAGGCCATGCAGGGGCCTGTGACCTGTGCAGCTACCTGGGACCATGGTGACATCCTGGTCTAGGCTGCTGCCAAGGACCATATCTGGGTTCATGGTCCTGCCACGGCCAGAGTCTGTGTTGATATCCCTGACCCATGTTGCTGTCAGGGACCACACAGATGTGGCAGGTCTGGGCTGTAAACTGTGGCCAGTTGGTGTTCAAGGACTATGTAGCTACTGTGTCCAGGCCAGTTTGGGTGGCCAGTGCTGTCAACTGGGGCAATTGTATCATCTGGACCAGGGCTATAGCCGAGGGCCATGTCTGGGTCCATGGTCCTGCAACAGTCAGGGTCTGTGTTGATGTCTGTAGCTCCTGAGACCATTGAGGCAATGTTAGTGTCTGAGGGCTGTGCCACCACAGGGACCAGCCTGGTTCAAGTGGCTGGAGCTGCTGCCTGGGACCACGTTGACATCCGGGCCTAGGCTACTGCCTAGGACAATGTCTGGGTACATGATGCTACCACTGCCAGGGTCTATCTGTATTGATGTCTGTGGTCCATGTTGCCTCCAAAGACCACATAGATCCTCAGGGTCTGGGATACAACCTGTGGCAATGAGGGTGCCTGAGGGCTATGCAGTCATCAAGACCAGGCTGTTCTGAATAGCCTGTGCTGTCACAGGGGCCGTGGTGTCATTCAAGCCATGTCTGGGTCCATGGTCCTGCTGCAGCTGGGGTCTGTAATGATATTCATGGCCTATGTTAGCACAAGGGTTCATTGGAACCATGCCATGCTGAGCCAACTCTGCCCTTCACTAGCCCTGGAATAAGTGGCCCCACCCCTTGCTGGATAATGCAGCAGGAGAGCTGGTCATGTCTCTCAGGGGAGAGCTTGACCATGCATTTGGGAAAGATGGCCCCACTCCTCACTACACTAGAGCTGACCCGGTGATCATGGAAGCAGGTGGGCCAACACTTAGGGCATGAGAGCAGGAAGAACTGAACCTGCCTCCCCCCTCATCTGTCATGTTGTGGCACTGGTGAGATGTGATAATATATTGTGTACTCTAATAAAGCTTACCTGGAAATCAGAGGACAGAGCCAGCCACTAAATTAGACATAAAGGTCAGGCAGTGGTGACACACATCTTTAATCCCAGGAAGTAAAAATGTGGCAGGACACAAAAAGGTATATAAAGTATGAGTAAATAGGAACTAAGGCAGTTTCAGGACAGAGGACTTCAGTCAGAGAATTTGTGGAGTTGGTGAGGTAATAGGTGGTGGCTATGGCTTGCTCTGTTTCTCTGATCTTTCAGCTTTTACCCCCACATCTAGTACCAGGCTTTTTATTAAAAGTCCATCTAAGATTTGAACAACAGTGAGAGAAAGATGCCCCCTCCCAATTAACTTCCTGTGGCAGGTGAGAGAGGTGGCCTTGGGGTCACAAGAGTGAGAAAACTAGCCCTGTCCTTCACCAGCTGAAGCACACATGAGAGCTGGCCATGCACCTCACCTAGACAACATACTAGAGCTGACCCTGTTGTCAGGGTGCTGTGGTGATAATGTGTTCCCCAATATATCGTGCACCCTAATAAACTTGTCTGGGGTCAGAGAACAGAACAGCCACTAGACAGACATAGAGACCAGAAAATGGTGCCACTCACACCTTTAATCCTAACATTCCAGAGGCAGAGATCCATCTGGATCTCTGTGAGTTTAAAGCCACACTGGAAGCAGCCAAGCATGGTGACTCACACCTTTAATCCCAGGAAGTGATGGCAGGAGGCAGAAAGGTACATAAGGCATGAGGACCAGGAACTAGAGCTGGTTAAGCTTTCACTCTTTCAAGAAGCAGTTCAGCTGAGAGGCATCCAGTCTGAGGAAACAGGATCAGCTGAGGAACTGGCAAGGTGAGGTTAGCTGTGGCATGTTCTGTCTCTCTGATCTTCCAGCGTTCACCCCAATACCTGGCCCTGGATTTGTTTTTATTAATAAGAACTTTTAAGATTCATGCTACAAGATGCAGGTAAGCCCACACTGAGGGCATGAGAGCAGGAGAGCTTACCCCATCCTTGCTTTTATGCTCCCTACAGCACTCTGGAGAGAGGAGCCTACACCTTGCTTGAGCAAAACAGTAGAGCTGGCCCTGGTGATGTGTGGCTGACCCAGATCTTAGTACTGAGAGCAGAACTGACCCAGCTCCTTGCGCCAGGCTGCATTCGGAGAAATTGCCTGGGTAGGGACAATGAGGAAAAGCTGGTGGGTTGACCAATTCAGGTACCATCCAGGCCCAGAACCAGGACTCTGAGTTGGCTGACCCCAACATCCACTGAATCTATGAACTGTTAGAGCATGTAAAGGAGAGGAACCTACAGATCCCAAACAGTAGGATCTCCATAACACAGAACAACATTATATCCAAGAGGAGCCCCAGTTGAGAACTCAATATGGGTGATGTAGCAGAAACTAGAGGGAACCATGGACTAAGCATAAACTGTTTATTCAAGGGGACAAACTACAGCCTCTACAAGAAGATTTTTTTTTTTGGTTTCATTTTTGGTTTTCTTTTAAATTTGTCTTTGATTTGGAGGGAAGGCTGCAAGGGCAGAGGGTGGATACAAGGGGACAGGAAGATACGTGGGATCAGAATGCATGCTGTGAAATCCACAAAGAATCAATATAAGTTTTAAAAAAATAAGTAGCTAAATAACCCTCAAGGTATTTAAGAGGAGAGGTGTGGAAGGGTAATGCAGTGCTGAGCAATGGACCAGCATGCTAAGACTGGGTTTGTACTCTGAGACACTAATAAAATTTATCTAAAGGATAAGAAATAAACTGATTTATTTTGCCACCAATATCACTTCCTGTGTTGTAAAGAATCAAGAGATCATTTGTTTCTTTTTTCTTTACACATAAAAACACTGACTAAAATGTAAGTCTTTTAGTACAAAAGTATAACAGTAATTAGATAATGCTGAGATATTCAAAATGTGGACACCTGTCAAAATTACCCACACATTATGGATTTTGTCATGTACTATTGTTCTCTAACAAACTTATTTTCAGTAGATTAGTTTTCAGCCAGTTCCTCCAGTGCCCAACAGAATCTTGAAATCATCCATGCACAGTTAATAAACCCTACATGTGAGGCAATGTTTTAAATATAGTCACCACCTTAGAAAATGTAAATTCATAAATGAAACAACACTACTCAATGGTTCTATTATTTACTCCATACCCAGAAAAGTAGCAGGGGACCTGAATACTTAAATCATTGCTCAAGGTCACACGCAGCATGTTCATAGAGAAGTTCTTGAAGCAGAAGAGGATTAGCAAATTCCAGACTGAGAGATCAAATCAAAAAAGACAAGATGACCCAGGGAAAACACTCAGTCTGGAAACTGCATCTGATGTCTCATGTTTGAATTAAAACAGAGCCAGTGAAGCATATCTCACAAATAATGTTCACATTGCACTTTATTGTAGACTGTCTTCTCAAATATCTGAGCTCTTCATCAAGACATAAATGTTTAAAATCACAGCTCCTTTATATCATCTATTACCTATCTATCTATGTATCTATCTATCTATCCCTCTCTCTATCATCTATCTTACCTATTTATCATCTATCATCCTTTTGTACTTATTTGTATCTATATCTATCCAAATATAAGCCTTTCATTTATCTTTCTGTTTGTCTGTCTGAATATCTTACCTACCCATCCATCTATGTTAATTTACATTTAAATGTTATCCTTTTCACTTAAAAATTCATGTTCTAAAGTGTTTAAAGATTATAGAACGAAAGCCTATGCTTGAGTTTTCTAAGTTTTCCAAAGCAACAGTGAACTAAAGAGAATTCTGAGCCTTTAGCACTGTTCCTACTTCACCTCCAATGGAAATGCTATTTTTGGTTATGACTTTTCATTCTTTATGAAAGAGATGGTATCAATAAATAAAATATCACTAAACATTATTTCAACCGTTTTGAAGAATAAGATAACATACAGAAATGAGTGTGTTAATATAATTCAGACAATGTGCATCATTATTGTGTAGTCATGACACATTCTAAAATTATTTTAAAGTAGGCTTAAGATGTAAAATGGATTGCTTGTGCAAAAGAAATACCAATAAGTTGCTAATACAATGAAATTAATACTAAAACTTTTAATGTATGACCATGAGAACAAAAAAATGAAAAGGAATTACAAACCTGCAGTGAAGAATGATTCTCAAGTACTTTGCTATATTAGAAATGTAAGTAAATCTATGAGAACCAGCAGAACTGTATTTCAATGTTTTTTTTTAATATTTTTATTTTGCAGTACAATTCAGTTCTACATATCAGCCACAGATTCCCTTGTTCTCCCCCTCCCGCCCCCTTCACTTTCCCCCCAGCCCACACCCCATTCCCACCTCCTCCAGGGCAAAGCCTCCCCCGAGGACTGAGATCAACCTGGTAGACTCAGTCCAGGTAGGTCTAGTCCCCTCCTCCCAGGCGGAGCCAAGCGATCCTGCATAGGCCCCAGGTTTCAAATAGCCAACTCATGCAATGAGCACAGGACCCGGTTCCACTGCCTGGATGCCTCCCAAACAGATCAAGCCAATCAACTGTCTCACCTATTCAGAGGGCCTGATCCAGTTGGTGACCCCTCAGCCAATGGTTCATCGTTCATGTGTTTCCATTTGTTTGGCTATTTGTCCCTGTGCTTTATCCAACCTTCAAAGTTTTTAAAGTAGATTTTCATGAGCCAAACATTCAGCTTAAATATGAGTTTCTGGAATGATGTAAAAAACATGAAAATCCAGTGATCAAGGGTAGTCAGGAGTTCCTGAGGGTGTAGAAAAAGAGGTGGTAAACCTAGAAAAACAGTGACAAGTCAGCTAGGACATGATGAACGTGTTAATCCTTAATGGCCAGATAGAGGTCCTTCTTATGAAAAGACTTTGTAGAAAACAATGAATGTGATGGTAACATTAGAATACTAAGAAGGAAGTCTGTGTGGGGTGGTTGGTCGTGTGTTAAGAGGGGATGTGTCAGAAGCAAGCTATGAGAGTATTCAGTTGCCTGATATAGAATAGAAAATTCAATTTACTTCAAGTTTAGGTCACTTAATTGTCTACAATCTTTTTTTTTTTTTTTGGTTTTTCGAGACAGGGTTTCTCTGTGTAGCTTTGCGCCTTTTCTGGGACTCACTTAGTAGCCCAGGCTGGCCTCGAACTCACAGAGATCCGCCTGGCTCTGCCTCCCGAGTGCTGGGATTAAAGGCGTGCGCCACCACCGCCCAGCTACAATCATTTTTTTATGGGGATAAAAACCATGTTTGTAATGCTACTATATTTAATTGTATTTAACAATAGCTAACTATGACTCTCTCCATACTCCTTTATATCTCCCCAATATTTGACAATTTTTGAGAAGCCAGCAACATCACAGGAAATGGAGAAAATACAGTAAACCCTCAAAGAATTATTGAAAAAATGTAAATACCTTTTCTGCCTTCCCCTGAAATCTTACAGCTTGACTTAGGCCTAAACTTAAAGGAATAAAGCATTAGATATATAAATAAAACGTCCTCTTGTAGAATACTTCTAGAATCTGATGTTATTAATATATTCAAGTTATTGAAAATGTAGCTTATACATACGAAGGAAATATGGAAGTAAGAAAGACTAATATTCCATGTAAAAGCTAGCAAGTCACTTCATTCGATGAAGTATCACTATGCACTATAATATAATGCAATCATTCATTCTTGGATAATCTGAGAATGAGAGCTATACACTACTGATTTGATAAGTTAAAAACCATTGGCATTTAGTAACTGTTTCTCTTATGTAATAATTTAAGTCCTCCATTGTATAAACATTGATCTTCAGTCATGATTGCAATACCATTAATACTTGTACAATGATGAAATAGTAATGATGGAATAGTGCCACCAAGGGCAAGCTGCCAACAAAGAAAATGTCTGCACTTTAATCAAGGTCTGAGAGAGAGACTACAGAGTATTGAGCGCCATGCAGCCAGAGAGGTTGAGCACACAATAAGAACATGGCCCACAGAGTCAACTAAGCTCTCAGAGACTGAAGCCACAATCAAGGAGTCTGCAAGAGTCTGCCCTAGGTCCTCTGTATGTATGTTATGGATGTGTAGCTTGTTGTTCTTGTGGGATTCCTAACAGTGGAAGTGAGGGGGGTGTCTCTGACTCTTTTGTCTGCTCTTGGGACCCTTTTCCTCCTACTTGGTTATCTTGTCCAGCTTGGATATGGGGGTTTGTGCCCAGTCTTATTGTAAACTTGTCATGCTCTGTTCTGCTGATATCCAAGGGATGCTTTCTCTTTTCTGAAGGGAAATGGAGGAGGAGTGGATCTAGAGGGAGAGGGGATGGGGATGGGAACTGAGAGGAGTGGAGAGAAGGGAAACTGCAGTTGGGATGTAATGTATGAAAGAAGAATAAAAAAGTAAGAAATATTTTAAAAATTAAAAAAAAAAACCTGAACTCTGCACTATTGGGCCATTTCTCAGACTTACTTAATATATTCTCCAAACACACTACTTGCCAAACTTTAAACCAGACAAATTTACACTATTGTAACCTCATTCAAGGGTAAATGAAAAGGGACAGGAACTTCCTGTCATCTCTTTTGCACATGCCTTCCCCCCAGGGCTGCTATCAAAATTCAATACATGGCAGAGATACAAGGGGGCATTTAGTAAATGTCATATGGGCACCTCCCATCCAGACAGCAGACATCCTATGGAGCAGCTTGTTTTAAAAGCTGAGCCATGAGGAGTACTGTGTAAACATTTATGGAATTGAGTCAAGGTTTAGTAAATTTCCACTCATGCTGCTGGTTTGTTAACTTGTCTTATGGTCTGTATTCTCACTTGGTCCAATAGTTCTCTAAATTTAACCTCAGGTTTCAGGGATGAAGCTTAGAAAAGGCAATTAAAATTTTGAAGCAATTTCCTCAGTTTACTGTTTAAAGAAAGTTGCTGTGCATATTTCATCTCTAGGGCACTCTAGCTGCAGATGTCTTCAAACAGAATTAGGTTTTCTTTTCTAATTTTAAAGAGAACATTTAAAATGAAGTAATCAGGCAGCCTCCCCCCCTACACTTTTTATCAAAGGTATCCATCAGTGTATTGTACAATCAAGTTACATTGTTAAAATACGATTTGCTGAAAGGAAATTACTAACAATTTAATTTACAAAACTTGCACGATACTTTTTAAATTTTTCTTTTGAAGACTTCAGGTGCAGAGAATTGGTTTAATTAAAATACCATCTTTATGAATGATATCCTCATTTTCCATGAAGTTTTTTTATTGCTATGTTGTACTTTAATATTTTTCTTTGAAATTTCTTGAGATGGGGTTTCAAGTAATTCTGGTTGGCCTCAAACTCTCTATGTACTTGAAGGTGACCTTGAGCTTCTTTTGTGTTGTCCCCTACTTCCTGACTTTTTTGCTAGACTGTTTTAGTGTAAATGATATTCAGGAGTGAACTGAGAACATTATACCAGCTTGCCAAATGCTCTACCTTCTGAGATACATGCAAGGCCTATTATATTACACTTTAAATAATAAAATTAATATTTATGTATTACAAGCTAGAAATAGATAGCGTCATGTATGCATTAACATGCTCAAGTAGTAATGTGCTAACCCATCCCTTAGTGCTGTTATTAATTTATATTTTGCCTTTTTCATCCACATGCTTTTGTATCTCCAGATTTCTCTCACAAATATGTATTCTTTACATATAAACTACATATAGGATCTGTAACTCTAGAACCCTCAGAGGTACTAGCATCATTACTAATCATTGTCTTTA
The DNA here is from genome assembly GCF_007827085.1 of Peromyscus californicus insignis. Taxonomy (NCBI): domain Eukaryota; kingdom Metazoa; phylum Chordata; class Mammalia; order Rodentia; family Cricetidae; genus Peromyscus; species Peromyscus californicus. The sequence continues at coordinate 16,015,445 of NW_026294503.1, forward strand.
AAAAATGATCTGGTCTAGTGCATGAAGGTAAGAACCTTTATATCCATTGGTGTGTAAGTTCATTTTTTTTTGCATTTGATTTTTCATAAGTTATTTTTTAAATGTCTTTTTATTGTTTCTTTGTGTCTTTCACTTTGTCTCTTGATTCCATCCATTACCTGTCTCTGCACATGCACCCTCTACCCTTGCAGCATTCCCTCCCCCCAATAAAATTTAAAAGAAAAAGGAAATAAAGGAGAAAAAATCTCCTCATGAAAGCTGTAGTGTGACACAGTGAATCATGCAGTAAACCCCTGTGTCCATATATCTTTACTTGTATTTGTTCATTGCAAAGAGTTATTGATCTGGTTCAAGGCTCCAGGTTTTCGCTCCACTATTGATTCTGGGCCCTCACTGGAACACCTGTTGGTCATCCTGCTGTTACTCTGTGTTGAGGAAATCCTGTAGCATTGGTTCTGCAGGACTGGTTCTTTCAAGTGCTCCAGCAGATCACAGACAGGGTGGGCTAACCCATAACCTTGGTACTGGGCCTAGCTAGTTACAGAGTTGGTCAGCCTGCCAACTCTCCTTTGTCCTCACCACCAGGGTGAGCTCATCTACATTACCTTGGTGATGCAATGTATATCACACTGTGCAGCAATGAGCAAGGGGCAGAGTCAGTGGTCCCGCTTCGCTTTCTTGTCCTCAGGGTTGGATCTCCCACACTTACACCTTCAGGGTCAGCTCTGCTGTGTTGCCCAGAAGTGGTGTAGAGGTCACTCTCCTGAATGCTGCAGCAGATGAGTGGCAGGGCTAGCTTCCCCACATTTATGACCTCATGTCCAGCTCTCCCACCTACCTCAGTTGTTGATGGGCAGGGGTGAGAGGGCATATCCCTCTCTCCCCTGCCCATGCCACCATATTACATGTGAGTAATGGGGACAGCTCTTCCATGCTCATAGTATCAGTGCTGGCTTGCCGATACCTCTGTCAATGGGGTTGGCTTTATTGTGCTGCCCAGAGGAGGTGCAGGGCCTGCTTTCCTGAGTGTTGCAGCTGGTGGCAGGCAGGGACAGCTCTCCCGTCCTTCTGATCTCAGGGCCAGCTGCACCACATGCATAGATGGGCACACGGGGTGGGTAGAGGGAAATTATTTTTAAATTAATTATTAAATCAGTAGAGAGTTATATTATTTTCACTTTTTGTTCACTGTTGCAAAATTAGTTTATGAGACTGTGTATATGCTCTTTATCTCTATATTTAAAAAGATGTGTACCCCAAAATGAAATTTCTGATTATATACCAGGCAATTGTTCTGACATGTTATTAATATAGTGTCAGGAACCAAACATGAACCAGGGAAAAGTACTAGCTAGGCCAGAGAACAAGCCACAGGCCTTAAACCAGATGCCCTCAGAGATAAAGAACATTCCTCAGTCAGGTAGGTCAGGTAGCATAGCAACAGAACAATGAGCCCTGACCAGTGACCTTATCACCTAGCACAACATCCTGCAGCCTTGCGACCTGCACGTCTCCCCTCAGCTGCACGTCCGGCACGTTGTGCACCCCTTCCCTCCTTCCTGCCCCCTCCCATGCTCTATAAGCCTTGCTGAGGAGAGTAAAATTTGCAGCTTGATCAGAACCCTGTCTTGCTGTCTTCCTTCATGTCTCCCCGTCCCTTTCATTCTCTCCCGCAGGTGGGTCACCCCCATTGACACCCCACTGGCCAGGGCAATATTGCATATCAAAATTTGTACCACACTTCCCAAATATTAAAAATTTAAAGACATATCATAGGTATTATTTTCACAAACATTTAATACAATAAGACATTGAATGTTTGAAATAACTGAATAAGTATGAATTGTTCCCTGATTGTAATCTGATTCACATTTTTCTAGCCACTATAAATGTTTCATATCTCATCTATTGACCATATATACCTATTTTTGCATGTTTTTATTTATTTCATTATGCTATTATAATCAATTACCCAATGTCAATAATCTGGTAATTACCCAAATATATAAGAAGCATTTGGATTGAGGAAATATCAAAACCATTACAATATAAAATGTTGTTTAGAGGAAACAAAATGATTTTACTTTTTTGGAAACTTGATGGCTAAAGTGTGTGTGGGGAAAACAAGGAAGACAAAAAACAAGAAGAAAACATCACTATCTCCTGCAGTTTTAAGGATAAATAAACTACAGTAATAAAGAGTTTGTGATAATTTATATATGCATATATATATATACATATATACTCTAACACAGTAAACCACTAAATATAAAAATAAATTGTATGATGCAGTTATTTTCAAATGAAGAAGGCATTATTATAAACATGTGAATAAGGGCTAAAGAGATAGTTCAGCAGTTATGACCTACTATGGTTTTTGAAGAGTAATAGTCTCCAGCATGTACATCGATTATCTCATATGCACCTGTAGATTCAGTTCCAGCTTATCAGAAAACATCTGTTGATGACTCAGGCCCCTGCTCACATATGTTACACATAAACACAGACAGTCACCCATACATTCTCATTAAACAAAACTACATTAAATCTTTAAAAAAATTAAACAAGTAAGTGAATACTAAACAAACAAGATTGATGACACTGAATAGAATTATAAGAAATATTGAAAATAAATTTGCTAGCTCATACACAATTATAAAATTAAGTATAAGAGGTTAAAAGTTAAGTTTAAAAACTGGTAAATTATGTTCAGGAAGGAAATACTAATAATTGTATTCAACTGTGACATTACATTAAAATCAGAATGTATGAAAAATTGCAATTAAACTTAATAAAATTTGTTTTATTTGTTTTATAATAAAATTTGTTGTAAGATGATTCTTACATTGTCATTGCACATACATGTGTGAATCTCACTAGAGTAGACACCGATGAAGTTAGACTGGGAACTCTAAATATTTTAAAGCTTTGGTATAGAAAATGTTACCTGTAAATTATCTTGTAAAAATTTAAAAAGAAGGATACTTTATAAAATTTGACATTTTATCATGAACAATTAGAAGTTGTTGAAATCTTGAAAATGAATGATAAATTAAGTTATATCTTTAGGCAGAACCTCTTTACTTTCCAAATCTATAATTTCATGTCTCCAAAGTCATGCAATTCAAGAATGGGTTGAAAAATCCAAACTTTCTTGAACTTTGCTCCAATCCTATATTTTTGTGTATTTTAAAACAACAACAACAAGGTCTGTTTCATCAGAACTGTGTTAGTGTATTCCTGGACCCACTTGCTCTTTTAAATTTAGAATGAATTAGCACCACTTTAGCTGTTCTCTGTTTGGAAATTAAGTCTATTTCAAGACCAGTGGAAGAGTTTTTATTCTCAGGTCAACACTTGGCAACTGACATTTTAAAGTGTATGATATTCAGGGGAAAAAAAGAGTAAATAAATATAGAGAAATCCTACAGACACCCAAAAAGAATCTAATGTGTTTTTAGAAAGTTTGAGAATTGACCTGGCAGGAAATGGAAAAATATCTGATTGTACATGAAATCTTCTTGCTGTGAATTCCTGCTGTCCTATCTTGGCATCAATTCACATAACTTAGTGTTCGAACTTTTAATATCTTTCTTCTCTACACGTGTTTCTTTTTACCTTCTCTTTTACCTCTCTTAACAATGTTATTATACTTTGATAAGTCAGGAAATTCTGCTACCTGCCTCCTTGCACTGCCTTGGTACTGTAGTGTTCCTACTCTAGGCATTTCATGTTGGTCTCACTTACCTTGTGAAGTCATTTTAGTAAGCAGACTATTTTAAAAGGAGCATTGTAAATGTATGTGCCCACAAGCATGCACTTATAACTTAGTACTCATATTTAATGTTCAAGAGTCTACCAAGTCCCTAATGTGTACATTTTCAGTAAGTATCCATAACCGATGAATGAATGGATTAGGAGCTGCAAAGATGGCTCAGTGGTGAAGAGTGCATACCACTCTAGCAAAGGGCTGCATTTTGCTTCCCAGAGCCATGTTAGGCAAGCTCTAGAGATTCTGATGCTCTCTTCTGGCCTCTAGAACAATAGACACAATTATGAACTGATTTTAGGGCATTATCATGATAACAAAGAAAAACTTTAGTGAAATGAAAATAGTACCAGGAACTTTGATTTACAGATTTGATTTCAGTACTAAACTGTTACCTTGATTGATGAGATTAAGCCTATTAAGTGTCCTTCTCTGCATCTTAGACACACACGCACACACACACACACACACTTATTGAAAATAGGATCTTCTTTCACATAAAACATTCCAAGCAGAGTTTCTCCTCCTTCCACCCCCTCCCCCCTCCCCATTCCTCAAGATTCACTCCCTATCCATTGCCAATTCAGAAAAGACTAGGCATCCTAGAGATGACAGCCTATCAGAACAAAACAAGACACAATAAGAAAAGGCAAAAGTCCTCATATCAGGACAGGCAATCCAGTAAAAGAAAAGCGTCCTAAGAGTAGGCGAAAGACTCAGAGAAACATCTGCTTTCACTGATAGGCATACATAAACAACATCTAGCTAACAGCTGTAGCATATATGCAGAGCAGACCCATACAGAGCCCATTCTTGCCGCTTCTGTCTCTGTGAGCCCATGTCAGCCCTGCTTAGTTGATTCTGTAGGACATGTTATCCTGATGTCCTCCATCCCTTCTCACTCCTACAACTTTTCTTGTCCCTCTTTTATAAGATTCCCTGAGCTCTGAATGAGAGGGACATGGTAGAGACCTCCAATTTGACTGCTTCCCTTTGCCCAATGTCTGACTGTGGGTTTCTGCACCTGCTCCTATATGTTGCTAGAGAAAGTCTCTCTGGTGACAACTGGGCCTGGCACCCGTGAGTATAGCAAAACACCATTATGAGAAATTTCATTGATTTTTTTTCCAGTTGTGCTTGGTTCTACCCTTAGTCTGTGGGCTATCAAGTCTCTGGTTTTTGGCCACCCAGGCAGTGTAGGGAAGGGGCTCCCTCCTGAGGCACAATTATCTCTCAAGTTAAACAAAACACTCCCACAAGTTCTGCATCACCATTGCCCAGCATATCTTGTTGCAGGACAGATTGTATGTGGGGAGTTTTGTGGATGGGTTGGTGTTCAAGTTCCTCTTTCTGGAGTCTGCAGAGTACCTTCTCACACCAAAGAGACTAGAATGTAGGGACAAAGGCTCCATGCCTAACCCAAATCTACCTCTCTCAGTTCAATGAGATGTGCAGAACTTGTTCTCAGCAATAGAACTCAACTCTCAGTTTACAGAGAGTTACTTTCTGTCCTAACATCAGTTTGAGTTGTTTAGGGATCTCCACAGAATGCCCATAACTGGAATTAGCACTCATTGGTCATTGATATCTGGCAATATCAGAGGCCTCAATTACACAATAAAAAGATGCAGTTTAACTGAATTGATAAAACAAACAAACAAACAGTAACCATCCTTCTGCTGCCTAAAGAAATACACTTCAACATTAAGGATAGACATTACCTCAGGGTAAAGGGTTGGAAAAAGATAAACCAAGCAAATGGACCAAAGAATCCACCTGATATATCCATTTTAATATGTAACAAAATAAACTTCAAAACAAAATTAATCAAATGAGATAGGGAAGGACACTACATATGTATTAAAAGGAAAAATTCACTGAGATGGCCTTTCATCACGCCCCAAACACAAGGGCACAAGCTTTTGTAAAAGAAGCACTACTACAATAAATCATATATTGACCCTCGCACATTGGTAGATTGAGACTTCAATACCCAACTCTCACCATTGGACAGATCATCCACATTAAAAAGTAAACAAAGACATGCTGAAACAAACTAACTGCAAAACTCAGACACAAAGCAAATTTCAATCGATACAAGAACATTGACATAGCTCCCTTCATCCTAGCAGACAGCCATGGATAAAGCAGGAATTCCAACAATAGAAATTTTACAAACTCTTGGAAGCTGAACAACTCTCTACTGAATGAAAGATGAGTCAAGGCAGAAATAGTGATTCAAGAATTTCTAGTATTCAATGAAAATGAATACACAGCATATCCAAACTTAATGGAAACATTAAAAGTGGTGCTAAGGGGAAAGTTCATAGCACTTAGGCCCTACATAAAAACAAAAATGCAACAAACTCATACTATCATCTTAACAGCACACTTGGAAATTCTACATCAAATGAAGTAAGCACACCCCCAATAGGAGTAGTCTTCAAGAAATAATTATATTAAGGACTGAAATCAATATAAAGAAACAAAGAGAACTATACAAAAGTCAATGAAACAAAGAATTGGTTCTTTAAGAACATCAACAAATTTGGAAAAGGCACAGTGCCCTTTTCTTCGAAGGCAGCTGAATAGGCAGTGGGCCGATGGCTTCTGATGTGCAATGGAACAGCAGCTGAAACAGTTATTCTTGAAGAGTAACTAAGCTCACGCCTCGCAATAGTAAACTGGCATTTGACAGAGGGATGTGGAGAAGAACGGGATGTTAAGATGAAGCCATATATACACAGCCAAGAATGGACAGCTGAATTAAAAAATCAACAACAATTTCCAGAATTTAAAATCCTGAGTCATGACATGACACTAGTGGAATTCAGGTGTTTCTGGTACATGGACTGCTCTCACCCAATGTGAGGTTGAACTGTCGACCTTGTGTACATCCTACCTCACAAATGAGTCTGTCAGATATGCTAAGCCTATAGGCTGAAGATGATGCCCCAACACTGTGGAGAAACCTCAGGTGACTGTCCAGGCAGCTGGCTGTTTCTGTCAACTCACAAATTTTTTGGAAGTTGCTTGCATGCACTTTCTGTTTTTATTTTTGTTAGCTAATATTATTTCCTTCTTGGGTCTCTGAGGGAGTTGAAGATTAGTTAGTTATAGTTGAAGGTTAGTTAGTTATAGTTGAAGATTAATTAGGATAGAAAGTGAATTAGATACATTTTGGACTTAACAAAATAGGATAGATAATGAAATTATTTTCTCTGAATTTGTCAAATACAAATGGACTAGACATTGTTTAGACATTTATTACTTGTATATATTGTATATAGTCATTGTACTTTTGTATATAATTTTTCTTTTGTTAGTTATAACCTTTTTCTTTTTTTTCCTTTTTATTAAAATAGAAAAGGGGAAAAAAAAATAAATAAATTTTAAGATTGAAAAAAAAAAAAAATTAGGCTTTGTATCATTTGACAAGCCAGAATACATAGAAGATAATCTCTATTTTATGTAAAGTGAACAGTTATCCTTCCAAGTGTCCTTAAATATAAACTTTCAATGAAAAAAAAAAAAAAAAAAAAAAAAAAAAAAAAAAAAAAAAAAAAAGAACATCAACAAGATAGACTTTTATCCAAACTAACTAAAAGACACAGAGAAAATATCCGAATTAATAAAATCTGAAGCAAAAAAAGCACCAGGCATGGAGGGAATCCAGAGAATCATAAGGACATACTTTAAAAACCCATACTCAACCAAATTGGAAAAATCTAAAAGAAATGGATAATTTTTTCAATAAGTACCACTTATGAAACTTAAATATATTTTACATGCTCATATATCATTCTATATTTTGCCAACCAATACTTAGATTATAAAGAATGATGATATTTCATTTGCATTTGACTTATCACTGGAATAGTGTGGGATGAAAAAGAAAAGTAACAATTTAACATCTGACTTTTTACTTATTCATGTAAATAATCATGAAAAAAGGACAATTGAATTGGGAATTTCATGTAGCTGTGTTGCATGTATTTTGGTTGTCTTTTCAGTGTAATTGCATTCACTTTGTACATCATTCACACTTTTTATATATGAATAAATCTATAAATTATACTTAAAACATAATGGATATTTTACATGAAGTGTTTAATTACATGCTATTTTCAGATATTGTTAATGATAAAACTTACAGGGGAGATTTTTAAGAATATATTAGGTAGTGTCCTCAGCAGCAATTGTAAACATATGGAACAGTCCCTAAAGGTTGTTTCTTTTTAAATACTTAATAAAACAGTGCCTATAATATTTAAAGATTATTCTGGTAGGAAAGAAGATAGCAAGTGTCTAGTAGTCATTAGGTGGCATGCATATTTATTCTCTGAATTATTTCTTTCATTGAATGACAGCATTTCTAAAAAAAAGGAGGAAATATCAAGGTCATCAGATTTATCATTGGGCAAGCAGGATATGAATCAGATGTGCTGGAGCTCAAACTCTACACTCAAGTTACAGAATATCTGCTGACCTAGTGCTCTCCTACTACATAGTGTTAGTTTAAATGGGGTGCTTATAATTCTGGTAGGAGCACATGACTTTTTCCGTTATTTAAAATTTCAGGCTCCATCAAGCTTGTTGAAATAGATGGTTGGACTTCATTCTCAGCAGTTCCTACTCAGTCTTCATTGGCAGTCTTGTACTTTCACTGTACTAAGTTCCCTGGTTTGGCATATCACTGTTATGAGGACTATACCCCAAGAATCATGCTGTAAGGTAATTTTAACTTCCTGTGAATTTGATAATTACCAAGAGACAAACTAAGCATTGGTTCAGTTGTCTCACAGAGACCAAGGACTGTTTCCCCTATAAAGTTTATTCATTATTTTCTAATGATAATAATATTCAGCAAGGATTTTTTCTTCTTTACTAGACTGCATAAAGAAGAATTAGAAACTAATGAGAATATACTGAGTAACTGACATGGAGTTCAATCTTGTACAATGGAGATGGACTCTGGAAGACAGATACATAGTTCATTAGGGTGGTTACAACTGAAGTTCAAAGTTTGCAAAATGGGAAAGCAAGCAGAGGAGGAACTGGAAACAGACTGTCCACAATCTTAGTATGAGAAGGGGTCCTTCTACTAGCCCTAGATGGCTTGAATTGTTGTGCATCAAGCCTGAGTGTTCCCTCTGTCAAGTGACTTGATCACAGACATATACCCCCACTGTCACTCTATCACATCTTTGTCAACTCTATCTGACTTATTTGTATCCTATAGTTCACTTTTCCTTGACCTAATCTCTTCTCTTATATTTTTTCTGCTTTGTTGGCAGTGTGTTCCACAATTTTCTCCTCAGTTCTATTTTTTTTGGTCAAATTTCCATACCATAAGACAACAAAATATAAATTTTATGGTATTTCAAGCAATCAATTTTCTTTTAATATCTAATTAAAGTTTCTGGATTCTTTTAACGTTTTATTCAGACTATTATGATTTTATCCAATTATCACTATTTTTATAGTGCTCTTGGAATCCCTTTCAGAGTTTTCTGTGTAAATCCAAACAAATTTGCATATATTTTGACTCTTATTTGCTCCACTGAACATTATGCTTATATGTTTGGTTTCTTGTACATATTCTGAATCACACATGCCTTAGGAATATTGGTGTTCTTCCCGCTTTGGACCTCTGAAATCGGTGGCTCCATTCCAGATAAATAATGAATAATTGTCCAGTAAGTCAGCAAGCATATCAAAAACAATATGAAAATATGTTACCACTAAAGCCTGTATATAATCATTGAGTACAAATAGCTACCATTTTTTAAAATAGTTCCTTATTTCACTAACTGTTCAGCTATCAACTGATTGCTGTCTATCATACTCCACTATATTACTATAGGGATCTTGGAATTAGGTCACATGTTCTGTTTCATTGACCAATTTTTGTTGTTGTTATTACTGGTTTAAAAGCCTTGGAAGATTCAGATGTCCAGTAAATGTATATTGTATCCTCTTAATATTTCCAATGCAAGGAAACATACTAGAAGTAAAATAAGCAAAGTTGGAGGTGAAAGGGGAGTTAGCAGATACCATAATGAAAACCTAAAACTTCTAGGATAAGGGTAAATTCATGAAAAGGTAAGAAGGTTTGCCATACACAGATGGATAGGAGTAGAGAAATATCCCAATGTGCTCAGAGATTCAAACAGCAAAAGAGATCTGGATCCTGTTTTTCTATACTATGCCTTAGCCTTTTCTACTTCTGACCCCTTTTAACTTGAGAAACTATTTCGATTTTCTCTCTCTCTCTCTCTCTCTCTCTCTCTCTCTCTCTCTCTCTCTCTCTCTTCTTCCTTCTCTGCTCTTTGTGGGTATATGTGTGTTTGTGCAGATAAACGTGTGTGCATACACATGTATGTGTTGGCACATGCATGTGAGCTATAGGACAATATCAAAGTACATTTCACCTTTTTTTTTTTTTTTTTGCAAATGGATTCCTCACTGGTCTGACATATGGCAGGTAGACTTTCCTAGCTCGACAAAGAGGCCATGTCATCTGTCTGTCTTTGCCCCTCAAAAACTTACATTACTAGTGCACATACAATGATGAAAATTATTTCCAAAGTGGGTTTTAGGTCTCAGCTTCTCTTAATCAGAAGCAAGTACTTTATTTAGTGTCCCAAGCTTTATTTGAGGAGTTTTAAAGTGTCCAGAGAATATAGGTGTATAAAACAAGTGTACAGAATTGATAAAAAATTTAAATAATTCCTAGATTTCCTTTGAAGAAATTCCTTGATACGGTATAAATTGATGACTTCTTAAAGATTAAAGGATATTTACATACATAACATGGTTACACCTGCATAATTTACATAAATTATTAAATCACACCTGAATATTTAGCATAGCAGATATAGTGTACTATTGACTTTTACAGAGCTGATTGATACTTTGACTTCATAATAGTCAGTGCTCATTTTAATGCTTTAAATCGCACATAGCAAAATAGAAAACTGGAAAGAATATGTTAGGAACATTTCATAAACTCTTGGAAACTCTCTCTTAAAACTCAAGCCAAACTTCATTAAAATATTTTATGAAACTCGTGTTAGCGGTTCAGAACACAATTTTCAAAATGAAACATCCTAACATAATATAATTCAAAGTTGTACTAATTTAATATATTTGGAAAAATCAAGATAGGAAAATATTAAAAGTTTTTTTTTAAAACTAAACCACTATATTTCTGTGAAGGCTAAACATCTTATAAACTCTGAAAAACAGTTCAGTTGATAATTTCCAATAGTCTCAAATCTGAGCTGGCTTGATTTGGGAAATAGTGGCTTGCATTGTTAGGTTGATGTCATACACAATGCAGATTTGTGCGTGGTATGGTATATATTTAGGACAAAAACAGGTCTGAAGTACTGTAAAGCATCACTGGATGGCCTTTTGGAAATATCTTGGTTTATCTGTATGTTTGAAATTGAATTAATGTTTTGGATGTTTCATGTTCAGAAATCTTTTTTTTTTTGACAGATTTCTCATTGGTCTGATATTCTGTTAGGGGACTCATGTGGAGTCATGACCAATACTTTCAGGAGATGAGTGTAGACTGCTATGTTTATTTATTTTCAGATGGAACACTGTGTTCTAAAGCAAAGCAGTCTTGAGGTGGTGGTTTACAGGAGAATTTCCTTCATCTAGCCCCTGCTTTTCATGGCAGGAATTAACTAGGAATAAGTTCCTGAATGATTGGCAACAGATAAAAACAGTAATGAATTAGAAATATATTTTGGTGTCATTTTTCTCTATCTTATTATTAAAGAGAAAAATTTTTGACAAAATGAATTAGAATAAGATAAAACAAAAACCATAACATGGATGCTGGACAAAGCAAATGAACTGAAGGAAAACAGCTCCAAGAGAAGGCACAAGAATCATAGACCCACTCATTCACACACTGAGTCCTATAAAAATACTAAACTTAAGGCTATAATATATACACAGCGGACCTGATGCAGACCTGTGTAGCCCTCTGCTTGCTGCTCAGTCATTGTGTGAGTTTATATGAGCCTTGATCCATTGATTTAGGGGTCCAGTTCTCCATCCAATATGGCTCTTTTATTCTTTCTGACTCCTCTTCCATAGGCTTTCTGTAGTTTTCAGGGGAGAGATTGGGTGGAAACATCCAATTTAGAGCCATGTGTTCTAAGGTCTCTCTCTCTCTCTTCATAATGTCTGGTGGTAGGTCTCTGTATTTATTCTCATCTGCTGCAGGAGGAGGCAAAGAACATAATTTTAAGCCAGAAAGAGCCATAGCTCTTTTTTCATTATGATAGCCTAGAAGAAAATGAATATTTTTTAAAATAATAGTTAAATACATGCTTAAAGAAAAATAATAAAATATATTTGAATTCTGACTTTCATATCCTCCTCACATTTTAATATATTTTAGATAGGATTAATATGACATTCTGTGTATTTGAAGTTTTTGTTTTTTTAACTTGCTGTGGGATATCTTTCTGTATGCTGTGAATATATGTTGTTCCCATTGGTTAATAATAAAGTTGCATTGCCCTATGGCAAGGCAGCTTAGAGGCAGGCGGGAAAATCCAAGGAGAGAGACAGAAAAGAGAAAGGTAGAGTCTGGAGAGACACCAACCTGATGCTCAAGGAACAACATGCCAGTAGACCAGTAAGCCATGGAATATGCGGCAAAATGGTAAGCCACAAGCCAAGTGGCAAAATATAGATTTATAGAAATGGGTTAATTTTAGATGTAAGAGCTAGCCAGCAAGAAGCCTGAGACATTAGGCCATATAGTTTGAAAATAGTATAAGCCTCTCTATGTTTATTTGAGTCTGAGCAGCTGTGGGACTGGGCGGGACACAGGAAAATTTCTAACTCCATTTGGGGCCCAAGATGGGGCAAGAATGTCCACCAGAAACCTGAGAAAGCTTTAAAATAATAATAATAAAAAGATTCTATGCCGGGCAGTGGTGGCACACGCCTTTAATCCCAGCACTTGGGAGGCAGAGCCAGGCGGATCTCTGTGAGTTCGAGGCCAGCCTGGGCTACCAAGTGAGTTCCAGGAAAGGCACAAAGCTACACAGAGAAACCCTGTCTCGAAAAACCAAAAAAAAAAAAAGATTCTAAAATGGAGCTAAAAACAGTTTCCTAAATGTGTCTCTTAGGCAAGCCATGAACTACACTATGGCATGTTCCTGGCATGTGGGCTTGAGCTACAGCATGTCAGATTCCCACCTAGGTACACAGGGGTTTCTCCAAGTCACACAGTTCACTGCGTAGTGGATTTAGCTTTTACTAAGTTTCACTGGCCTATGGCAATAGGCCAATAAAAGAAAAATAAAAGAGGTTTCTGGGCTATACATTGCTGGATGGAGGCATGGACCCACTGCCTCCCAGAGTCAGCAGAAAACATGTCTCCCAGAGCTGGTGGTGAATTACCTCTACCATGTTGGCAAGCTGAGGTGGGAAGAGCCAGCAGCCAGGGCTTTGGTCCTAGCCATGCTGCAGTTTAAAGCAGTGGTCAGAAAATTATTGTAGAAACACAGTAAGAACAGATTCAGATGGAATAAAACTCTAAACAGTTTACAGTATATGTAAAAATGCACGTAGGCTTGGAAGAGAGAGGAAAAGGTGTATCTGTAGTTATATAAAGAAATAGTTTTTAAAAATAAAGTCTTCAAAGAGACAGTAAAATTGACATAAAAATAAGCCAAGTAAAGATGGAAATTGCACAGAGAGTCTGGATTATACTGTCTTTGGGATTTTTGACTACAGAAACACAATTGATTGTAAAGGCTGCTGACTTAAAACAATATATATATAATATATATTATATATATATATATATATATTTAAATGTATCTTGACTTCAAAAGTTTTGTCTAAGGATACACTGCTTTGGAAGAGAGGTTATGTTTTTGTTTCCACACAAGATGAGAACCTGTGCATTGCTTCCAGGCTAATATGGTTTGATCAGCCAAGACCCCCTGAAAGGTCTCTAGTGACATCATGGCCCAGATGATCCAACATCCAGAGTGGCTTCAAGGCAATTGGCTCAGACAATGTAGCCTCACAGACCATTGCAGTAAAGACTTGGCCATAATTCTTAATTTTCTCAGGATCTTCATAAGATTGCCAGTGTTCTCATCTAGCAGGAAGTACTATGAGAAGCTACTCCCAAATTCCCAAAATATTGTTCATAAATGTTTACTTTTATTTAAAGTTTAATTATAAATATAATCTCTTTCTAAAGAAGAAAATGAGATATTATAAATATGATAGGATGAAAGAGTAGATAATTGAATCGACCTTTAAAGAGCAACAACTTGTTTGAAATGTTTTATTTTGCTATGGATTTTAGTTTATTGATACAAATTTAAAACTAATTTTGTTATATTGTATGTATATTTCTACTCTTGTTTAAGGTATTATGTTTATGAAGCTCATTTAACATTGTAATATATAATTAAGAAATAGATAGTAATAGTCATCTTGGATAGTCAAACTTATAGTCATATTAGTTAAGTTTTTTAGGTATATAAGAGTATATTTCAATTAGGTAGGTAATCACAAATACTTCAAAAACTTACAGAATATGGCATGTAAAATGATTTAAAACAGATTTCCTGGACAATGAGACACGTCTGCTCCTGGTAGCATTGATTTACTTCAAAGATGAAGATGAGCATTGAAGACACTCCATGTGGAGTTTATCTTCTTCTTGGCAGAACTGGTTATTTGGGCAAGAGACTGTTCTTGCCTGGACTGATTGACAAAATGTTAATTTCCTGGACATGCAGGACCCATGGGAAAATGACCACTAAATTTTGCCAAAACAAGGTGAGATGGTCCTTCAAGTTCCTGCTTTGCAGAGGAGACTATTAGACATTCTATAGGACATAGGGAGAAACTCTAGGCCTATAGGCTGAAGATGGATGCCCCAACATTGCAGAGGAACTTTGGGTGACTGTCCAGGCAGCCAGCTGTCTCCATCATTCTAGATTTTTGAAAGTTGCTTACAATGCTCTTCCTGTTTATTTAGGTAATATTATATCCTTCTGGGGTCTTTGATGTAGTTGAAGAATAAATCGTTATAGTTATAGTTTTCCTTGGTTATAATAAAAGATAAATTAGATAGGCAACTTTAGACTCATATATAGGATAGATAGAATATTTTCTTTAATTTTGCCATTCAGGACTAGATATTGTGATTGTTATTCCTGCTTGATAACTGTTCTATTATATGTAATTTTACTGTTAAGATTAAAATCTTGCTTTTTTGATTAGGCAGAAAAGGGGAAGTGCTGTGGGATGTCTTTCTGTATTGTGTGAATATGTGTTGCTCTGATTAGTTGATAATAAAGCTGCATTGGCCTGTGGCAAGACAGCTTAGAGGCAGACTGACATCCAAGCAGATAGACAGGAAGAGAAAGGAGAGGCAGGGAGAGATGCCAGCCTGCCACCCAAGGAACAGCATGCCAGCAGACTAGTAAGCCACAAGCCACATGACAAAGTATAGATTTATAGAAATGGGTTAATTTAAGATGTAAGAGCTAACTATCAAGGAGCCTGAGCCATTAGGCCATATAGTTTGAAAATAATATAAGCCTCTATATGTTTATTTGGGTCTAAGTGGTTGCGGGACCAGGCAGGACACAGGAAAACTTCCAGCTACATTAACTTATCCTTTATACTGAAAGCACTCACAAAGAAAATTATGACATGATTTTCTGGTGCAATTTAAGATTTGGGGTAAGCATAAGAGGACCTTTTCCCTATGGGTAACATTAAGGCTAAATAGACTCAGGAAAAATGTGACTAATGCTTGTTATTAAAGGAATAACTTAGTTACCTTCCTCCCTAGACAGCATGCTTCATATTTTATTACCCTTTTGATACATGTTAGTGTCTTGTACAGTCATTTCAATTGATTACATATGCTCAGCCACAAAAACAATGCCTAAATAAAATGTCATTTTTTTCTGTGACTTTAAAAATTTTCTCCTGGCCAAGTTTCAAGTTCTGGTTTAATAATCCATCTTGCAAAAAATATAAATCAATTCCTCACTAGCACTTGACTTCAAAACAGTCAAATACTAGTGTTCCAACGGTTAATTTATAATAAAGTGTGTTTCCAATTGGTGTGGAACATTTTCAGCAACCATTTCTTCTTCAGTCATTACATGACACATCCTGAAATCCACAGGAGACAGGAAACTCTGCAAAAATATTTGGCAGTGGCTTTAGAAGGATATAAATATACATCTCATTATTGGTTATTTGATTATTCCTTTCATTGAAAACATTTTAAGATGTACGTCTAATAGTATATAAAAGTAGATATACAGTTTACTGTATTAACATTAATTGAAGAGCAATTTGTAGCGTATTATGAAAATATTTAAATACCATTCTAAGCTTTTGCATTTGATAAGATACTTAATCATTTTAGAATATATTCAACTATTATTTGACAAATGAATTTTACATAGTTCTAAGTACCATGTAAGGGCGACATAATATAAAGAGTTTGGAACAATATTAATGACTATTTTACTAGGTATTGTAAGGTAATTATATATATATATATATATTACTATGAAAATATTTAAGTTATTAAACCTGTCTTACTTGAAATTTCATGACAGAGAATAAAGATCAGTCTGTGTTTGCTGAGCTCTAATGTTGAAAAAGGATTTGAATTTTCAGTTAAAGATCAACTTCTCTATACATTTTTATCTTCCATGTTTACTGCTTCTATTGTAATCTATCATGGTGACTCATTCCTGCAATTTGTCCACTTGTGAGACAGGCTAGAGGATGGCACAAGTGAAGTTTGCATTGATCTACCCAGTGAGTTTCAGGCCTGTCCAGGCACTGTAGCAAGACTATGTCTTGAAAAATGAAAAGGTGAAAACCAACATACAAACAAACAGAAGCACATATTTTGGACTCTTTCCTCAGCACAGAGAATTACCTCTATGTCTGTCCCCAAACTGATTTTAAAGGTAAGTAAGTATCAGTTGCCCTATAACACGTCTTCTGATAACTTCCTGAAACTAGAACTAAGGTAAAGATATTCTGTGACCCACAATATAGCAAAATATCCCTCAAAACTCTCTGACTTCTCTCCCATGATCATTATATTTTAAACATTTGGTTCATCCCTTCATTTTCAAGCAATCAATATTGTTCTTCAATCTTGATTTTGAATGTATTTCTTTATTAGCCTTTATATTTTTCATGGATGACTTTAGATGTTTTAAAAGGAAATCCTAGGGAGACTGTCAGCCCTCCCATAAGTCAGTCTTTATTAATCACTTGTGTTAAACTGTTGATTCAAGCAGAAGGGTAGAAATAATGCTCACATCTCATGCTGCATTGTATTTTTGTATTTGACTTCTTTTTCAGTGGCTGGAGATTTTATGTTTTCTTTTGGAACTGGTATGCAAGAATTCACACAGTGGAAAAGATGTCTGATTTGAAGAATCCAGCAACTTATATAGTTGTGATTTTAGAAACTGTAATTGGCAGCTCAAGTGCTGGAGTCATTTCAACCCAGGCACTATGCCCATGTAGAGAGCTGCACCTACAAACTGCCTCCGTTTGCCAGCTATTATCTATCCTTCCTCAGCTTTCAGATCTTTCAACTTGAAGTCACAGACAAGAAGGAGATACAATCTGCACAACTCTTCTTTGTTTAGATTTTCCAATTATAAAATTTGTGTGAAAAAAATAGGCTACTCTAAGCAGCTGCATTCTAGGTAAATATCTCACACAGCAAAAATTATAATCCATCAGAGAAAAATATCTACTCAAATAAAATATCCCCAGGAAATCTTTTTGCTTCTTTTATTTAAAATTCCTATTATCATTAAATTTTAATAACAAATTTTATAGTGTATTTATTCTTCATCAGCAATTTTAGAACAAACTTGTAAATGATACAAATATTTATGTAAAAGTTGAATGAATCAATGAATAGAGACATATACATTTCAGATTATTCTATTGTAAATACAAAAGGTTTTTACATTCATAGAACAAATAAGCCATACAAAAAATCTTTGGCTGTTATTAAACAGAATATAAACAATGTGTACATTATGAATCCTTTTTTTTTTAAAAAGGAAAGAAAACAGGAAAAATTCCCTCATTGAATAATTATTTCCTCCAAGGCAATATGAAGTCAGCAGCTCAGATGCTAACATGCTGTGATCATTGTTTTAAATCTGAACCCTACCTGCAAAGTACAACAAACATTTGATGCATTGGTCTCCTTTAGATCCCCCTTTGACATGCATATTTTTCTTTTTATTACAATTGAAACTTTCAGGAATTATCATTATGCATCATCAGTGTGAATATTCACTTACCAATATATTGTGACTGTATTAGAATGCCCTGGAGCAGAATCTACTGTTTTCTGCTAATTCCTTTTGCCCTTTGTCAGCTGAGTTGAATTAGTATCACACTCTGGGATAGTGTATGTTTCCTCAAAATTACATTTTAAAATTCACTATATTATATGGTTTCAATTTAAAAATATTTAGCATAAAGAGCTGTTTGGGTGACTCATAGCAGTTTCTGCAATTCAATCTGAGAATATTTAATTTTTAAAACCTTTTTTTTTTTAAAAGAAAAACACAGCTTAGAAGCAGGGTGAAATTGTTGTGATGCATTCTAACTAAACATGTTGTGAGGGACAGAGAGGGAGAGCAATGAGAGAGATATCTCGACAGAGGGAGCCATTATAGGGTTAGGGAGAAACCTCGTACTAGGGAAATTCCCAGGAATCCACAAGGATGACCCCAGCTAAGACTCCTAGTAATAGTGAAGAGGATGCCTGAACTAGCCTTCCCCTGTAATCAGATCCGTGACTACCCTGTCATCATAGAACCTTCATCCAGTAACTGATGAAAGCAGATGAGATACCCACAGCCAAGCACTGGGCTGAGCTTCTGGAGTTCAGTTGAGAGAGGGAGGAGGGATTATAGGAGCAAGGAAGGGTCAAGATCATGATGGGGAAAAACCACAGAGACAGCTGACCTGAGCTAGTGGGAGGTCAAGGACTCTGTACTGACAGCTGGAGAAGCTGCATGGGACCCAACTAGGCCCTCTGAATGAGAATGACAGTTGTGTGGCTGGATCTGCTTGTGGGGCACGGGGCAGTAGGACCAGGACTTATCCTGGGTTCGTGAACTGGCTTTTTGAAGTCCATTCCCGGTTTTGGGATACATTGGTTGGCTGTGATGCCGGTGGGGAGGGACTCGGTCTTGCCCAAATTTGGTATGCCAGCCTGTGTTGACTCCCAAAGGGAGGCCTTACCCCCCATGAGGAGTGGATGGGAGCAGGGAGGGGGAAGGAATGGGAGAATGGGTAAGAGGGGGAACTGCTGTTGGTATGTAGAATGAAAACAATTTTTAATAAACAAACAAACAAATAAATAAAATCTTACTGAGATGTCAGTGTTTGCTTCCCTTCTCTTTATGTTGTCTTCTGGAAACCTCCCCCAGGAAGAAAGCTGATACAAAGAAAAAAATCAGTTTCTGTTTCTTTTCCCAGTAGGAACTGTATCCCATTTAGTTTCTAATTATTTCCTAGAAGAGAAAGCTTCTATTGCTTATAAGGGCACAAAACCATGCCCAAAGTTTTCAGTTAACGATGAGGTTTTTTTCACTTGATAGGTGTTTACGTCAGCGTTTATCCCACCTTTATCGTGAATATACAGCTCTTTAAAAAACATAAATAAGGCAAAGCAAGCATTGCTTATCTTGAAACCAGCACAGCGTCTGAAACATAAAATGTACAAAGAATACGCCTGGATGACTTAGATGTCGATATCTACATGTTTCATGTGGGGGGGGGGGGTTCCAAGCACATGTCACCCAGCTTTTTTTACATTGGTATTGGGAGTACAACTCAGGCCATGCTTTTGCAACAGGCATTTTGCCCACTGAAACGACTCATCACTTCCACATTGTTTTAATTTTCATTGGTTCTTCGACAATTCCATGCATAAACGCAATGTGCTTTGATCAAGCACATCCTCAGGTGCTCCTTCAGATTGATCTTGACTCCCCACCTCCTCCCAAAGTAATGTCTTCTTTCTTTCCCCCCCAAAAAAACAAAAAAACTTCATACTGAGTCCAATTAGTTCTCTTCAACGGGCATGGGTGTAGGGTACCAGCAATTAGAGCATGGTATACCACAGAGTTTCACAATGACACAAAATGCAGAGAAAAATTGAAGAAGATCAACCCTCCATGTAAAATCTATATCAAACACTCTCTGCACCAAGTCTCAGGGAACATTTCAGAAGAAGGAGAGGAAAAGTTCTAAAGGCAAGATGTCAGTGAAGATTTTGTCATATAATGTTTTCATGACTTAATGGGGAAGTTGCACTCGTGAACTCCTGGTGGCTGTGTTTGCCAGGACAATACCTGCATGATATCTAGCCAGTCAACACATTCAGCAAGGAGAAGGAAAAGGTTCATGAGACATCACCCATACTGACATTTAGAATGAAGAGCTATTGCCATTTGGCCACTGCTAGAGAAGAGAGAGTAAATTATCGTCGGGTCCCTTCCTCCCTTTTACTAGAATTACAGGTACACAAAAATTTTATAAATTAAAAAATTATTTTAATGTGTTTTACCATTTCTTGGTTTCGAGTAGTAAAAGTAATACATTTATTAAATATGGAATTTATAGTAAATCAGTAACATTTGTAATGGGAAGAATAATTCCATGATACCTATGTAATGTCATAATTTCTATAATAAATCATTGGGAGTGCAAATATAATTAATAAGCAATTGTTTTATGTATTTAATGTATGTTTGTTTTCTAATTGATCTTATACATTTAGATTAGAGTGCTGACATAGCCATTAATAATGCTATGCACATGTGTATAATCATTAGTTCTTACCTACTCACAACAGATGAAATTCAATGTACTCCCTATCAAAGACATTGAAATATTTGATTTGTTTAAACATAGGTAATTACAGTTTACCATTTATGAATGTAATATACTTGTTGTAAATGATTTACCATTTTAAATTATTTTATTAAAGCTTTGAAAATGTCATACAATATATTTTGATCATATTCATCCACCATTCCTCCCACTAACTCCTCCCAGATTTTAATCTACCAAAATATACCCTGGGCTTTAAGTCATCTTTAATTTTACATAACCTATCAATTTTAATATGCACTGTGTATGTGTTCCTGAGAATAAGTCCATTCATTGGAGTGCACGTGGCCTACCAGGGGCTATTTCTTTAAAGAAAATGGAGTTTCCATTTTCCCACAACTATCAAATATCAATAATAGTTCCTCAGACAGTAGTAGAACTTCCATTTCAGCGATTTCTTTGACTTGATCTTAGAAAATCTCTTGCAAGTTTTATCAGCTGCTGTTAATTCATATATACAACTGCCTGGTTTTATCTATAAGACACTATTTTGATATAGTCAACCACTTCCTCTGATTCTTACAATGTTCCCATCTAATCTTTCATGCAGATCATTGAACTTTTGTAGAAAGAGATGTGATATACATAGCGCATTGAAGGTGGAGGACTCTAGAGTCTCTCATCCTCCGAATGCTGACCAATCTGAATCTTTATGTATATGCTTGTTAACTGCAAAAACAAGCTACTTTGATGAAGGCTGAGAAGTACATGAATTTATGTGTAAAACAATAAGATACTATACTCTTGAAGAATATAATGCAGCGCTACCAGGATATATTGTCTATCTAGTCTTAGTTCATAAGTTATACGTCTTTTATAATTTCTCAACTAAGGCATTTTCATCTAACAACATCTGACTTTTGTCCAGTAAATTGCTGTCTTTGCATGACATATGCCTACTGATGATTAAGCTGAGTCTACCTCCCCCACTCCCAGTGCCCCATTTTGTACATGATTTTGTACATGTTTTGTCACTGGTTGTCACCCACGTAAAACTCAGAAAGAATGAGTCTTATGGGTCATATATTTTTATATCTAGCAGGATTTTGCCATAAGTTTCTGTGTAGGATTTTTATATTTAGGCACTATCTGACTCTGCATTTAAGTGGACAGAAGTGAGTTGTATGGGTTAAACTGGGAAACAAAATGACTACCAGATCAACAGAATGATAGCCACCCATCTGTCTTATTTTACTTCACCTGTTTTCTGATACATGTTTTTGTACTAAGTTTATAACTTATTAATAGCGATAAAATGGATATAATTAAGAAATGACTAAATAGGTAAGAAAGTCCCAGTTTGATTTTTTTCCTTATTCAAATACTTCTCTATTTGTAAAGGCAGAATTGGAGACATAACCTATGAGATTATTATAGATTTTATCATATACTTTAATTAGATGTGGATTTCTAAATGTACACATTGATATTTTCTACAAGATAGATTTATTAAAAAGAATCTTTCAGTTTAGACTAACTACAGTGTTTCATCAATCTTTGCCCAAATGTACACAGGAGAACTCTAAAACAAATAGCTTTATGTGACAGAGCCATGGATCCCAGGGAGTTCCCATAAATATTCATTGCACTACTAATTGAATCATTTGGAGTGAACACACATAGAACATTTCTTTGGTGTCACTTGCTTAAACTATTTATTTATTTTCATTCCAGAGAAAAAAATAGGCTTACTAGAAAATTGCAAAGCCAAGGCACAATACAAATGCAAATATTTAGTAGCTCTTCAGGGCAAAATATGAAGAGATTTTTGTGGACACTTTTGCATGTGTAAACTGCCCTCAAGAAATCAGAGAGATTTATTAAAATGTATATAAACTTTTATTTATAGGCAGTGACCATGTGTATTTTTCTAAAGAAAGATTTTATTGCTTCTAACAAGTTCCTCCAAGAAAACCCATAGGTCATTATTCTGTTTCTTTAATTCAGCCCTTATCCAACTGCATTTTATTTCTCATTCTTCAGTAATTCCTTAAGTGACTTATATAGGCTTATGAATTTAAAATGGGATGTTTTAAATTGTTAGCTCACTTTAAAATGGGAGAATGGAGAAATAATTTTCTCTATGACATTTGTTTCTTATTAATTTCGTGTTTTCTAGGAATTAACTCTCACGATGATTGATAGAATAGGCTATATGGTTTGACTTATGCAGAATTTTAATAGTATTAGAAAAAGTAAGTACTGTTAAATATATTTGATTGATTCTTAAGATGATTTTAAAGAAACTAAAATAAAAAGAAAGTGAAAAATATCAAGGTTATGATAATCTATACAAGAAAAATCAAAGTTATTTAATAACCTTGAGCCAAGGAGATTTATTGAAAACACAAAAAGAATTAGTATAATTGTAACTAATTAATTATAATACCAAACAGAAGCAATATTAAGAAGAATAGAATGAATAAAAGTTAACTATAATTGATTGGTCATTATATAGTCATTTAAAATTGCGTATTTTAAAAGGTAATAATCTGAATAAATTCTTGCATTAGTAGCATGAGAAAGGAATTCACAAGAACCTTCCAGTCTTCTCTTACAGCACACCACTATGGGATATTTCAAGGTAGATTCCATAGAAAAGTAAATAGGTCTCTCAGAGAACTTAGCAGAAGTTCTGTAAATGTCAGGAAAATTTGGTCAACATTCTTTACATGTTTTATTGATATTTTAAGTATATGGGTTTTTGCCAGCATATATAAGGGAGTGGAAGATCCATCAAAGTTTTTCACAGGAATAAAGGATTAGAAGGAGATGACAAGCTTTCTAAATTAGCACAATGGCTTTTGTTAAATGCAACCATTGAGTGTTCAGGTAAAGAACCTGATAGAATTCATAACTCTCTTTCTTATCTGTAATACCTCCAGCTGTGCTCTTTCTCCTTAGGATTCATTTGGTTATTTGTATTCTTTTATGTGTCCATATTATTCTGGGACTGTTTGCTGGTTCTATGAATTATATCACTAAATTTAGAGGGGAATTGCATTGAATCTGTAGATAATTTTTGTTAATATAACCTTATTCATGTTATTAATTTGCCAATCCTAGATCACAGAAACTAGTTCTTGTGATCTAGTTCCCATTTTGGTTTTTTTTTTTTTTTTAAGTTTTCTTCAGAGAGGCCTTTAATGTCCTTCTTTAGGTTTATTACATAGCACACGCTGAAGAGGATGTGCAGAGATAAAAACTGAGTGGAGATGTAGAACATGGCAATTGTGAGAATCAGTATGGAGATTTCTGAAAAAAACGCGAACTCAAAGCTACTATTTGACCTAGTTAGACGTCTGCTGGAAATTACTCAAAGGCCTCCACATTAGACCACAGACATTCCTGCACTCTCATGTTTACTACCACTTATTTGAATAACAAGGGGATGGAACTGGCAGAAGTGCCTATTATTTAATATGTGGCATCACACACGCACACACATACACACACACACACACACACACACACATGCACGCACGCACGCACGCACACACACACACAGAGAGAGAGAGAGAGAGAGAGAGAGAGAGAGAGAGAGAGAGAGAGAGAGAAAGCCTACAAAAAAACTTTCCAAGGAGGCAAGAGATTTTTAAAGAAAGTACTGAGGATGTGCAGGGACATATGTGATGTAAAGTTGTAAAGGAGACAGGAGATGGGGTTGGGCAAAGAAAAAGGAGGTAGAAAGGAACAATGGAGATGAGTGTTTAAGCCAATTTGGTTTTTAAAATTATTAAAATTTATAAAAAATAAATTTTTAAAATATATTGAAGTTTATTTAAATACTTTTAGCTTGTTGCTTGATTCTAGTACTATTAATTTTCTTTATTTAACTATATTTAATTTTAATCCTATTTATTCATTCTTGTATTTGAACGTATTAAATATTAGAGTACTAAAATCTGAAAACAAAATTGCTAACAAAATTCACACATGTGTTATCAGTTTTACAGTGAAATATTACACATTAACTTAAGGGAAAACATTAAGGGAAAATGAATTTGTACTGAAAACATTGCAATTTTGCTTCGAAAATATTGTTATTTTGGCTACCGGTCAGCTTCCACCAGCCCTGGTCAGCCCCGGAATGGGAGGGTGCAACTACATATGCTGGAGTGTGGTAAAGCTAGAGAAACAGAGCAGTCCGTGCATGGAGAGAGGCAGAACTGGAGACTTGATGACAGTGACAAGTGAGAGAGAGCGCTGAGGTCTGCATGCTGTCATTGCCCACTAGCGTACGCTGGATGGTCTACAACAGCTTGGAGCTTATACATAGGCCAACTTAAATCTGAACCTGAAGTCAGATTTTTTTCAAGTAAATTCATTCTCTCACTCTCTCTCTCTCTCTCTCTCTCTCTCTCTCTCTCTCTCTCTCTCTCTCTCTCTCTCTCTCTCTCTCCCACTCTCTCTCTCCCACTCTTCCTTCTCTTTCCTCTCTCTTTCTCTCTTTCCCTCTCTCCCTCTTTCTCTCTCTCTCTTTCCCCGTCTCTCCATAATTCCTTCTCTTCTTCTCTCCCTTTCTCTTTTCCTTTGGAGAAAATATATTTCCTGTAACTTTCTAAGTAGCACAGGCTGGCCTCACAGTCATTATAATCCTATCTTGGTCTCTCCATTCTCAGGATGACAAGCATTTAACAATAACTCTCAGTTCCTTTTGAGATTATTAAAATTTTACATCCTTTGGACTAGAAAAGTTTCATCATGCTTTCTAGTCTTAAACTAGTTAATATCAAAATAAGAAATGTTTTAATAAATGATTATATAATATTTTGTTGTAAAAATAGTGATATTTTGAGTTTGTGTTTCTATTATGAGAGAGTCCTTATCATTTCTAATAAATGGCATTGTTATAATAAAAATTCAGGTAATAAAATGCTGAATAGTAAATGGCTGGGTTCCCAGTTCTCTACAGAACTCAAGATACATTATGGCAATGAATACCAGAGACACATCACAGAATATTCTCACTTAAATTAACTACAGATAGGTTGTCAAACTAAAGAAGGATGTCAGAAATAGACAACATCATAGAACTTTTCTTTCAGAAATGTGAGCACCTTTAAAGCTTGTTCAGGGAAATTATTCTTAGCACATTTTTCTATCACTCAGAGAAAATCATCTGCACAGTTTTTAGTAGAGCATTGCAAACCGTCATGTACAACATTGGCATTCCCACTACTATGATAAACAGACACCCCAACTCAAAGCTAAGATTGAGCTAGAGGGTCCAATAATCATTACAACCACCAAAGACAGAAGAGAAAGCGAGGGACAGAGCAAAATTAAGACTGCATTTGACAGAAGACAGGTTGCATCCAGCCCTATAAACATATGTCCCTCTTAGTGTCCATCAAATTTTCTCTGAAAGACCCAGGTACTTTCTGTCCTTCAAATCAAGCCCTAGGTCATATTATGTGTGTCATCACCATGAGCCCATGAAGAAGAAATTGGTCAGATTTTTTCCTGTTGTTTTTCGTGCAATTCTCTCTTTGCCTTCTTATATTTATTTAAGGACTCAAAGATCTTAATTATGGTTATTTGTATAAGACTCTTATGCAACCAAAAAAGGTATTTGGAAGCATTCTTATGAGAAAGTTGATATTCTTTTATAGAAACAAGTGTGTTGGCTTTTGAGAAAGGCTTCTTGTTTTATTTTGTGTCACTAATATTTTCTAAAGGTCTTTGTAATGTTTATCTTAATAGCTCTTCCTAAGAAGTAAGAAGATAAGTAATGGATGCTTCATTCATAGCTGAAAATACCCTTCCACCCTTTCCAACTCATGCAGGGAAGCCTTAATTACTTACTCAAAGCTACGAGCAACTATAATACTCTAGGGAAATAGCGAAAACTTAATCAAATACCAAATAGTCTTCACTGTCTTCATTTTATGTATAGTAATGTTATGGGAAATTTTTAATTTATAATATAAGAAATTTTCTCTCTCAAATGATAAAAATTCTTGGCCTTTGTAATTGCTGAATTGTCACACCAAGTTTCCTTTTGAGAACTGCTTTGAAAATCAGTGTTTGTTTCTCTGGAGCTATGCAGTCATAACACAGAGACTTCTTGAGGGCATGGCATTGCAAAATTCTGGAGAACTTCTTTCTTCAAAGGGGAGCTTTTTCTTTGTTTAAACCAAGAAGAAAATTTAGTTCTGTAATATGAAGTTGGAAAAAGAATAACACTTTACAAATATGCAAGTTTAAAGTTTTTATCTTTTATAACTGAAGAAATAAGACTTTTGAAACTATCTAAGTTGAACTCATATGATTCAAGTTTACTATTGTATGTGATAAATCTATAAATATCATCTTTATTCCTTATAAGATTACATGTGTATGTCTTAAGGTGAAAAAAAGAGCAGGTGTAGGCAACAGTCAAAGATCACAAGACAGATTTATAATTTTTATAGGCCAATGATTTAATTGAAATGGTAGCCATCAGTGAGTAAAATAATCCCAGCACTCGGGAGGCTGAGCCAGGTGGATCTCTGTGAGTTCAAGGCCAGCCTGGTCTACAGAGCTTGATCCCCAGGACAGGTACCAAAATTACACAGTCTCGAAAAACCAAAAAAAAAAAAAAAAAAAAAAAAAAAGAGCCAGTTAAGAATATTTGAGGAATATGATATGATTTAATCCCAATTATTTAATCTCTGTGAGAACAAGGAGTATGTGACTCTTACCCACACTGCTATGTATGATCACCAAGTGGTGCGCAAATAAAATCACATTTGTTTAGATATGCATTATTTTCATAAAAATGAAATCAGCATCTAGAAAGATCAGAGAAGTAAGAAATCAGTTTATGAGTACTTGTTTCTAAAAGTTATTTTAACTGTTTAAGTAGAAACTAAGTATATGTGACATGGTGAAGTAGAAAAATGAAGAAAAGGGAGAAATTTGGGACTAATTTTTAGAAACAAAACCAAATACATTTGGAAATCCACTGACTGTGTTGGTCAGTGTTGACTGGCTACAGTCAGATTTGTAATCTAAACACTGAAGATACCCATCTTATTTGAAGATATTATGCTGTTCTAAGCTTAGATGTAGATAAAGAAGATGGAGGAACCAAGCAAAGAGGGCTGAAGGTGTAACTGGACACGTAATGGAAAGGCGGATATAATAGTGGGGTCAAGCTAGGAGAATAAATCCAGAGATTACTAAAGGCACACTGTAAGGGTTTCCTTCAAAAGTCCATCCTGAGAGGATAAGTACAGAGGAAATGTAGAAACAAATGCTTCAGTTCTATTATAACTAATTGGCAAGCATTTTTTGTTAAATTATATGGGAAATATTTTGTCTTCTAATTGCAATTTCAGCAACAAGATAAAATGTTCTCATATATTCTGTATTTCCTTGTCATATGTCCATGTCCTATATTTCCTATGTCATATTACATATGACATACTTAGGTGGTGTGGGGGTGAAGGAAGGACAGAATTACAGAAATCTGTTAAAACTGTATTTTTAGTTACCTTTTATATGTTTAGTACATAAACTATGATGTAGATAAAATAGAGTGAAAACTGAATTAAACCAAAAAGAAAAATTGGCAGAATAAGAAATGTAAATAGCCAAAACATAAATATGAGTTTTATAAAGTAAAAATAAGCATCATGTCTCTCAACTGCAATATGATTATTGTAGGAAAAGTGAAAATCATGTTGATCTGTTGTAGCTTTATTCTAGACAAAAAGTATCAGAAAGCACTGTTTTAGGGCTTTTCAAAGAAAAATAACTGATAAAATGAATGTATACAAAGGGGCATTTATTAGATTGGCTACAGGATAGAGGGTTGGGAGTCCAACAGTAGCTGTCTGCACTGTCAATGTATTATAATCTACATAAGGAAATAATATGATTTTATGAATGATGATAGATGTTATGATTAATAATAAACTTAGAAGTCCATACTCCAAAAAAAAAAAAAAAACAAACGAACTTGAGAACCTGGTGGGTATTTGGTCTCTGAAGTTGGATGACTCAAAAGTCTTTGTCTAGCCCTGAAGAGGACAATTATGATGACTATCACAAATATAAATTGATTTTTTTATAAAAATAGAAATTAACTGAAATTAAAAAAAAATGACAAAATGAAACATTTTCCATTCCAAATTCTTTTATAAACTTGGACCACTACCCTCTCTGTTGCTTTGCTGTTAATATGAAAATTGTTTGCTTGTTTGGTTGCACGATATTCCCCAAAGTGGAGAAATGCTGAAGCTTTTAAGCAGGAAAACTAGTAACAAACTCCTCTGATTCCAACACAGCTCTAATCACTGAGTTTTACAGCTTGAGAAGGATCTGTGTGTGGGAACACGCCTCCTCCTGCTCATTGTAGGGACAGCTTATTCACAGATTTCTCCTCTACCTCTTCTCTTGATTTCCCCAATTTCTGTTACTGGTTCCCTGAATGATTTTATTAATCCAAACTGTGCAACATATTTTTGGTTTTCTGTCTACTGGGACTATTGTAGTTCTCAGTGCTATTTTTCCCCATTGTTATGGACTATCTGCCACCTTTTTCCCTATAAGTTCTGAACATTTCTCATTGTTTGAGTGACTCTGAGGAACATATTATTTTACACAAGATGCTTTTCTGCCTTCCTAGCTTGTCTGTATAACATATTGAATATATTGCATTCTTTTACAAAATAAGGGTTGATATTGGAACATGGATGGAAATAGTTCCCAAGTCTTAGTTCTCTAGGGGCAGTGCCATCTTGTGGCCAGCATCTTGCTATAAACACTGTGCGAGTACACAGCAGGCAAGCTCAATCGATGAGTCATCAGCATCAAACAGAAAATTATTAGAATTTTTTTCAGTGACTTTTCTAATTCCCTGAGAAAAACTAAAAAAAAAAAAAAATATATAATGCTGATGAGGATGCTAAAGGCCAAAAAATGTATCTCCATTAACAACAGCTAATTATTTAGTTCAAAGCACACCAGCATAGGAGGCAAACATGAAGAGTAGTTTGTTTGTACCATTTGTGTACAACTAATACCAATTAGATTATTTAAGAGTCTACTATTGCTTAATATACATGAGACTAAGTTCTTTATATTCTGGCGTCATGTAATCCACTGTCTCTGTCACACAGGTACATACAAACATGTCCATTATATAAACTCACCATTTATATATTTATGTGAGATGATTA
Organism: Peromyscus californicus insignis; assembly: GCF_007827085.1. Taxonomy (NCBI): domain Eukaryota; kingdom Metazoa; phylum Chordata; class Mammalia; order Rodentia; family Cricetidae; genus Peromyscus; species Peromyscus californicus. The sequence goes on from NW_026294503.1 coordinate 16,045,367, forward strand.
TGAAATGATTCCAGTCTTCCTTAAAATACATACACATTCATATATGTATGTATCTGGAAATTATTGGCTATATCTCTATGCATACCTTAAAGATTTAAGTAATAACAATAGCTTTTCTCTCATCTATATGTCTTAGTTTTATTTCTAAAGATTACCTGCATACTATTTTCTTGACATAAATTCAGAAATATGTATATAGATGTATATATTTATACACATGCATGTGTGTATACATCTTAGTACATTACTGTCTTGGAGTAAATATACTTCTGTATTTCCTTTTAAAAATATATTGACATTATCTTTTAGTAATATAAACTTGTGCTATGTATCTAATGATTTTATTTCACAGCTTCCTTTTCTGAGAAAAAGGAAAAAAACTTAGTAGTACTACCTACTCAATGAGATTATTGAGTGAATTAATTGAAAAAAATTCCTGAAACTTGAGCTTTTGGCCTATATCCTGTCCTGTAATTAAATCTTCAATATATTTGGTATGTTTGTAGCTGTTGTCATTATAAATATTATAATTATTACCATTACAACCATCTTCTAATTAAGACAATTATGATGCCTACAAAGGAATAGTATGTAATTAAAATAATTATGTCAGATTTGTCCCATTAGAAGAAACACTTCATAGAATACCCATTTTATTAAAACAAACTCTTCATTGCAGAATTAGTTAAAATCATATGGAAGGATATCTTTAGATATATGATTTATTTTAAGACTATTATGAAAACTTACTCTCAGAAACTGGTACAAGTAAAAATTGAATGTATTTATATTTTTTGATATAGTTATACAGACATTAAAACATTGGTTTCAAGTCAGTCATTCAATAAATATTTTATTTCCAAAATGAGTGTGTGTGATAAATTATAATGCCATCATTGATTATAAATGATCAGTTTAGTCCTTCAATTGTATCTTTGGCTATAACTTTCTAAAATTCAGTTTAAACTGAAGCATATAAGTGTATAGTAGAAATGATCAGTCCCATGTATTTGTCAGTGTGCAATTGCTGTATGTTAATGACTCATTAGTGAATGCCATAACACACATTTCTGACGGTCTTCCCTACCATCTCCCTCACTATCTCTAATTTTTATGAGTTTCTTCTATTCATGATGCCATTGCAAATTCCCTGATATCTCATGAGGATGCTGGATCCTGCCAAAAGACACAGTCATTCCTGGGAATCAATTGAAGTCTTCTCCTAGTTATCAGGAATAGCTAACAACCAGGAAGTGCTGCTGCATCCACACAAATATTTTCACTTCAAATTTCAAATCATTCTAATTTAAGTCTTATTGAAGTCAATCTCATTTAAATACTAGTGGCCCTTGTGAAATTTTCCTCATATCAAGAAATCTCCAATCTACTATTAACGGTTTTCCACTATGATCATTGCTAATGTGTGCAAACTTGCACATAAAATGAGGTCAATTAAAGTATGAATTTTCAACATGCATTGGATAGCTAATATTACATTTTTAATGTTAATCATCTGGGCTAATAAGTAGTACTAATATTAGAAGAAAAGAAATGTGGTAGTTGTTCTTTTACAAAAGTTTAAGGAAGATAATAAAGCTCATTCACTTCCTTGAGAGTTAGGTCTCACATTTGTGTCCTGTATGGTCACTGCACATGAGCAAATCCACAAAACAAATGAAAAAATATATTTACATCACTTAATTCATGTGATCAAATTGAAACTTTAAATTATGTTTGATTTACCTTCCAAAAGAGAACTCTCATGATTATACATGACGGTACTTAATAGAAAAGAATTTGTGGGTCAAAACATTTATTGCCAGTTAAAAAAATCAAGTCATTATCAGATTTTATCCATTTTTCATATTTCCCCCACTGCATCTGTTTTTGAAAAATTTTAATTACTTCATTGTAAAATATAGTAATTTTTATTTTTATTTATTTTTTTCTTTCATTTTTCTTTATTAAGAAATTTTCTACTCACTCCACATACTATCCACAGATCCCCCCTCCTCACTCCTCCCAACCGCCAGCCCTCTTTCCCAAGCCACCCCGCATCCCCACATCCCCCAAATCGAGGTCTCCCATGGGGAGTCAGCAGAGCCCAGCACACTGAGCCTAGGCAGGTCCAAGACCCTTCCCACTGCACCAAGGCTGTGCAAGGTATCACACCACAGGCACCCGGTTCCAGAAGCCTGCCCATAGACCAGGGACAGATCCCTATCCCCCTGCCTGGGTGCCCCTCAAACAGTTTGAGCGAAACAACCAACTTCCATATCCAGAGGGCCTAGTCCAGTCCCATGGGGGCTCCACAGCCACCAGTCCACAGTTCATGGGCTTCCACTATTGCGGCCGGTCATCTCTGCACGTCCTCCTATCATGATCTCGACGTCCCTCACCTGCAGTATCTCTCCTCTCTCTCATCAATTGGATTCCCGGAGCTCAGCCTGATGCCTGGCCATGGATCTCTGTATCTGCCTCCACCAGTCACTGGACAAAGGCTCTATGATGACAGCTAGGTTATTTGCTAGGCTGGTCATCAGAGTAGACCGGTCCAGGCACCCTCTGGACCACTGCCAGCAGACCAAGGTGGGGTCAACCTTGTGGATTCCTGAGAGCCTCCCCAGCACCCTGCCTCTTCCTATTCCCATGATGTCCTCATCTATCTTCCTCCCTGCCCTTCCACTCTGTTTCTGTTCCAGCTTGACCCTCCCATTTCCCTATGTTCTCATCCCCCACTCCTCGCCTTCTGCCACCTCCCCCCACACCCAGTCCACTCATGTAGATCTCATTTACTTCTCCTTCACAGGGTCATCCATGTGTCCCTCCTAAGGTCTTTGTCTGTTAGCTAGCCTTTTTTTAAATTGGATCTTTAATGCATATTTACATAAGTATTATGACTATATGTAAACAGATATATCATACCCAAAGCAGATTGAATTGCAAATGACCATACATAAAACTATATCCTTTAGAATTGTGATAGTCTTACTCTAATCACATTGGACCCTTTTGCAATGATTCTGAATCTGTGCTAGAAAACTCTTTCTCAGTTGTTTCCTGGTGATGACTGGAATTTTTAACTAAATGTCTTTACAATTTAACAGGCAAAGCAAAAAGTATTGGACTGACAAAAGAGGTCATTTCAACATATGGGGGAAAAAAGTAAAGAAAATGAGACATGTTTGAGCTACTGTATACATAATCTTTACTCATTTTAATCACAATTACAGCATGCTACCATATTTTAACCATGATACTTCAAGTGATGAAAAAGAAGAAACACCAAATCTATTGTAACAGATCTGAAACTATTGGGAGACTTTTGACAATAACTTTTCATACTGTTTTTCCAGGTGAATGTTTTGGACAATGAAGTCACTCACAAAGGGATTATGAAAACCTGGTATCCATAGAGATCAATATTTGTCATCCTAATTATATTGTCAATCTGATCTATTTAGTCAATAAGCTCTATCCAAGATTATTTCTTCTACAGGGAATTTGTCAACCCAAAGTAAATGGCACAAAGTTTGTCTCATAAACATAAGCCTCTTTCTTGGCACTCATCTGCAAATTCAAGTTACAAAACAAAGCCTCTTTGACTGTGGTCTGTTATGCATCTGAAATAGCTAAAGGGTTTTGCCTATTGATAACATTAGCAAGTGGATTTCAAAGCAGACAAAGGAGACAGTTAACAGGAGGGTGATTTGAAGAAAGTATCTCAAAACCAAGATCCAAATGAACTCCAGCAAACCTTGACCTTTAACATACAACCTTCATTGTTAAAAGTGAGCTGAGCTTAAATTGTGTCTTTACAATAAAAATGAAACACCAGAGCAGATCCCAGAACAGATAAGCCTTTTTCTATCAATAGTACATAGTAATTCGTACAATAGTAATTTGATTCTTACCTCTTTGGTCAAAGGAGGATATTCTAAAATATACAGATGTGAAAATACAGATCTTCACATTTCATAAAAAATATTGAATTCTTTAAAAAAATTGTAGTAAGTCTAAATTCATATATATTAATTACCTCTTCCACTAATTTTCTGTGCATCTGCTTGACATTCAATAACCAAGAGAATATCATGACTAAAAGTATATTCCTAAAATTTAAATGATGCGAAACCATTCAAGGCAAAATAAGCATCCAAGAGTCTGTTGACTTATTGTAATGTTTAAATTTCCATTTAATGAACTTATTAAAGTTAGTTTGCGCCTAAAACACATTACTTGTTTTGTATTTTTATGTAATATTGAACGATGTGTTCGCAGCGAGGTTGTTTTTAAAGTATGAAATGAAGAGAATACTGTGGACTTATTCCAAAGCAGAATAACTCATGAAAACACCAGTGTTAAATCAAATATAGATTTCAGACTAAACTCTTTAAATCCACAAAATAAAATGTAACAAAAGATTTCATTGCAATACATGTCAAATTATGATCATAGATTATTATTTAGTCATTTCTTTTATCATATAATTAGATACATTTTAAGTATTCTTACACAGTGGAACATAAATATTGTTTATTTCACTTGTAGATTAGGATTGTTTTCTGTTGCTATCACTGTCTTCCTTAGTGAAAAGATAATAACAGTACTTATTCTAGATGGGAAATGTTAGTAACTCTCCTTATTATAAAATCAACTGCTTACAGCTGGCAATTTAGATATGTTAACTTTTGTGTCTATCCTTTTCCTCATTTGCTTGATCAATTTTTTCATTGATAATCAGTCTTTCAATGAGTGCCACCATGTAATAAAAATACTGAAAGTTGTTGTGGGATATTTGTACACTGTGTGAAAATGTATTGCTGTAAATGGTGTAATAAAAAAAACTAAATGGTCAATAGCTAGGCATGAAGTATAGGGCAGAGATAGACTTCTGGGAAGAAAATAAAAGAGATGACAGGGGTCTGCCAGACAGACATGGAGGAAGCAGGAAAGTAGGATGTACAGAATGAAAAAAGGTAAAAAGCCCTAAGGCAAAACATAAACTAATAGAAACAGGATAAATTAAGTTAAAAGATCTAACAAGACAAGCCTAAGCTAAGGCCAAACAATCAAAATTAGCAATAAATCTCCATGTCTTTATTTGGACGCTGGTTGGTGATCCAAAGAAAAAGCATCTACAGAAAGGCAAATCAGATTAATTATTCTAGACTCCAATTTTGAGATATCAAAGGCAAATCAGTTACTGTAATTATACACAAACATATTTTGTTTGATGCAAATATACTTGGAAACAAAATTAAATTGTTGAAGTAATTGAATAATATGAATTCATGTGGAAATAATGCATTTTGGGTAACACATTAATTTTCCATACATCTAATAAGATTTGGATTACCCAAACATGTAACTCAGCAAACAATGAAGGTGAATAGTAACTTCTCTTACAAGAATTGTCTTGAGGGAATGGGATGATCGAGCTGGGAGAGGGATGGAGTGGTAGAGCAATGAAAGCAATATCTTGATACAGGGAGACATTATGGGGTTATGGAGAAACCTAGTTCTAGGGAAATTCTCAGAAATCCACAAGGATGACCCCAGATTAGACTATTAACAATAGTGGAGAGGGTGCCTGAACTAGCTAACCCCAGTAATCAAATTGGTGAATATCCTGTCATCATAGAGTCTTCATCCAGTAACTGATGGAAGCAGATGCAGGATCCACAGTCAAGCACCAGGCTTGAGGTCCAGGAGTCCAGTGGAAGAGAGGGAGGAGGGATTATATGAGCATGGGGGTGGTCAAGATCATGATGTTGAAATCTACAGAGACAACTGAACCAAAGTCGTAGGAACTCACAAAATTTAGAACAACAGCTATGGAACCTGCATGGAACCAGACTAGTCCCTCTGCATATGGAAGACGGTTGTGTGGCTTGGTCTCTTTGAGGGGCCCCTGGCAGTGGGATCAGGATCTATCGCTGGTGCATGAGCTGACTTTCTGAAGCCCAATACCTGTAGTGGGATGCCTTACTCAGCCTTGATGCAGTGGGGAGGGGCTTGGTTCTGCATCAACTGAATATACCAGGCTTTACTGACTCCCCATAGGAAGCCTTTCCCTTGGAAGAGGGGATAAGGGGTAGGGGATAGGAGTAGGCTGGGGGGAGTGGGAGGAGGGATGAGAGGGGGATCGGTGGTTGGTATGTAAAATGAATAAAGCAATTTCTTAAATAAAAAAAGATTTGTTTCACACTGTGTAGAACAGGAAAGTTAACAGAGGCAAAACAAGCTGACTGTAAAATTATCTAGTTATTCACCATTTTCACAATTATTCAACGAGAAAAATAATGCTATTGTCAATATTTAGTATTTTGTAAAACTAAGTCATCAAGATTAATTTGGTGAGAGAACAAATAGATTATACAATGGGACATAGAGGTCTAGAATAGACCCACATGGATGTAGATAAACTGTTCTTTTATCCCTACATTACCAGAGAATTTCAGATTGAAATATTCGTCACGTTCCTGTTAGAGTGGCTGGGAAAATATACTGATTCTATTACCATATGGCAAGGCCAGTGAACCTCCAATATCAGAATAAGGAAGTTCTACATCATCTTCATGGTTCATTCCTGACAGCAGTAGGTAAGAGAGCTAGGTCAAGAAACAGTGAAGTCAATTCCAAGTGAAGTGGCTTCTTTATACCCTTTGGCTAAAAGGAAAACTCGGTACCTTGTTTCAGTTATCAAGAAAGTGTGTGTGGTGGGGAACAAAGAGTTCCTTACTTTAATTACTTTTCCTGAAGGGTTTGGCATTCTAGGATAATACAGGGCTCCCTTGTGGAGAATACTTGACTTTGCAGCATTGGCATGTATAGGCACTAAGGAAGCCTGGCTATAACTCAAACTCAAGAGCTATAGAATAGGGAACATTTACATACACAATGTAAGAAAAACATTCTGGGTGAGATTAACTACCGCTTGTGTTTTTGTGGTATTAGCTAACTTCTTTGGGGTAGAATGTTCCTTCTGCTACCTTCTATATGGCTGGATTTGTGAATAGATATTGTTTAGTTTTGACTTTGTCATGAAATATCTTGTTTCCTCTAACTATGGTGACTGAAAGTTTTGCTGGGTATAATAGTCTGGACTGCTTTCTGTGTGTGGTCTGTTAGTGTCTGGAAAAGATCTATCCAGCCCCTTCTGGTCTTTAGAGTCTCAATTAAGGAGTCAGGTTTAATTCTAATAGGTCTGCCTTTATATATTACTTGGCTTTCCCCCCCCCCTGGAATTTTAATATTCGTTCTTTGTTCTGTACATTTAGTATTTTGATAACTATATGGCATGTGGGGGACTTGCTTTTTTAGTCCAATCTATTTGAGTGTCCTGTAAGCTCCTTGTACATTTATAGGCATCTCTTTCTTCAGGTTAGGGGAATTTTCTTCCATAATTTTGTTGAATATATTATCTGGGCCATTAACCTAGAAACCATCTCCTTCATCTCTTCCTATTATTCTTAGGTTTGGTCTTTTCATGGTGTTGCAAATTTCCTGGATGTTTTGCATCAGGAACTCTTTAGATTTGACATTTTCTGACAAGTGTATCAATTTCTCCTATCGTGTCTTGTATTCCTGACATTCTACCTTCCTTCTCTTGTGTTATGTTAGTGATGCACGCGCCTGTAGCTCCAGTTTGCTTACCTAGATTTTCCATCTCTAGGATTACCTCAGTTACTGTTTCCTTATTGCTTCTATTTCCATTTTCAGGTCTTGAACAGTTTTATTCATTTCCTTCACCTATTTGTTTTTATTTTCCTGGATTTCTTTAGGAGATTAATTTTCTCTTTAAGGGCTTCTATCATCTTCATGAGATTGGATTTAAGATCATTTTTTTTGTGTGTGTGCTTTAGCTGTGAAATATCCAGGGCTTGCTGTAGTAGGAAAGCTTGACTTTGGTGATGCCATATTATGATGACTATTGTTGATTGTGTTCTTTTTTTATTTAAGAATTTTTTAAATTCATTTTATATACCAACCACATATCCCTCTCTCATCCCTCCTCCCACTTCCCTACAGCCTTCCCCTCTCTAGCCCCATTCCCTCCTCTGAAAGGGCAAGGCCTCCCATGAGGAGTCAGCAATGCCTGGCACATTCAGTTAAGGCAAGACCAAGCCCCTCCCCACTGTATCAAGGCAGAGCAAGGCATCCCACCATAGGTAATGGACTCCGGAAAGCCAGCTCATGCACCAGGGACAGACAGTTCCTGATAACACTGCCAGGGAACCTTCAAGCTGATGAAGCTGCACAACTGTCTCCCACATGCAGAGGGCCTAGTTCAGTCCCATGCATGTTCCATAGCTGTAGGTCTAAAGTTCATGAGTTCCTACAAGCTTGGTTCAACTATCTCCATAGATTCTCCATCATGATCTTGACCTCCCCCCCCCCCTTGCTCATATAATCCCTTTTCCCTCTCTTTGGACTCCTGGAGCTCAGCCTGGTGCTTGGCTGTGCATCTCTGCACCTGCTTCCATCATTTCCTGAATGAAGGCTCTATGATTGACTATTAGGGTAGTCACCAATCTGATTATAGGAGAAGGCCAGTTCAGGCACCCTTCTCCACTATTGCTAGTGGTCTAAGCTGGGTCATCCTTGTGGATTCCTGGGAATTTCCCCAGTACCAGGTTTTTCCCTAAACCCATAATGTCTCCCTCTATAAAGATATCTCTTTCATTGCTCTCTCAAGCAACTGAGACTGTTGATTGTGTTCTTATGCTAGTATCTAGTCATCTGGATTTGGAGTTGTTATAGGTTTAGGTGCTTATTTCTGATTTATTTTTCTTAGATGAATGTTTTTGGATTTTTTTCTGTGTCTTTTATGGTCTTCTGGATTGAGTGGCCTGCGGTTCTGGTGACCATTGAGTCCTCAGGTCCAATAGGGTGTCTCTACTTAGAATTTTGTGTCCTGAGTGATCTTTGGTGGTGTGGGTGCCAATGTTGCCTCTGGGGTTTCAAGTACCTGTAGTTTCTCTGGATATCTGGGTACCAACTTGGTGTGTGGGTTCCCTAGTACTGGTGTGGCCTCTAGTAAAGTAGTCTGTCTTTAGTGGAAGGTATGGGATGGACTATGGAGCTCAGGGGAGGAGAGGGTGAAGTTTTAGCATGTGGTAGGTGGTATCTTGCCTGAGAGTCCTAATTTGGGCCTGACCTCCAGTAAAGCAGCAAGAGTTGTGGGCCTGAAGATGGTGCCCAGGGGAGGGTATATTTTGGTATTGTTTGGCAAGCTTTAAGGACTGTTAGCTGGAAGTGTCTTACCTGAGATCTTCCATCTGTCTGTAGTTTGGTCACAGACCAGTTTGTATTCTATCTATTGTGCTTGCCTGGTCTGTTCTTATTGCCTGCTGATGAGGCTTGACCATGTAATCTGTCTTGTTGCCTGTTTACTTCCTAACAAAGGGCTTTGTTCTATATTATTGAAAAGCAGAGAACACAAAGGGCAGGGGAGTAATGAGATATTATTTTCTACAAAAACCTGAAACAGAGATTTAAATGGGAAGAATTTGCTTTGTCTCCTACAACTGATGAAAAATAACACTCTAGAATACAAAGAGTGATTACCATCTTACATCTACATATAGCACCCAACATTTTAAGATATTTTTTCTAAAATTCATTTCAGTCTGTTGGCTGTTTTCACAAATTATTATTGCATCATGTTCATGCAGACATACATTCTACTGGGTCAGGGCATTGAAGATTAAAGCTATACACTTAACTTCTTGTGTAAAAGCTGATTGCATTAGAAGTCTAAAGTATAGAAAGGTTAGTTGGACTGATTTCTCCAAGTCAGGTTAAAATTACACAGGCTAAGTACACAGTAGGCCATTTTAATACACAGTCACAAATGACCTCAAGGCATATTACTAAGTGGATTTCAAGTTCTTGCAAAATTCAGTCTCTTAGAAGGAGAGAGTTATTTTCAGAAAAAATTACTACAGTAAGGAAAAAAATCTACTCATTTATTTCATATTTTAATTCAAACACATTTACTTACTAACTACCAGTGACTTCCACAGTTTTCAGTGTTAATCTGAAACCATCTATTTGGGAATTTCTTAATTTGACATTTCTGATCTCTTTTTGTGCCAACCTGAAGTCATGAATTTACATATTCCTTAATCATGTCTCAGATAAATATCTTGTGTTTTGAATTCAATCTCTTAAGTTTGAGTCAGCAGATAAATTGTCAATTTCATGTACTTAGACCCCTGGTTAAACATAAGAAAATAATTGAAAATAATTTTAAAGTAACTATGAGAACAGAAAGACACCATATAGATACATTTTTCTGTATAGATGTCTGTGTTTTTATATAAATCAACTAAAATCAAAAGTCATTACATAAGAACAGGTGCTGGGACATATACATATATAATTTCCCATTTATAAAATGAAATTTTATATACACAATATAAAATGAAAGATCATTTAAAAGAAATGTTTTTGTAGGCATTGATGAAGAACATTTAGTTTTTTGGGGGTTATTTTTTAAAGTAACTTCTTTTTATTATATTTTACTTATTTTTGAAATTATAATTTAATTATATCACCCCTTTCCCTTTCCTCCTTCCTGACATTTCCATATACCTCTCATTGCTCTTTTTCAAATATATAGCCTCTTTTCTCATTAATTGTTGTTATGTGCACACATACACATATATATTCACATATATGTATATACATATGAATATTTCTAATATATAACTCTGTATAATGTTACTTTTATGTATGCGCTCAGAGATAACCATTTGTTACTGGATAGCCAATTGATGTAGTCTTCCCTGGGGAAGAATATTTTGTTTTGAATGGAAGGTGAATGTTATCTTCTAAGCAGGACACAAAGCAGCTATTGTTGCCTTCACTGAGTCTCCTAAAAATGAACTTGTCAACAGTCAGTCATGGAGATGTGAGAGGAGAATATGAGGCCCCACTCCTCCCTGAAGAGCTATAGGGTGCTAATGGAATTCAATCTGTAGGGAGTCAGTATCTAAAAGGCACACCCACTGGTGAGCTCAACAGATTCCATGGATAACTCTATACCCAGGGCCACATAGATGATGTTCATTGAAGTCAGTGTGTCATAAAATGAAGCAAAAGAACACAAACATGGGAAAGGGACTTGTAGATAGGAAAGTAGATTGACAAGGATGGGACACAGATAAAAGAGGGTACATAGTGAGAATAAGCAGAATACATGTATTAGATTTTATATAGAACTATAGATATGATAGGAAAAAAGGTTAGATTATTGAACCTACTTTTAAAGAGGAACAGCTTGTTTGAAAAGTTACATTGTTATGGATTTTGGTTTATTAATACACATTTAAAGTTAATTTTGTTATTATATATATATATATATATACACTTGTTTAAAGTATTATGTTTATGCAACCCATTTAAAATTGTAATATATAATTTAAAAATACAAAATAATTAGTCATCTATGATAATCAAATTTATAGTCATGTTAGTTAAGTTTTCTAGGTATACATAGATATATTTCAATTAGGTAATCTTCAAACACTTCAAAGACCCACAGTATATGGCATTTAAAATGTTTTAAAAACTTAGACATTTCTGGACAATGAGACATATCTACTACTGGCAGTAACAATTACTTCAAAGAGGATTATGGGCATCAAAGAAACTCCATATGGAGTCTGCTGTCTTTGCGGCAAAAGTTAGCCACTGGGCTAAAAAGTGCCCTAGCCTAGACTGCTTGACAGGATGTTGTATCAACTGGACATACAGGACCTGTTGGAAAATGACCACTCATTTTTTGCCAAAATAAGACAAGATGGTCCTTCAGGTTCCTTCTTTGCAGAGGAGACTGCCAGACATTCTGCAGGACACAGGGAGAAGCAATTGAGAAACTCTAGGCATGTAGGATGAAGATGGATGCCCCAACATTAAAGAGCAACTTTGGATGACTGCCCAGGCGGCCAGATGTCTCTGTCACTTCTAGAATTATGGAAGTTGCTTGCAATGTACTTCCTGTTTACTTAGGTAATATTATATCCTTCTGGGGTCTTTGATGGAACTGAAGACTAGATAGTTAAAATTACAGTTATCCTTAGTTATGATAAAAGATAAATTAGATATGAAACTTTAGACTCACAAAAATAGGAAAAATGATAGAATGTTTCTTTAATTTTGCCAAATACAAATAGACTAGATATTGTAACTGTAATTCTTGCTTGATAACTGTTTTGTTATATATAATTTTACAGCCAGGCAGTAGTGATGCATGCCTTTAATCCCAGTATCCAGGAGGCAGAACCAGGCAGATCGCTGTGAATTTGAGGTCAACCTGGTCTACAGATCGATATCCAGGACAGGCACCACAATTACACAGAGAAACCCTGTCACAGAAAATCCAACAACAAAAAAAGTTTATACTTTCACTATGTTAAAGTTAAAACTTTACTTTTTGATTAGACAGAAAAGGGATAGTGCGTGGGATATCTTTCTGTATGACATGAATATGTGTGTCTCCCATTGGATAATAAATAAAACTGCATTGGTCTAGGGCAGGGCAGGATGAAGCCTGGTAGGAAAATCCGAAAGAGATAATAGGAGAAGAATGATGGAGTCAGGAGAGATGTCAGCCCACTGCCAAAAGAGCAGCAAGATGCCAGCAGATAGGTAATGTCCCAACCGTGTGGCAACATATAAATTAATAGGAATTGGTTAATTTGAGATGAAAGAGCTAGCTAGCAAGAGGCTAAAGCCATAGGCTGTACAATTTGTAATTAATATTAAGCCTCTCAGTGATTATATTACAAGCAGCTGTGAGAGCTTGGGTGGCAGAGATTCGTCCAAAGGCTGGACATGACCAGAGAAACTTCCAACTACAAAGAACAATGTTAGTTGACATAAAAAAATAATATTTGAAATTTTCAATAATTACATACATTTGAAATTTTCTTTCTGTTATGATGTACAAAAAATGTAATAAATCTTCTATGGAAAACAAGGTTTTTTGAAAACTACCTTTGTCTCTTCCAAAATTTCCATTGGGTTACAAGAATATATATATAAAACATATACATATATATTACCTAAGATAAGGAATTTAATTTTGAAAGATTTGCTCAAGAATATACTTTTGGTTTGCATGAGAATGAGAATGGCCCCAGAGGCTCATATCTTTTTAATAATTAAAAATTATTTTATTAAATGATAGTTCAACTAAAATTTCCTACATAATTTGTTTTACACCAAGTGATTATATACAAAAATATTTTTTAAATGTCTAAATGTCATAATATATTTCTGAATGGAAAATTTAACAATAGTGTTTATTCCATATTTTTAGGCTTATCTGACTAATTTTTTTTTCTTTTTTTTTTTAATTTTGCAATACAATTCAGTTCTACATATCAGCCACGGATTCCCTTGTTCTCCCCCCTCCCGCCCCCCCTCACCTTCCCCCAAGCCCACCCCCCAATCCCACCTCCTCCAGGGCAAAGCCTCTCCCACGGACTGAGATCAACCTGGTAGACTCAGTCCAGGCAAGTCCAGTCCCCTCCTCCCAGGCCGAGCCAAGCGACCCTGCATAGGCCCCAGGTTTCAAACAGCCAACTCATGCAATGAGCACAGGACCCAGTCCCACTGCCTGGATGCCTCTCAAACAGATCAAGCCAATCAGCTGTCTCACCCATTCCGAGGGCCTGATCCAGTTGGGGACCCCGCGGTCGAAGAGGACAACCTTCCCCAATAGAGGAGGATCGGTCTTCGGTCAAGGGTATACGAGTAGCTGTGCTCCCCTGCTAGAACCTCCAAACAAGCTCTCGAGGCTCATATTTTTTAATGCTCTGTCCCGGTTAGTGAAATTGTTAGGGAAAGATTAGAAGGTATGACCTTGTTGGAGGAGTTGTGTCTCTGGGGGTAGGCTTTGATGTTTTAAATGTCCATGACTAGCCAAGTCTGACACACTCTCTCTATCTGCTCCCTATAAATTAAGATGTAGCTCTTAACTACTTCTCCAACACCATGTTTCCCTGATGCCATGCCTTATGCCATAACGATAATGAATTAATCCTCTGAAACTGTAAGTAAGCCCCCAATTTAAATGGTTTCTTTTCTAAGAGTTGCTTTGGTCATGGTGTCTTTTCATAGCCATGGAACATTAGCTAAGACAAATATTTAGTTAAATTTTACTTATATAAGATATGTTTCTGTTAAGTTTCTAAACTGCGTATCAGTATTAAAAAATTCTTGAATATGGTTTCTATAATGAAAACTTTGAAATATATTAACCTCATGCTAATATATTTCTCAATTATTCCTAAAACAGAAAGTGACTAGGATTATTAGAGACAAAGTAGAATAAATTAGCAAGCATTCAGAATTTAAAAAAAGGAAATATTATTACACATTGAACGTTTGGTATTTGAAAACCCCTTTAAGTAAGAAATGTGAACAATTATAATTTCAAAGCCAGAAGTAAGCCTTGATATGATTTTGATATCCAATATCTTGATGCATAGGACTCTAAGCCCAATCTTACTTAACTACTTTAGGATACATTTTGAAACACTGAAATTTTAATTAAGAATCAAACATGGTAATTTGCAAATAAAACAGAACTCAAATATGTGTAGTAAAATGCCTGAGGTTAAATAATTGGGAAGCTAAAACTGGACTGTATATTTTCTGACATGTTCTCTTTTTAGCTATCTGGGTTATGATGCTGTCTTAGCAACATCAGTAATATAAATATTGTTCTACTTCATATATTAATTGGGTCTTGGATTAGGAAGTCCAGAGACCATATGTAAGCTAACTAATTAGAAATCCACCCATTATAAACTGTATCTAAGTCTATGATAGACAGTATTTTCATAGCTGTCATTCACACAGCAAGTAGTTATTGGGACTGCAGGCTGTCTCTCCATGTATAATACATGAATTCCTAGGCTGTCGAGGCCAGGCATGTCAAAAATGTAGTCATACAAAGTTTTATGCTTTCAGATTATACCACATAACTCACCTTTACCTTCAGGCATCCTTTAGATGGATTCACAAAACTGGAAGAGGAATTTGCTCATTCTAATAGTCAGTCATCCCACAAGTAATGTGCATCAGGAGATGAAGCTACATTGAGAGAGCTTATTCTCCCCTAGGCACACAGCAGAATTGCTTTCTCCTTATTTCAACCTTTGTTAAAGAGGCTTAGAGATGCTAGCGCAGATTTTGTTGTAAACAGTTCATAGAAATACAATAGGCATGCCACTTTGTCACAGTATGAGCAATTAATAAAGCCTTCTGAAGCAGGGCAGCTTATGCTTACTTTCTGCCTAATGACAACAGTGATTTTAGAATTTTCCAAAGTGTTTGCTGTTAGGTTTAGCAAAATAATTAAGTGCACAGGGATCCATAATATACACTTCTGAATCTTGCTTCTAAAACTAAGCATTGAGAGACCTTTGAAAAGTTCTTGAAGCCACTGCGCCTTTCAATTTTTACTTTAAAGGAGAGTAATGATTTTATGTAACCCTCTTGGTTATCAGCACAATATTATCTGTGATACTTATATAACACGCTTGTTTAGCAGCTCACTATTAGATGTGATATGTAAAACATTAGCTGATGTGTAATAAATGTTCAGCAAATTCCATTCACACTGAGAAACATTCAGTGAGCATAAGGTATGACGCTTTTGGGTATTAAAACTAAGCTACAACCTTTTATGCTTAAGGCAGATAATTCATTTTTTTCAACGAACATGTCATCTCAAAAGCTAAACTAATGTCAAACTAAATGTTATAAACAGAAAACAAACTTAAACCAAGCAAGTGAAGCACTTCCATAATTCAGACATAAGATACATACAAGAATGAGTGAGGCTGAATCACTCGTGTGTGCTTCTCAGTTCAGAGATCAGCAATGGAAGACAGGGAATGATGAGAAATAAAGGGTACAAAGCAGAGGCACCAGAGACCCGGACATCTGCTGAAGGTAAAAAGTATATGACCAAACTACTATTTGATTTTGAAGAAAATCTAGGTTTGTGGAGGAGTGAATGGGAGGTGGGATGGGGGGAAGGTGGAGGGAAATGGGAGAAGGAGAAGGAGGGGGAATGTAGTTGGTATGTAAAATGAAAAAAAATTAAAAAAAGAGAGAAACAACATTAAACCAGATGTGGTGGTATATGTCTATAATACCAGCTCTTAGGAGAAAGCTCTGGAGAAACCATGATTTTAAGGACGGCCTTGCAAATTTGAAGCCATGTCTCAAAATAAATAAATAAATAAACAACACTAAAACAAAACATAACAAAAAGCTACTTTCAACAATGAATTTAGCTCCATTCCTGCTATTTTCATTATGACTGTAATAATGACGACCATGTGTCTTCCTTCTTGATTGAGAACTTGATGGACAGATGAAATAGCAAAATATATAGTAGGAAGGAGAGAGAAAGTTAAATACAGTTGGCAGTAACCATAATGGCAAACCAAAATGACTAATAAAATTACAACTCAAAATGAATCAGAGAACCAAATTTATAAAACATATGAATGAAGTATTATAAACATTTTTTCAAATATCAACAATGGCAAATTAATTAATCTATTCATTTCTAGTGAATTTAACTAATAGAAAATAATCTAGAAAATAAACACATATACTTGGGAATATTAAATAATTTAAAATTCTAAATATAAATTATTTAACTAGTATATCTATCTCTAATATAATAGTTTTATCAATGCTTTGATAAAAATTATTAATGCTTTGAGGGTACAGATACTTTTAAAGAATAATTGATTGAAATGAAAATATAAACTGAATTTAATATTTAGTAGAAAGGAAAATTTTTATTCAGAATACTTTGTGGTGATATATTGTGTACCCTAATAAAAGATCAGAGACCGGAACAAGCCACTAGATTAAACATAGAGGCCAGACAGTAGTGGCACACACCTTTAATCCTAGCACTTGAGAGGCAGAGATCTATCTGGATCTCTGTGAGTTCAAAGGCACCCAGGACTACGTGAGATTGACTCAGTCTAGGAGAGAAACAGAGCCAGGCAGTGGTGGTACACTCCTTTAATCCCAGCACTTGGGGTTTCATGCCTTTGCTCCCAGTACTTGGGAGGCACACAGGCCTTTAATCCTAGCACTGAGAAGGAAGTAATATGGCTGGGCAGAGAAAGGTATAAAAGGCATGAGGAGATGAACTAAAAGTTTTTCACTAAGGTTTTTTCAGGCTAAGGAGTTGGTGAGGTAAGAGGTGGTGGCAGTGGCTTTTTCCTTTGTCTCCCTGATCTTTCAGCATTTACCCCAATATCTAGCTCCCAAGTTTTTATTAAAAGACTAATTAGAATTAATGTTGCATTAATTGTGAAAGGTAATTACAGACTTACAGATAATATTTACTAATTATCACCACACAGATATTTTAATGTAATACTTTTATTTTTTCTGTATTGTATTTATTTTTAAATCACTTCTTTCATTTATTGAGATTATAATATAATTACACCAGTCCACTTTCCCTGTCCTCCCCTAAACACCCCATATATCCTTCCTTGCTTTCTTGATTTTTTTTCACATTTTTTTTTATATTTTTACATTTTCCTGACCTTTATTTACTTTCATTGGTGATAAAGGCACAACTATTGTTTATGTCATACTAAATGGGCATCCCTGAAAACATGCACACAAGTAACATTATGTAGTCTGAGCAGGTTGCATTTATGTATTTAGGGATGTATATGTATTTATACACAAAATATACTTTTCAAAACTATGAGGAAAGAAGAGACTACACTGCATGAGTTCTCTAAATAAGATTGAGGTCCTACTTAGGCAGACATGTTATTGCGACTTCATGGGAGTAGCTCCCTGATGTATCTAGGAGATTCCATCTCACAACAGACTTCTTGTTCATCTGGCTCTTTTCATTTCCACACTCTCTATCACAAACTTCATGAAATATAGGAATTGTATTTGTAGATAAATCTGTTGGGGATGGTCAATGCACAATCATTTCTTTTTGCAGTTTGATGAGTTGCTTTTCTGTTGTGGTCTCCATCTTTTGCAAAGAACAGTTTCTTTATTGAGGGTAAGAATGACACTTATCTGTAGGGAGAAGGATACTGAGAATGTAGTTGGAAGTTATATTGATTTCATAAGCTGGTGGTTGTTGGTCCTCCTCCAAGATTCATGACTTCACTAGCCCTGACCACTGTTAAACAAACAAACAAAAATCTACAGGGAAATAAAAATTCTGAGAAATGCTGAGAGAAACAGAAAATAGTGTTTCCCATGGAAAAGTCCCACCAACTGGTTATCTACTACCAATTGATGAGCCCTGAGATCATATATATGTATGTAATATTATATAGACTGATCAGATTGAGCTCATTTAATTTATATATTGAAGAATGTGTGTGTGTGCAACAACAGTTTAAAAAGAGTCCAGAGGCGATGAATTTAAGAGCAAACTAGGTGGGATGCATGGGAGGGGTTGGAAGGATGACAGGGGAAAGGGAAAAAAATGAGACACTAGTATCCCCATATTGTACATCTACAATTTGCTTTGAAAATAAATCTTAACTATCTATGCATTCCACAGCATAAAACTTAAAAAAATTAAGTAACACAAATGAATAAAATGTATGATTGGAAATGAATCAATCGAACATAGAGCACAAAAGCAGTTATAGTATAACACAAGGTCATTTCTTACTCAGCAGATTGGCCTAACATTTTATGTCAAACAAGATAAGTCTTGTAAGCTCTAGAAGTTAGAACAAAAGAAATACTTCCAACTATGGTGAATGATTCTTAGACATTTAATGAAGTTATAAGTGTATTACTTGATTCAGGCTTAACAAGTGTGATGGTTAACAGTGATTGCAAAATCAATGACGTGTAGAAGAGCCTGGGCAGTAAAGCTCTGGGTATGCCTATCGGGGATGATGTGAAGTTAAGTGACATGAGAAGACCCATATACTCTGAGTAGCACTCTTCCCTGGACTGGGATCTTAGGCTGCATAAAAAGGGAAGTTTAGGATTAGTCATTCTCTTCTTTCTGATGGTGGGTGAAATGAAAGAAGTTGCCTCAAGTTCCTGCCACATTTACTCCTGAGCCATGATTAGCTAAACTCTAAAACTGTGTGTGTGTGTGTGGCTAGAGATTTTTGTGTCCCAGCCTGCCGGTGGTCAGGACAAATCTCTTTTGCCTGCCAGTCTCATAGCTGCTTGGACCCAAGTAAACACACAGAGACTTACATTACTTATAAACTGTATGGCCATGGCAGGCTCCTTGCTATCCAGTTCTTATATCTTAAATTAACCCATTTTTATTAATCTGTAAGTTGCCACATGGCTTGTGACTTACCCGTACTTTACATCTTACTTCTCATGGTGGCAGGGACTGGCAGCGTCTCCTGACTCAGCCTTTCACTTCCCAGAATTCTCTTTTTTCTTTGTCTTGCCTTTACTTCCTGCCTGGCTACTGCCAAATAGGCACTTTATTTATTAACCAATCAGAGCAACACATTCACAGCATACAGATATCCACAACAGTGTGTGAGTCAAAATAAACACCCTATCCTTTAGCTGGTTTGGTCAGGAAATGTTATCACAGTGACATGAATAATGCAAAATTATAAAATCACCCATCATTCAGTTATTAAATGGAAAATTTTGATGTGAGTTCATCTTGTGACCTTAAATTTTCTAAGCTATATCTTGATGAAATACAAATTAAACAATTTAAAGATATTTATTTTAAGTCTCAAAATTATCAATGATTGATTTATTTCTATAAACATTACAATGATGACAGATAACTGATGCATTGACAAAAATTATTTTCAGTTGGAGCATAAATGAAAGATATTGTGATGTATCTAAAACTAACCAAACTTTCTTCTAAATAAAAAACACTTTAATAGAGTTTTTTTACCTTATACTTTTTTGTACTAAATTTTATTTATTTGTAATTTATGTATGAGTCCTCTGTATGCCAGAAGAGGGCAAGAGATTATATTTATAGATGGTTATGAGCTACCATGTGGTTTCTGGGAATTGAACTCAAGACCTCTAGAACAGCAGCTAGTGCTCTTAACCACTGAGCCATCTCTCCAGCCTGACTTCTTATATTCTAATAACATTTTATGTGATATTTCTTCCATTGACTCTCTTGTTCCATTCTCTAAGAATACTTTAGTCATTTTTTAAATTATTTTTCTTGAGATTCACAGTTACATTATCAAGTTCCAATAGGTGGCTCTTTCTTTTTTTTTATATTGTTTTCCAAAATGCAAGAAATAATTGTAGTTGAAAGTTGTCCGGTGTTATTGCCTTGCTTTTCTGACCTCTCATTGGCTCTCTTAGCCCAGCTACCTCACTTCCTCTTCCTACACAGCTCTATTACTTTCTGTCTGTCTGTACAGACCTCCAGGCCTCTATGGTTGGTACTGGGGTTAGAAAAGAGAAAATGATGGGTGATGTCATTTTGTATGCTGTGAATATATTTTGCTCTGATTGGTTGATGAATAAAACTGTTTGGCCTATGACAAGGCAGCTTAGAGGCAGGCAGGAAATCCAGGAGAGAGACAGGAAGAAGAAAGGCAGAGACTAGGAGATGCCATCCTGCTGTCCATGGAGCAGCATGTAATGGCACACAGGTAAAGCCACGGAACACGTGGCAACATATAGATTAATAGAAGTGGGCTGAGTTTAGTTATAAGAGCTAACTAGCAAGAAGCTTGAGCCCTAGGCCGTGGCCATGTAACTTGTAATTGATATAAACCTCTGTATGTTTATTTGGGTCTGAGTGGCTGAGAGACCAGGCAAGACACAGGAAAACTTCTAGCTACAAATAATGCTTGAAATAATGCTTATATATTCTTACAAAGAAAAGGTATAGCCACTCATGCACAGATATTTTTGTATATAGCTATGAGATAATGAAATAATTTTTAATCACATTGTTTTTGGAGTAAACCATATCCGTGCTGCAGAAATAGACTTATAATCAAAACTAAACAGAAGAAAATAACAAAAAAACTTCTACAATATCTACATGATATCAGGAAACTAAGATGATTTATGTCAAAACATACTCCATTTTCACTAGTTCATAGTCAAGGTACAATTAAGTTTAGTTCAACACATAAGTTAAAAAGTTGAAATAAACAATGAGTGACTAGAAACAATTGTTATGAAATAAACTAGAAATGCACAGATGGATCTCTACCTGCTAAGTTCTGACATTTTCCAGTTCTGACATTTTTAATTTATTATTTGGTTCCTTTAGAAAAGACTTAAGGGCCATGACCTGAGACTACCCTCACAACTTTATGATTCACCTTCATGAAAGACATTTTTCTATTTATCCAAGACATTATTTGTTAAATGTTCTATGCTTTACTAAATCTTTTTAAAGTAACATTCAATATTAAATTATTACATACTAGAATGTATTAATTAATATTTACAGAAAATTTCCAACTACAAAATATTTCCATCACTTTATAATCAAGGCATTTACATATTTAAATCTTCTTTATAAATAAGCAGTTTCTAATGAAAATATTTTTTATAAAACAAAAATTATAACAGCTTATTTATATTAAAATATTTGAATACATTAGTAATATATTCTTCTATTCCAGTGGTTCTCAACCTTCCTATGCTGTAACCTTTCAATATAGTTCCTCATGTTGTGGTGATCCCCATCCTTAAAGTTAATTTCATTGTTACTTCATAACTGTCATTTTTCTGTTATTTGTAATGTAAACATCTGTGTTTTCTGATGGTCTTAGCTGACCTCTGTGAAAATGTTTGTGACCCACTGGTTGAGAACCACTGCTCTATTCCCTTCTAAATGCAGTTGAGTTTCATACTAATTATTTTCAAATTCTTTGTTTATCTAATTATAATTTAGGACCTAGTAGCCCATGTTGGAAGACATCAATCTTTTCTGCATGCCATCAATCTGAAGGTGACTGACCTCCTCTCACCTGAGGTCTCTTTAGTGCCAACAGGATGAATTCCCCATGGTAAATTTTGGCTTGTGAATTGTTTACTGCAGATTCTTAGCAGGGTAGTAAGAAATTGGAACAAAACCAGCTGAGCCAACAAGAAACACACTTTATATAATTTGATGTTCAGACAAAAGGCAAACTTTGTTTTACTTATGGACATTAAATTATAATTAACCATACAACTGAAAAAAATTTTCTTCAATAAGTTCAGTAGTATTTACAGCTTTTGAAATCGGTAGCTGAGTGAGCACCAATGCAATGATTAGTCTATTCAATCTGTTATATTTATTATAAATTTGATATTCATTTTAATGTAAAACTACCTAGTGTCTGCTTTATTTATAAATATCATAGTTTTTGAAAGTACTAACCATTAGTGAGGATACCTAAAAAGCCCAAATTGTGGAAATGAGCCCAATTGAGTGCATGCCTTGGGTTTGTAACTTACTATGTCTAAACCAGGCATTGAGTACCAGAGAAAACATCAACATTCACAGAGTTACATGTTTTTTCTTTCAGTTCCCTAGAAGCAAAAACCCAAAGATGTCTGTAAGTTAGAAATAACCATCGATTATACTGTGAGCTCTAGGTTACCCTGAGAAATAGAATTAGACTCTGCATTAATATAACTAGACAAACAAATATAAAAATAAACAAAAATATTCATCAATATTGCTAATATTTTACATTATGGTTGTAAAATATTGAATGAAAGGTACATATTTAGCTCTTATAGTAAATGGCAGACAATAAATACAAGCCATCAGTGGTGTTAAAGCATATTTAGAATAAAATGCACAGATTTTTGTAATAAATCTTAATTTCCATCTAATATTCAAACTATATTTGAGTGTAATATACCTGTATATATATATATATATATATATATATATATATATATATATATTTACATACTGTATATATTCCATTAATACAGAGTACTACATACATAAGTAAACAGGTTGTGATGATAGAATGGTTGATTGTTCAATTAAAATAATTCAAGACAGTATTTATTTATTTATTTATTTATTTATTTATTTATTTATTTATTTATTGGTTTTTCGAGACAGGGTTTCTCTGTGTAGCTTTGCGCCTTTCCTGGAACTCACTTGGTAGCCCAGGCTGGCCTCAAACTCACAGAGATCCGCCTGCCTCTGCCTCCCAAGTGCTGGGATTAAAGGCGTGCGCCACCACCGCCCGACCTCAAGACAGTATTTAAAATGAGATTGTTGTCTATCTCCAAATTACTAACCATGCATTTTTAATTATTAAATAATTTGGCCTTTATTTAGTATGGAAAACACTAATAAATAAACACAGTACAACATTTTTTTTTCATTTGAACTCTTTACTGGCACATTCTGTCCTACCAAGAGCTTTTAAAAACCGTTCAGATATGCTTTTGTATATTTGTTTGCTATTTTATTGAGTACTTTTTGCATCTGTGTTCATGAGGGAAAATGGTCTGTAATTCTGTTTCTTTGTTGAGTCTTTATGTTGTTTGGGTAACAGGGTAGCTGTGGTCTCCTAAAATGAAATGGGCAATGCTCCTTCTGTTTCTGTTTTGTGGAATAATATGAGGAGTGTTAGCATTAACTATTCTCTGAAAGACTGGTAGAATTCTGCACTAAAACCATCTGGCCCTTGGCTTTTTGTTTGTTTGTTTAATTTATTTTTGGTGGGAGGCATTTTGTCTGCTGCTATTTCACTGGGAGTTATAGCTCTGTCTATCAGACCTATATTTAACTTTGGCAAGTGGTACCTATCAAGAAAATTATCCATTTATTTAGGTTTTCCAATTTTGTGTAGTCCAGCATTTTAAAGTATGTCCCTGTGATTCTCTGCATATCCTCAGTGTCATGAACCCACTTTTCATTTATAATTTTGTTAACTTGGATCTTCTCTCTCCATCTTTTAGTTAATTTAGGTAAGGATTTATCAGTTTTACTGATATTCTCAAAGAAGCAACTCTTTGTTTCATTGATACTTTGTTGTTGTTTTATGTTTTACTGATTTCAGTAATCAGTTTGATTTTTGGATGTATTGAAAGACAACTGGAGCCCAGCACTAACCATCTTCCTCTCTATCTGCTAACACTTTACAATTCTGCTGATAATTTGAAAGTATTGACACTCAGTATTTGACCAACAGAGCAGAACATGACAGAATGGCTAGACAGTGGACCAGAGTTATGGCACCTTAGTGAGTGTTAAGTGAACATCTCAGCACTGCTCAGAATCTTCTGAAAGATCTTCATGGTTGTTAGTCATGGTTGTAATTAATGTGTTAAGAAAAGGGAAGTTAAATGTTTGATTATTTCAGATCCAGGTATTCTTTCGGAATGAAACAGATATTTATTACTATTTATTTTATATTTTTAAAAAATTTATACATCTTTATTTAAAATAGAATTATTTCATTTCTTCCTTCCCTCTCCTCTCTCAAGACTCTCAGATGTCTCCTATCCACAAATCTTTCAAGAACACCCCACTTCCAAAGTGATAGCCTGTTTTCTTTATTAGTGTTACATATATATGTACATATATGTATATATAGACAAATATATAAATACAACCTCTGAGTCCATGTTTGCTGATTTTGTGTAGACGGTTTAAGGGCTGATCACTTCATATTGGATAACCAATAAGGTTTCTCATTCCTGGGATGGGTTAAGGTTAACTCTCTGTCTCCCAGCAGCCATTAGTTGCTTGTAGTTCTTTTTCTCAGGAAGGGACACTGTGGAAACCCACCCCACCCCCATTAGCATGTCTATTGATGCTGTCATGTTCTGGTCTTCTTTATGTTATAATTTCTAGGATAGACTGTTTCATAGCAGACTTCTTGGTGTTCTGACTCTTACAATGTTTCTGTCAACTCTTCCACAATGTTCCTTGATCTGGGGATATAGGGTTTGTGATGTAGTTGTACTTGTTGGGGCTAATGTCTCTCTGTTGTGTCCTTTTGCAGTTTGCTATGATGTTCTACATTTTTTTTTTTTTTTTTTTTTTTTTTTTTTTTTTTTTTTTTTTTTTTTTTTTTTGGTTTTTCGAGACAGGGTTTCTCTGTGTAGCTTTGCGCCTTTCCTGGGACTCACTTGGTAGTCCAGGCTGGCCTCGAACTCACAGAGATCCGCCTGGCTCTGCCTCCCGAGTGCTGGGATTAAAGGCGTGCGCCACCACCGCCCGGCGATGTTCTACATTTGCTGTAAAGAGAAGAAGCATTTTTTTAAAAATGAAACGTATTGTTAATAAAAAAGAATAAGATTTACAATGTAGTAAGGAAGTTTGTTGGTACAGCAATGTAGACATAGCAGATTTTTTTCTAATTTCGATGACTTCACTAGCCCTGGAAAGCTGGCTAGGTTTTCAGTACAGTGCATGCTTTCCCTCCTGTTGAATGGGCTTAATCCAATTAGACAGTTGTTGGTTATCAAAACCAACATATCAGTACCACTTATTGCACCTTTCTGGATATTTTGCTGTGCTGGTTATTTTTGTGACTCAGATATTGCATCTGAATAGGGCTACTAATTGCTTCCTTCTGTTAGCATCTTGCATAGTATTTTCTGGTTCTGTGAAAGATAGACTTTAGGAAGGAAGCATTCAGGTTAGCTCCAGCTCAAATTAGCCATTGTGGTCTTGGTAGCTATAGGGTATTACCTTCAACCTCTGAGAACACAAGAAAGGACTACATCAATAGTCTATATTATTCTTTGATTAACTTGAAATATCCTGAGTACACACACACACACACACACACACACACACACACACACACACACACAGCATACATATATGTTTGATAGTCTATATGATTGATATATTATATAACCATGATTATATGCATATGTAATAATATACATGATACATATTGTTATATATAATTTTAGGTAAATAGAGAATAATAGGATTCCTTGAGGCTTTATTAAACAACCTTGATGTCATATATCCTTTGCCCCTCCTTTTCCTTCTGTATTGACCTCCCTTCTCCTCCTAGGTGGAGCCTCTTTACTGTTTCAAATTTCTCATTTCACCTGCATTCTATATTCCCCTCTCATACCTCCACTCTCTCCACAATTTATGGTCCATTTTTACTCTTCTCCTTTCTGTATTTTTCTATGTTGTATACTCACATCTGAAGAATTTGGAGTTAGGAACCACAGATGAGAGTGAAGATGTGATGTTTGTCTTTCTGGGTCTGAGTGAGCTCACTCGATTTAATCTTTAATAGGTCTATCCACTTACCTACAGATTTCATTTTTCTTCACAGTAAAATAGTATTCCACTGTGTATATGTACATCATTTTCATAATCCATTCGTCTGTTGAGGATATTTATGTTGAAGAAACAAATATTTTGTGCAGTTTATCTGGGTAAATGAGTATAAGACTGAAGAGCAGAAAATCATAGACTAAGAACAGATGGCCTGGATTTTCATCCTCACTAATTATTTGAAGAAATATTAATTACGTATAAAAGGAGAGATTCTGTAGGGAATTCAGGAGTTTTCTCAGTCAGTTAATTGCTATTTCACTTAATTATTCAGAAATCTCTTCAAGATTTATTTATTAAGTTTCTCCCATGGGGTTTGAGTTGATACAGAAAGGAACATATTAGACATAGTCTGGCATTCAGAGTACAACAGAAAAGATACTTAGACAGCTGAAGAGATTTGTTAATGACATTTTGTTACAATTTTGTATTTATCAGAAAATTAAGTATAGTATAAGAATCCCCAAAACTCTACATCATAAAAATGGTGCTTTAGTTTGGCAGGCAAAGGTAAGCTATGTTTTGACAAATAATGGGAATATAGTATAGTGATATAAAGACCTTTTTTCCCTAGCAGCATTAGGAAAAAATACTCAATTGAAAATTTAAAAATGTATAATTCATCATAGAAACTTAAATGGTACAACAGAGTGTCTGAGAGGTCAGTGCAAAATCCCGATGAAAGCAGCTGTGTTCATTGGAAGAAACTTGCATTACCACAGATAACTTGATTATTCCTTGCAGTCAGTTCTTGACCTCTAGCAAACTGCTCGTTTGGGTAACGATAGGATGTTAGTGAGCCAGTTCCTCAAGACTGTGAATATGAGGATGACTGCTTATTTCCACAGGTCAGCCTGGGGCTCTCTTTCTTGCTTTCCTTCTTGTTTCACTTTATTCTTCCCAGCAGAGGAAGTGACTCTGGGACTTCTTTTAGTCATGGAGCTGATAGCTCTTGGTCAGTAGGCTTTCTGGCAGTTGACTCTTTAAGGTCATGTTTAACTTTCAGCATTAGTAGGGATAGGAAATGTTGTCTTAGGGGCCCAACACAGCCGTTGCTAGCAGGAAAGCACAGCAACTGTGGGTGCTTAAATAGGGTGTGAAGAAGATGGGCGCTATGTACAGTCACTTGAGGATGGGGTGGGGCTCATGTTGCCTCACTCTTTCTTGTTGAACTACTGGCTAAGGATGGATGCTGCGGCAGGGGGTGGGGTGGGGTGGGGTCAGCCATTGTGTTCAGTTGAGCATCTATTGGGAGCTCACCAGGCTCTAATGCAGTTACAAAACAGTGGATCAACGCACACTGGGTTGGTTGAAATCAGTAGGTCACAAAACAAAACAAGAAGACATGAACATGGAAAAGGGACTTTCAGTAAGTACGGAGGTAAATTAAGATAGAAGGCATATGGTCAGAGTAATCAGAAATATATATATATATATATATATATATATATATATATATAGGTGTGTGTGTATATATATGACTATTAATGACTAATTTTATAATTAAAAAAACAAAAAAGAAAGAAAAAAGTATTTCACTCTGTTCTGATACTAAATTATATGCTTCTCTCCTTTGATCATCCTTTAAATCAAAAACTGTTAGTCATTAATAATGACTGCAGCAGGTTCAGATCTCAGAGATAAAAACCCAACAAATTATGCTCTGTAACTAGATGAGTCTATAACTATATACAAAGAGTTTTTTCCTCATAATATATAATATTTATGTCCTTAAAAATACATCTTTAAGAATCATGAAACAAATTTATTGCAGAATGTTTTAAAGGTGCACAAATTGCCATCCACATAGGTTTTCAAAAATATGGATAACAATAACAATTACATTTTCTACTATGGAGCATCAAATAGTTAAAATATCTCTATAAACTTTTAAAATCTGAAAAAGGTAGCTTAAATTTTTAAATTATTTTCTTGGTGTTAAAGAATTCTAAGTTTACTCTTCATTCTGAATTGGAATTACAATACCAACTCTACATTCAAGATAAAGTTTAATTTTATAGAATAGTCATGTATAGTAAATTATTTTTCATTAATACATGAAGAAAACAGAGGAAGAGGAAACCTAATCCATCTAAAGTGAAGGTGAAAAAGAAAGAAAAACCTAATCATTAGGTAATACAAAGTAGACAAGCATTCTGTGGGTTGTAAATGATGCTAAATACATACCTCTATAGGATATGCAGCACTGCTAAGGCTAATTTCAAAGCCATCTAACTACTAAGTTCTTCTTTGGAATATTGCAATATCATAATGGCAGATCCTTGACCCAACTTAAAACATCCTGCTATCAGATCCCATGGCTTCTTCACTCAGTCTCATTCAGTTAGTTACATGGTGTGCAACCACAACTCAACACAACCAGAGAACTAACATTAATCTAGTCTTTTGTCTCCCAGTCTATATAACTTCCTGGTATATGGTTTTTCCAACACACACACACACACACACACACACACACACACACACACACACACACACACACACACACACATTTTAATATGGACTCATGTAGCACAGTTTGGTTATGACATGGCTTCCTTTTGATGGTTTCTCAAGATATCCACACCTCTATTAGCTACTAGTTATTGCCTCTCCATCCTTAGTAGTTATAAGCCATGGTTGGATAGGTTCTTCATTTCAAGAACTTTGTTAATCAAAAGGTTTACAAATGCAATAATGCAATATGTTTTGGAGGATCGATAATCTTTTTTGAAAATATTATCTTTTGATAGTGTTGAGTCAACACTGAAGGATATATTGTACATACTTTCTATGATCTCTACTGAACTCCACTGATCTAAGTCTTCTCCCCAGTAATGCCGCATAATTATAATTATAGGGCAATGTGATTTCCTGGATATTTATCCAAATTATTTTGTATTCTTTCTTTGTTCCTTTTTACTTCTCAATTATATTTTATTTTGTCAATGAACCATTTTGTTTATTAATTATCGAAGGATAGCTGTGTTGCTTAAAGCTTTTGCTTATTATACATTAAAAACTCATGTCCAGGGCCTGGTATGAATATGTTTCTGTGTTTCTCTAATGGATATCCAGAGTGTATTCTCAGCTGATTACAAAGGTGAGTTCATGTTTAAGAAACTAATTGTTCCCAGATTTTGATGATGGATGTATTATATAACACTCTCATATGAATAGCTCCAGCAACATAGGGATATTCTAGCTGGTCACATAGTAATGTTTTCATGTGATTTTAATTCACACAGCTTCAGTGGATATTTAAGTGGATTTCATTTTCACATACAGATATGACATCTGTACAGTATTTTTAAAATGTTTATCAAGTTAGGGTCTCACTATTTAGTTTAGACTAGACTTGAATGTATGATCTTTCTGCTTCAATCTTCTAAGCACCAAGATTACAGGACTGAACTCTTGAAAAGCTCCTTAGGCAAATGCAGCTTCATCTGTTAGTCTCAAATCCTAGTTAGGTTCTTTGCTTGCTTCATTTTGATATTGAGTCTTAAAGATTTAAAACACACTTTGGCATGAGTTCCTGTTTGATTGTGTGTATTACAAAGATTTTCAGCCTGTCTGTAGCTTGTCTTCTCCTGCTCTTCACATGGGCTTTCACAGAACAAGTGTTTAAATTTGATGAGTGTGGATTATTAACAGTTTCTTCATCAGCTTCATTTCTAGAGCAAAAATCTAAATATTTTGTTACCAAGCATAGTTTCTACATTTACATATTTAAGAAAATAATTTTAATTTTATATATTATGTTGTAATGAATAATTCTTTTGGAATTAATTTGGGCTTAATGTTTAATTTTCATGCCAAGGCTTTCCTTACTGTGGTTGATTTTTCCTCATCAATCCATTTGTTGGGAATGCTATTTTTTTCTTCAAGTTATATACGTGGATTTTTGGAAATTTAGGTAGATGTATTTGTGTGAGCTTGTTACTCCACAATTCATCCTCTTTTACTGATTGCTTTCCTGTCCTTCTGCCAATGGCATATTTTCTAGTGTAGTAGAACTAGATCTAGATTAGTGTTGTGTAGACTAAAATATCCTACCTTTTAATTTAGTATTGATTTCCTTTTCTTCAACTAATAGGATTTGTGTCTTTCCACACAAATATTTTTATGGATTTTGACTAAGTCTAAAAAACATTAGCTGAGACTTAGCCAGCAAGTGACTGAAACCTGATGAGTTTGAAGTTAACTGAGATCTGGACATGCTGAGGTTTGCATTATGTAATCATGGACTATCTCTGTAGCTACTAATGCATCCTTTGATTTCTTTCATAAGCATTTGGAATTTTAGATTATATAGTTTAGGTGTTGCACTATCTAATTAGAACATTTTTTTGGTTGGCAAGTGGTGGAGGTACCTGCCTATAATTCCAGAACTTGGAACACTACAACATGAAGTTCACATATTTGACACAGCCTATTATATGTGGCATGATTCTAGCAACAGAAAACACAAAAAATAATACCTTTCAGCAAGTGAAAATTGCATCATTTTGCTAATTTTCATATTTATGATAAAATTGCAACTCATAAAATGATATTGATTGATGTGTGTTAATCATATATTCTGTAACCATAAACAATTTACTAGTTATTTTAGGATCACTTTAGGTGATCTATTCTTCTCATGATTATCACAACATATGGTGTAATATAATTTTAAATATTCTGTTTGATTATTATTTTTAAATTACTTTTTTATGAATGCCCAGCCTTAGCTTGGCTTGTTTCTAGCCAGATTTTTTATTTTTTTCATTTTTCTTTATTAAGAGATTTTCTACTCACTCTACATACCACCCACAGATCCTCCCTCCTCCCTCCTCCCTCCTCCCAAATATATAAAGAACGCAAAAAGCTAGACTTCAAAATACTGAACAATCCAATTAAAAAAAAATGGGCTACAGAGCTAAACAAAGAATTCTCAACAGAAATATGTAATGGCTGAAAGATATTTTTAAATTACTTTTACTGTTTTTTGTTAACTGTTCAGTAAAATTACTGAGCCTTGGCATCCTGTCCTTATTCTTGTCATTTGGAGTTTTTCATCTTTATTTTTCTAGAGGTAGCAACTAGGACATTTATTTTTTCCAAATGCAAAAAAAAAGATCAATCTAAAATCGAGCATTCTTAAAAAAATCAACTTCAACTGTACTTGGAATTTTAATGTAAAGGGAGAAATATGCTGATTTTTTAAATGAATATATCAAAGAGCAATTTTGTGACTTTAATGTAGCCATGACTACTTTCTTCACTGTGTTAAAGTATACAAAGCATGAACTTCTACCTCTTCAAAGCATTCACTCAAGCTTTTCAGTAATGTCAAGTATATTTACGTGATTCAGCTGCCTCATCTCAAGGAACATTTTTAATCTGCAACATAGAAACTCTATACCATTAAAGAGCTCCATGTTCCATCTACACCAGCTTCTCAGACACTCTCCTTTCTCCTTGTGATTTGATTACTTTATGTGTGCTACAAATTTGGAATTTACAGAAGACAATTTATCAACTATGGATGTTACAATTAAATTAAAAATTGTGTATAATAAGGATTTCAAGGTTTCAAAGTGTCCCACAGTATGTCAGGCAATTAATAACTTAAAGAGGACATGGTTAATATGTTAAGGCATGTAGAACTATTAGGAGAGAAATGAATAATTTCTAAAAATCTAGGGTGGCGATATAGTTGAGTGGCAATAAGTTGCCTAGTATATTTAAAAATCCCTATACCCCCCCCAACACACACACACCACTAAATCAAGCTACAAGAGAACAATCTAATGAACAAATTGGACTGTTCACAAAGTTAGATACATAAGTAGTGGATTCACATTTTCAAAGACAGTATCTCAATCATTAGTGGTAGTAGAAAGCACAATACAGTATCCTGTCTTATCTGTTAGATGGTCAGTCTTCAAGTTCACAGTAACAATGTATAAGAGGAGATGGAGAGCAGGCATGTATCTTACATAACTGACAGACCTGTAAATCAAATCAGCTTCTTTGGAAAACTGATTGGTTTTACCCTGTAGGTTACTTATGACCCCATGATTGCATCCTTGTGTATATGCTCTAGAAAATTCTTGCTAATGTCTTATAAAAATGAGTGAGAATATATACACAATGATAGTTTTATGGAAATGCTAATGTACATCAACAACAAGAGAAAATGGCTGGCATCATTTATTGATTGCCCTATTAGCCAGGATAAAAATGTACAATTTTATCCCCTTAAATAAATATCACCACTACATAGAAATTAATATTTTATTTTAGGGATATGTCCACTAGGTAGAATTTTACACACAAAAAAGCTGTCAAGATGAGTTAGTGGTTAAAAGTACTTGCTGCTTTTCCAGGGGAATTGGTATTGGTTCCCAGCACCTACTTCAGATGGTTCACGACCATTTTTAACTCTAGCTTCAAAGGATGCAATGCCTCTGTTCTCCACTGGAACAAGTACTAACACGGACACACATAGGTATAGACACAAATACCTCTTTGATTAATTAAAAAAATAAATCTATAAAAATAAAAAAGTAAAGCTCAGTAGGAACTTCTTGATACATTTAGCTGTGATCTCAAACAGATTATATACAGTTTTAAGAAACTCCATAGGCTGAGAATAAAAGTGGGGAGAAGATAATGCTGAAAACTTGCTTGGTGTTTACTAAGTTAAAGTTAGGCAGAACCAAACTCTCCTGTGCTGCTACTGTACAGTGGGGGGCAGGGAGAAATTCTTAATAATTATTAATTTACCAATTAATAAATGATAAGAAAAGAAATTATAAATAACTGGGAGATAAATGCATTTACCTGATTGTAGCTAGAGTTTTCCTGCCTGGCCCACAGTCAGGACAAATCTCTCTCACCCGCCAGTCCCAAGCCACTCAAACCCGATCAAGTAAACACAGACACTTATATTGGTTTCAAACTGTATGGCCGTGGCAGGCTTCTTGCTAACTGTTCTTACAGCTTAAATTAATCCATTTCTATTAATCTATACCTTGCCACGTGGCTTGTGGCTTACCGGTACTTTACATCTTCCTTGTCCTGATGGCGGCTGGCAGTGTCTCTCCGACTCAGTCCTCCACTTCCCAGCTTTATTCTCCTCCTTGTCCCGCCTACACTTCCTGCCTAGCCAATGGCCAATCAGTGTTTTATTTATTGATTAATCAGCAACACATTTGCCATACAGAACATCCCACAGCACTTCCCCCATTTTTTTTTTCAAAAAGGAAGGTTTTAACCTTAACAAAATAAAATTACATATAATTTGGGAATTTGGGCGTAGCTTCTCTTACTACTTCCTGCTGGAGGGGGGCGCTGTATCTTATGGGGACACAAAGAAAATTTTAGGATCATGGAGTAGTCTGTGAGGCTGTATCGTCTGAGCCAGTTGCCTTCAAACCATTCTGGATGTTGGATCATCTGGGCCATGATGTCATCGGAGACCTTTCAGGGGGTCTTGGCTGGTTAAACCTGATGTATCTTA
The DNA here is from genome assembly GCF_007827085.1 of Peromyscus californicus insignis. Taxonomy (NCBI): domain Eukaryota; kingdom Metazoa; phylum Chordata; class Mammalia; order Rodentia; family Cricetidae; genus Peromyscus; species Peromyscus californicus. The sequence goes on from NW_026294503.1 coordinate 16,079,182, forward strand.
ATCTGGAACAAATCCATAGCCTTTGGCTTTCTGTGGGAACAAAAGAGACTCTTTTCCAAAGCAACATATCCTTATATCCAAATTTTGAAGTCAAGGTATCTTTAAAATATACATATTGGTTTAACTCAACATCTTTTATGATCAAATGTTTTTCTGCAGTTAAAAATCCCAAAGACAACACAATCCAGATTCTCTGTGTAATACTCATCTTTATGTGGCTTATTTTTTATATTAATTTTACTGTCTCTTTAAAGACTTTATTTTTTAAAACTATGTATTTGTTTCTATAACTGTATATATCACCTTTTTTGTCTCTTTTAAGCCTACGTATATTTTACACACATTTTAAACTATTACATCTGAATCTGTCTTATTGTGAATCTATTTCTTTAAACTGCAGCAGCTGTGGCTGCTGGCTCCGTCCACCTCAGCTTCCCAACATGGCCGTGGTACTTTACCGTCAGCTCTGGGAGCTATCATGGGTCTATGCTTTTATCCAAGCAGCGTATAGCCCAGAAACCTCTTTTTTTTTTTGTTTTGTACGAGCAAAGTCTAAATCCACCATGCAGCTTAATGTGCCACTTGCTGAAGCCTCATTCTCACCATACTGCAGGTCGAGCGCACACTCCAGGAACCCACCAGTAGCTCAAACCGACAGCTGCTGCTCATTTGAGAGACAATTAGGAAGCTGTTTTTAGCTGTTTTAGAATCTTAGTTTTTAGGTGGAAACTCTTGCCACCATGTTGGATGCCATTTGTAGCTGGAGTAAAAATGTGACTGAAGGGAAAGCTTTAAGAAATTACATCCAAGCACCATTTCCCAGTCCCATTCTCTGTTTCAGGCTGCAATTTAAGGATGTGAGTTCATAGCCTCCTGCTTTAGCTGCCATGTCTGACACTTATTGTCATGCCACTTTCATGCTGATATTGTATCCCTCTGGAACCAAGGGCCAAATTATACTCATTTATAAGTTGATCTGGACATTATATCTCAACAGAAAAGGAAATAATACAAATACATAAAATTTTATAACTGAATTAGATATTTCATGCAATTTAAGAGAAGTACAAAATCTAATACTTTTACATTACCATTTAAATCAGTAGTGCAAGTTAAAAAATTACACAAAGAAACCTTGTCACGAGAAATAAAAAAAAAATAAAAATAAAAATAAACAATAGTGCAAGTTTTTACAGTTCTGGAGGGAAAGATACCCCAACTGTCAGAAGTTAGCTTTTACCTAGAACTATGAAGGGAAGATATCCGGGATGCCTACTGCTGTGAGGGAAAAGGTAACCTGAATATTGAGAAGTCAGGCTACACCTGATGCTGTGCTTCAGTGGGAAACAGTCTCCCTGCCAAAGGCATTAATCCTGCTCCTCTCCAAAAGTGAGCCCTTGCAGTTGGACTCTGCTCCACACTGCTAAGAGAGTTTCCCAAGAGAGATGTCCATTGCTGCGGAACTTCTTGATACATTTAGCTGTGATCTCAAACAGATTATATACAGTTTTAAGAAACTCCATAGGCTGAGAATAAAAGTGGGGAGAAGATAATGCTGAAAACTTGCTCGGTGTTTACTAAGTTAAAGTTAGGCAGAACCAAACTCTACTGTGCTGCTACTGTACAGTGAGGGGCAGGGAGAAATTCTTAATAATTATTAATTTACCAATTAATAAATGATAAGAAAAGAAATTATAAATAACTGGGAGATAAATGCATTTACCTGATTTAAATTAAAGAGTGGACACCTGTATGGAAGCATCGTATCTTAACTCATTCATAGGCATAATTTCATGTTTTCTATAGCAATTAAAAAGCTAATCTGAATAGAAAAAGAAATGTATTAATTTTCACATGGCAAATACTTTCCTAATACTTATGTATCTATTCTATGACAACTTGCTTATTTAATACATTATTACAGTTGCCAATAGGACTGGACAAGGACTTCTGGATAACCGAGACAGTTGTTTAGCTTGAACTGTGTGTGGGGTCCCCAGGCAGGGGGATCAGGACCCATCCCTGGTGCATAGGCGGGCTTATTGGAGCCCAGTGCCAAGGGTGTGACACCTTTCACAGCCTTGGTGCAGGGGGAAGGGGTTTGAACCTGCCTCAGCTGAGTGTGCCAGGCTCTGCTGACTCTCCATGGGAGACCTTGACTTGGGAAATGTGGGAATGGGGGATAGGTTGCGGGGGAAGGCTGGGGGGAGGGAAGAGGGAAGAGGGGGGATCTGTGGTTGGTATGTAAAGTGAATACAAAATTTCTTAATAATAAAAAAGGATAGAATAGATAAGCTAATAATAGACAAACATTTGAGAGGAATCAAGGTAGAAGAACTAATCATCACACCAAACCTCTGTTTGCCTTGTTATTTATACCTCATCATTAATTAACTGCAAACCCTGGAGAAGGACCCAATCTGGCTCATCTCTGTTCTTTCATGTAACATCATGATAATGCTGTATTCTCTAACATAGTTTGGACTTATTATATTGCAATTATTCAAGTAAAACATTTTGCACATTAATGTTATATAAATACTAGAGGATAATGTCAGATGAACAGTTTTTGAGGAAAATAATATAGAGAAAATAATAATTGGCTTGCTATACACAAGATCTTGGGCATCATCTGATGTTAGAGCAATTGCTTCTTAATAGTGGAAATTACTTAGGCTGTGAACGCTGTTTTGAAATTACTTTCTGGAAGGTTATTTGATTACGTAGTTTCCTAAGCTTTTCAAGGGCATATTAAAATTTGTACATCAAATTTTATGTTTAAGAAAACCTGGTTTTTCAATAAAAGAAAAACCTACTCTTAGTAATATGCAAACTCCTTTGACATTGTAAGGAAATAGAGAAAAACAGCTTGTAGAAGTGTGTCATCATTTTGAAAGAAAAGATAGAGATATCTGGAGCCTTATAAATGCATAATTTATCCAGAAATACAGGTCCATGACAATGGTAAAAAAAATCTAAAATATAAAAATACTCTAACACAAAAAAAGGATACATTTTTTTTAAGTGAGGGGAAAAAAGAAAGTGAGAAAAAAATCATTTGCATTTCAGGCAAGACTGGACTGCAGCACAGGTATCCTTACATAAGGCAGGAAAGGCATGCTCTTGGTGCATGTAAATCCTGAAGACTGTTTTTATGATGGTTGGTAATGGAAAGGCCATCTTTTATGACAATTGCAAGACGATGTTAAGATGATGGAATGGAAGAGTAGCTTAGCGAGACACCACTCTATGCTAAGAAGTTAAATAAGGAGAAATGGCACTCAGAGGTCAACTCTCCTGTTTCCTTCAACAGCACTAAAGACTTCATGTGAATTATTCATAGCAGTTATTTTCTTCTAGATTTGGAAATAAAATATGCAGTTTAAAAATATGGCATTCTTGTCTGTCTTTTAGAACAGATACTTTTTTTCCAATTTTCCTTGCCTTTTTGTAATTTGTGTGATCTGCCAAATTAACAGTAACCAGCAGATAAATGAAATGTAGGCATTTCAAGATCTAAAACATTCTATATGAAAATCAATAAAAATATAACACGTCATCCAAAATTTTTTTCTTTGAACAATTAGATGCCATTAATAACTACAGGATACTATGAACAAATTATTTTATGATAAAGTAACAGGAAACAGAAAAACAAAGGATTACAAATAGGCAACTTATCAGCAGTCACTCAGAACAACAAAATATCACAGATACCTAAGATACAAGGCAGAAAAAGAACTGATCCAAGTAACTGACAAAAGAAAGTCAAATTACAGTTTTTCCCATACGATAAGGCAATGCTGACAATCTATCTCCACTTCAAATGGTCTAGAATACTTCAGTTGGCCTTTTGGTATTTAGAAGATAAGTTCTATCCAAGAATACATTGCTGGCTGGTCTTACCTATAAAATAAGTAGAATAGACTAAGTATTCTTCTAGGTAAAATTCCACCATATATCATATCGTGGTTCAAATACAAATGACCTCAATAAGCTCATATGGAGGGGCATTATTAGAAGTTGTTGTTTTTTAGAGAAGCTGTGACCTTGCTGGAGGAAGTGTGTCACTATGGGGTGGATTTTGAGGTTTTGGAAGCTCAAGATAGGCTCAATGTTACTCTCTCTTCCTGCTGCCTTTGGATCTAGATGTAGAACTCTCAGCTACTTCTCTAGTACAGTGTTTGCCTGTGTGCCACCGTGATACCCACTGTGATGATAATGGACTAATCTTCTGAACTATAAGCCAATCCGAATTAAATGTTTTCCTTTATAAGAGTTGCCAAGCAGATACTTTTCACAGCAATAAAAATCTAATAAATCTGTGATTTGTTTTAGATGAATTAGAATGAGTATAATTATATTGAGACAAAAAGAAAAGAATTCATATATTAAAACTGAGGACTTTTAATTTATTAATGTTCAAAGGGTGATATAATGACATTTTAAACATTTGAACTAGAGTTTCTAAAATGAATATATCAAGTATATAATAAATATCTTAAATTATGTTTTTATAATGTCAGTATTGAAATATCCATGTGAGAGTCATTTTGTTTGGTTATTGCCCATCCTGTAAGTGGTTTTAAATGCTCTACTGAACCATCCAAACAGGTCTGAGCCATCATTGTGAAAAACAAAGAGAAAAACAAAAGTATTTTCAATAGGATCATTTAATACCTGATTTATATTCAGTTAAGATGATGGGATGTGCATCTCTTGTCGAGCAATCGTATGACACAGTTTCTTGGTTTCCTAGCAGAGGTGGTTAATGAACACCAAAAGAGCATCCTATATTGCACAAATAAAAGAATAAGAAATGAAGCAGCCATTACAACTTAAAAACCCTGTCAATAATACATAGACAATAGAAAACTAACAAGTACTTCATGTGATATAAGACATAACATATTAATGTAAGAAAATATATTTGGAGTACCATGAATCCGGGTGCTTTTGAGAAATTTTAACAAATAATATGATGATTAATTAATTAGAAGATAAGAACCAATGCAAAACTGTAATATGTGGAATAAAACTTGTAAAAGAAAAAAAGGGGTATAATAGACACAAAAAAATTAGAAGTGAAGACTATTTGCAAGTTCATGCTATGAAAATCAAGTCAAAAGCATTTTCCCATGGCCAGGAAGGAATTTAATTTATAGTTCCTTCTAGAGAAATTAACATTTTTGAGAAAGAATTATTAATATCATTATATTTTATCACATGTGTGTAGGGATTTTTATATACATATCTATGTGGTTATTAAAAGCATGAATTCCAGAAAATTAAGATGCAGAAAGCAGTTTAAGAAACAACAAGCTTTGTCCTGTCATTACACAAGCTCTTGGCAGATAAAGTAGTCTCAAGAATTTGCTATGGAAAGATCAAATAGGCAGAGGTTTAAATATTCTGAATTATATAGACTTTTCTGTTAACGGTAGACAATATAGAGCATGTAATCAGGGTAAGAGATAAAATTGAAATGGTTTTAAAACCCACTTTAAGTCAGCTAACTATATAAGGAATAATCTTTAAGGATAAATAGACTGACATGCATTTCCTGTTTCCAAGAGTCAAAAAAGAAAAGCTCACAGTTTGCAGGATTTCAGTTAATGAATGTGTTTTACCTAGTGAGAAGGAATATAAAATTAAACACAGCAAAGACCTGTTCTTAATCACTAAAGAGCAAATAATTTCCAAGTATTTGTCTGTATCCAAGAAAGTATGTATGTATATATATATATATATATATATATATATATATATATATAAAAGTAGACAATTTGTAAAAGAATACAATCACAGAATAAGAAATAGAAGATCCCTAGTATTGATAAGCTAAAACAGTAAATAAAACGTAATGCAGAAATGTCACAAAAAGAAAGATTAGATGGTATTGCATTAAATGAGGTATTATAATTCTGTTTAAGGTCTTCATAAAACTAGAAAAACATGTTAATAAGGTTGTGAAGAATAAATGAAAGTCCAATTGATATAGATAATATTTTTAAATCTAGAGATAAAAATTGTTTCTTATTTGAAAAACAATTGAATGAAATTAATAGCAGATAATTTGACTGCAGAAACTAGTGTCATAAATAGATACTATCCATGATAGAACACACAGGATAATAGTGTTTAGCTGTATTTTAACTAAAATATGCATAATCAATTTATGAGGAGAACACTACAGGCTATGGAGAAAAAAATGGATAAATGTTATCTGAATAAATAATGGCTGAAAATGCAAATTTTATCAGAATGCAAAACCATGAGTCAACAAAATTAAAAAATTTTGAACTTTGCATACAGAAAAGAATACATCTAACTGGGAAGAGAAATATCTTTATTGTGGCTATTAGAAACATACATTTTAGGTCATAGAACATAAAAAGAGGAAATAGAAGAATTATCATTTAATAATAGAAGTTATTTATAAGAAAATTAGAGAAGTATAAATTCTATAGATTGCAAGGAAATTGTTACTATAAAATGCATATTCACTGAAAATATCTTACATTTTATTGTAACATGAATCTTAAAGAATCTTATTAATAAAATCAAACCTGAGGCCAGTTATTGGGGTGAATTCTGGCAGATCAGAGAAGCAGAACAAGCCACAGCTACCTCACCTTGCCAGTTCCTCAGCTGATCCTTTTTCCTCAGACTGGAAGTCTCTGAGTCCTCATCCAGAATGGGTCTCAGCTGAACTGTTCTGCTAGAAGCCTGAAAGTTTAACCAGCCAAATGCTTCTAGTTTCTGGTCTTCACGCCTTATATATCTTTCTGCCTTCTGCCATCACTCCCTGGGATTAAAGGCTTACTTCTTGGGATTAAAGGTGTGTGTCACCATGCCTGGCTGTTTCCAATGTGGCCTTGAACTCACAGAGATCCAGAGGGATTTATGCCTCTGGAATGCTAGAATTAAAGGCGTGAGTGCCACCATTTTCTGGCCTCTATATCTAGTGGCTGTCTGTTCTCTGACCCCAGATAAATTTATTAGGGGGCACAATATTTTGGGGAACACAATACCACCACATTTTATAGATAAAACTAACGTGTTTCTAGTTTGTAAAATCTATAAGAATTCATTTTTGAACTATTTGCATAAGAAGTCATAATGGAAACATTTTATGCATGAGGAACACAATCCCAGAGGAATATATGCATACAGAAAAGAGTAGTAAGAAACAGGATAAGTGTCAATAATGTAGATGCTCTGTGGATTCCAGGAATAAATCTAGACTTGATATTAAAAATATGTGAAATGGCCCAGAATTCCAGTCCCCAACTCAGGTGAAGACCCCATGCTCAAGCAAAGGACATATGAGCTATCAGAAATATAGCCCAACTTGAGTGAAGACCCCTGCTGAACCACAGGCCACACCAACCAGAATACCAGAGAGGGAACAGAAAAGAAGGAACAAAACACCCATCCAACAAAGATGAACTCAGAAATTGTCACCTTTCCCTATAATCAGCCCAAGGCCGGATGCCTGAAGGCCAACGTAAGAATACAGACAGCAACAACAAAAGCAATATGTCACTACCAGAATACAGTTACCCTACTACAGCAGTCCTTGAATATTCCAACCCAGCAGGAGGACAAGAAAAATATCTTAAGCTAAATTTATGAAGATGATTGAGGCCCTTAATGAGGAAATAAATAAACCTCTTAAATAAATAGAGGAAAAGGCAAACAAAAAATCAGAGGGAATATATTCTTTAAAGAAAGCCAAGAAAAAAAAAAAAGCAAACAGTTGAAGGAAACAAAACTGTTCAAGACCTGAAAATTGAAATAAAACAAAATAAAGATAATACAAGCAGAGGGAATTATAGAAATGAAGAATCTAGGTAAGGAAACAAGAACTACAGATGCAAGTATCACCAACAGAATACAAAAGACTGAAGAGATAATCTCAGGCATTGAAGATAGAAGAAATAGATACTATGCTCAAAAGTAAAAAAAAAACAAAGCAAAACAAAAACAAATGTTAAATGTAAAAAATTCTTGACATAAAACATCCAGGAAATCAGAGACTATAAAAAGACCGAGTCTAATAGTAATAGGAACAGAGAGAAAAGAGAATTTCATCTTTCTTTCTTGGCTTTTGCCCAGAAAACATTTTCAACAAAAACTATGAAATTTTTCCTAACCTAAAAAGGAAACGCCAATAAAGGGACAAGAGGCTTACAGAACACCAAATAGGTTGGACCAGAAAAGGAAGCTCCCTCACCACATAATAATTAGAATAATAAAAGAATATTAAAAACTGATAAAGAAAAAAAGCAGGTAATATATAAAGGCAGACCTATTCAAACTATACCTGACTTCTCAAAGGAGACTTTAAAAGGCAGAAGGGTCTAGACAGACCACCTGCAGACTCTAAGAGATCATAGATGACACCACAGACTCATATATACAGCAAAAACTCCAATCACCATAGGAAAAACCCGGCTATTACATGATGAAGTCAAATTGAAACAATACCTATCCACAAACCGAGGCTTATGGAAGGTACTAGAAGAAAAACTCAACCCCATGAAAGGACAGGGAATAAATAATCTCACACCAGCAACACCAAAAGAAGGAAGAGGCTTACATTCAAGCATACATACATACATACACACACCACCACCACCACCACCACCACCACCACCACCACCACCACCACCACCATCAACAATAGCAACAAGAAAACAGGAATTGACAATCATTAGTCATTGATATTTCTCAATGTGTGAGGTGAGGAAGGAAGACAAACTGCTGTCAGGTTGGAATGTATGAGAGAAGGATAAAAAACAAACAAACAAAAAACCCAGTATTCCACAAAATTGGAAATATCTAAAAGAAACTGACAATTTTCTTGATAGATAGCACTTGGTCAAATTAATTTAAAATCAGATAATCAATAAAAATAGACCTATAACTCACCAAGAAAGAAATAGTAGCAGTCATTAAACTGCTCCTAACCCCAAAAAGTCCCGAGCCAGATGGCATTATGCAAAATTCTACCAGACTTTGAAAGAAGAGCTACTCCGCAAATATTCTGCAAATTATTCCACAAAATAGCAACAAAAGGAACATTGTGAAATTCATTTTATGAGTCACCCTGATACCCAAACTACACAAAGATTCAGCAAAGAAAGAGAATTGCAGATCAATTTCACTTGTGAATATTGATACAAAGATACTCAATAAAATGCTTGCAAACTTAACTCAAGAACACATCAAAATTGATTGTTCACCATGACCAGTTGGCTTCATCCCAGAGATGAAGGGATGGTTCAACATTTGAAAATCAGTTAAAGCAATCCACTACATAAACAAACTGAAAGAAAAAAAAAAAACACGTGATAATCTCAACTGAAAGAAAACAAACAAACAAACAAAGCAGATTATCATCTCATTGAATGCCAAATAAGCCTTTAACAAAATCAACACAACATCATGATAAAAAGTCTTGGAGAGAGGAGGGACACAAGGAATATACCTCATCATAATAAGGGCAATTTACAACAAACCTATAACCAACATCAAATTAAATGGAGAGATACTCAAAGCAATTTCACTGAAATCTGGAACAAAACCAGACAGTCCACTGTCTCCATAGCTGTGCAATAGAATACATGAAGATCTAACCAGAATAAGAAGAAAACTAGATAAGATCAAGGAGATACAAATTGTAAAAAATATGCATAAGTGACCCCCAAAATTCTAGCAGGGAACTCCTACAATTGATATGTTCAGTGTAGTCACTGTATATAAGAATAAGTCAAAAAAATCAATACCTTTTTTTATATACTAATTACAAACAGACTGAGGAACAATTGGGAAAACAACACCCTTCACAACAGCCACAAATAATAAAAAAATATCTTGGAGTAACTCTAACCAAGCAAATGAAAGACTTGTATGATAAAAACTTCAAGTTTTTGAGGAAAGAAATCTAAGAAGGTATCAGAAAATAGAAATATCTCCCATGCCCATGGATCAGTAGAATAAACATAGTAAAAATGGCTATCCCACAGATTATCTACAGATTCAATGCAATTCCCATCAAACCATCAAAATTTCAACACAATTCTTTGCAAACCTTGAATGGATAATATTGAACTTCATACAGAAAAACAAAAAGCCCAGGATAACTAAAACAATCCTAAACAGTATAAGAACTCCCAGAAGTATCACAATGCCCAATTTCAAGCTGTGCTATAGAGTGATAGTATTAAAAACCACATGGTATTGGCATAAACACAGATTACTCAGTCAATGGAATCAAATCAAAGACCCAGAAATTACCATACACACCTATAGTTATCTGATTTTTTTTTTAAAAAGGAGCCAGAAATACACAATGGCAAATAGAAAGCATCTTCAACAAATGATGATGATCTCATTAGATGTCTCCAAAAAGCAGAATGGAAATGTATGTACACGTATCACCCTGCACAAAACTTATGTCCAAGTGGATCAAAGACCTCAGCATTAAACCATATACACAGAACTTGATAGAAGAGAAAACAGGGACTATCCTTGGCATAGGAGATGACTTCCAGAACAGAACACTGTCTCTAGCACAGGCACTAATATCAACAATTAATCAATTATGCCTCATGAAACTGAAAAGCTTCTGTAAGATAAGGACATCATTAATAGGACAAAATAATGTTCTACAGAATGGGAAAAGGTTTTCACCAACTACACATCAGACAGAGGTCTGATATACAAAATACATAAAGAAACCAAGAAACTAGATATCAAGAAAACAGTCTAATTAAAAATGGGGTACAGATCTAAATAGAGAATTTTCAAAATAGGAAACCAAAATGGCTGGCAAACAAATAAATATTCAACATCCTTAGCCATCAGGAAAATGCAAATCAAAACTCCTTTGTGATTCTTTCTTATACCTGTCACAATGGTTAAGATCAATAACAAAAGTGACAGCTCATGCTGTCAAGGATGGAGAGCAAGGGGAACACTCCTCCATTGCTGGTGAGACCACAAACTTCTACAACCAGTATGGAAATGAATATGGCTGTTTTTTCCTCAAGAGCAAGTTATACCACTCTTAGGCATATACGCAAAAGATGCCCCATCCTACAACCAGAAATTTGCTCAATTATGTTTACAGTGGCTTTATTCATAATAACCAGAACCTGTAAACAACCTAGATGTCCTATAACAAGAGGATGGATAATGAAAATGTGGTACATTCACACAATAGAGTATTACTCAGACATTAAAAATGATACGATGAAATTTGCAAACGTTCGTGGAACTAGAAAAAAAATCATCCTGAGTTAGGTAATCCAGACTCAGAAAGACATACATGGCATGTACTCATTCATAAGTGGATATTAACTGTTAAGTCACTGATAACCCATGCTACAATCCACAGACCCAGAAATGCTAAGTAACAAGGAGGGCTCTAAGGGGAACTAGAGTAGATTTTCTGAGTTGACTGGGGGCAGGTCTTAATGAAAACAGGAAGGATCAGTTGGGTGGAAGAGTATGCAGAGAGACAACTGGAATTGGAGGGTGTTTGTAGAGCTGGCAATGGAGAAACTTAGTCCATTAGAAACTTTAAGGATTCTATGAGTGTGACCCTAGTGGGAACTCCTAGTAAGGGAGGATTAGGAGCCTGAACTAGCTATCTTCTCTAACCAGACAAGGTTTCCTAAAATGGGACTGGGACATGAACCCAGGCAAAAAACAACAACAAAAAACCAACCAAACAAACAAAAAAACCCTTCAATCTTCAGTCCCCCAAACCTATTATGTATCCCACCTGTAAAATGTATCGAGTTAATAGAGGCACAGAACTTGTGGGAATGGCCAACCAATGATGGCCACCGACACCATGAGAGGGAGCCCTTGCCCAACACTGCGTGGATGAACAGGAACCAGAAAACAGAAATCCCAGAGACCTAGGATAAAAAAACAATAATATTATTCCTAATGATAACCTTATATACTCATAGATTGTTGCCCAGATCAGTCTTGATCAAAGAGGCTTCTGCCAGCACCTGATGGGAACATATGCAGGGACCCACAGTCAAACATTAGGCGAAGAGAGCCAAAATTGGAGATCTCCACTGGTCCCTCCTCTCCAACCTCACAGAACCCCATGGAAGAGTGGGAGGGAAAAATGTAGGAGCCAAAGGATCCAGGATATCACGACAACATGACCCACAGACTTCAACTAAGTAGGGCTCATAAGGGATCACAGAGACTGAAGCGACAATCACAGAGCCATCTGCAAAAATGTTATTATGATTGTTAGCTTGGTGTTTTTGTGGGACTTCTAACAGTGAAAGTTGGGGTGTCTCTCTTTTGTCTGCTTTTGGGACCCTTTTCCTCCTACTGGGTTTCCTCATGCAGCCTTGATATGAGGGTTTGTGCCTAGTCTTATTGTATCTTGTTATGCTGTGTTTGATGGATATTATTACGGCAGGAAAATGGAGGAGAGGAAATTGCCTTCAGGATGTATTGAAAACACTTAAAAAAAGAACAAAAGAACAATAAAAACAGATGGAATTAACACATCAAAGACATTGATAAATGATACTGATTTAAGTTACTTTGAAAGTGATTGGAAATTATAAGGCCACACAAAAGAAAATCCATATAAACCTTGAGTACTACATGAGTGCATCTGAGGAGTTTTCCTATTTTGTATCTTGATATTATAATCAAGCAGTGATGTAAACATGTATTAACGTGTTAACAGGTCTATTAGAGGAGAATACTAAAGTGATCCATGACATAATAGGTTCTAGTTTATTCCTATGAAATCAATTTTAGTTTTACATAGAAGAATATTAAATATAGAAATGTTTATAGATCTCCATATCTTAGTAAAAACCTGAAAGTTTCTTTGGTTTGTCAGGGCCTTGAAGCAGGAAAACTGTAGTAATAATTAGTATGTCTAATATCCAGATGCTGGTTTCTAATGTCATTGTTCAGTAAAGGAACAGAAGCCCAGTAGAGAAATGGCCAAATCCTGGAAACATGTAAACAATACATAAGGTCACCCTAACCAAGAACCTTACACTGATAAAGACCAATATTAACAGGTAACAATCACATGGTTTAGAAGAAAATTTTGATATGATGAGATAAAATTTGTATTTTAGAAAGTTCCTCTCATAACTCAAAACCTCATATTAATGACAAAGAGGCAAAGAAAGCCAAAATCTAAAATACAACTAGTGGATCTTAAATTCTTCACCAGATCAAGTCAAGGCAAAATTACTTGAGGACTGGACCAGAAATGGGCATACAGTGGAGAAATGTGAACATTCAGATAAAAGGTTTTAATTAATGCTATAATTAATATTTTTGTTAAATTCAAAAAAACCGTCCATATATGAAGTTAATAATAAAGGTAAGTATAAAGTACATGAGAACTCTCCCATGTTTTCAATTTCTCTGCTTTTATAAAAATAAAGATTTTCTCATTTATAAATTTAAAATTATTTTCAATAAGAGAATATTTGTGGTAGAGATAATTGTGATAAAATGCAAACATTTTAATAATTGAATCATTATTTAGGGTAGTTAACACAAATGCTAATGATACATTCTCTATTGTTAATACCAGAAAACTCTCCAAATTACAGTATAAATTCAGCATAATTCTTTGGCCAATTGGTTTGTTTCAGAAATTTATAAATAAATTGTAAAGTCTATATGAAAATTTATAGATTCTGAGGAGACAAATTGACTTTAAAAATATGTTGAGACTGAAATATCTATATATCAAATTTATTATTAAACTACATTGATTAAATGCTACTAGAATAAAGAGAATAGAGTGAAAAACATAATAAACCTGTTTGACAATGTTTCCAAGGATATTTAGTGGTTAAATATAAGCCTTTCTATAGACCATACACTATAACTACTGATTAATCTAATGTAACATCTTTGAGTCAGTCTATCTTTATCACCTAGTACTGAATCAACTCAAAATGACCATAAAACTAAATATAAATCACAAAATGTAAAGTATCCAGAAAATATATTTGTTATCCTGTGTTAGTGTTCCTAAGTATACTCAAAATGGAATGATTGTATTTGTTGGTGCTATACTGGTGAAATTTACAATTCTACAAGGACAAAAAATAAGCTAGGAAAAAAAAAGATTTCTTGCACCTAAAACAATGTTGTTAGTAGAAAATAAAAGAAGGACAAGTGACACACATCTGGTAATCGACTTAAATAAATTAAATGAAAATGTGATATAAAATATGTCAATATCAATCATTAACAACTTAGCAAAGTAACCAAAGAGGAACTAGCATACACTAAAAAGTATGTGACAGGCTCAACATCATTCTACTTTATATAAACACAAGGTAAAATCTTGCTGACATAATCCTACAAGTCCCTAGTTTAGGGTTGCTTTGAAAAGTTCATCAAATACAGTTGAGTGTTTAAAATGTACAAACACTTTGAAATCAATTTAGCAGTTTTTTTAAAAAAATAAACATTACACACACATACACACACAATCCTGCTATTCCTCCATTATTTACTGAAACAAACTATATGTCCATCCTCAGATGTATATACAAATGTTCATAGCAGCTTTATTTGGAAAACAGCAAAACTGCAAAAAGCTACAAATGTTCTTGGACAGATGAATGGGCTGAAATTATATATACTCTTGCGTTGATTAACATATTAAATTTACAAGAATGAATTGTAGTTAGACTTAACAACAGAAATGATGTCAAAATAATTATGTTGTATAAGAGATGCTAGGAAAAATGGATATTATGAAACTGAATTTATCCTTTAAATATGAATGATGCTTTAGAGAAACCAATTGAAGATAGTATCTTATCATTTCTCAACAGAAATCCATGGTTACTTTAACCCAGGGATAACTTATTTTAGAAATTCTGTGATAGAGTGCAGTGATAAAACTGAGGTACCTCCATCCAACTGAAAGGTTTATGTTTCCAAATCAATTAAAAGCATAATGTAGCACACACAATAATTCACCAAGCAGATGAGTCTGAACTCCTTAAATGGAGACGATTTGCTTGATAATATATTTTTAGATTTATTTTTTTTTTATTTATTTTTTTTTTGCCACTTTTTTTTTTCTTAATTTATTTTAGTTTATTTTGCAATACAATTCAGTTCTACATATCGGTCACGGATTCCCTTGTTCTCCCCCCCTCCCGTCCCCCTCACCTTCCCCCCAACGCCGCCCCCCCCCCATTCCCATCTCCTCCAGGGCAAAGCCTTCCCCACAGACTGAGGTCAACCTGGTAGACTCAGTTCAGGTAGGTCTAGTCCCCTCCTCCCAGGCCGAGCCAAACAATCCTGCATAGGCCCCAGGTTTCAAACAGCCAACTCATGCAATGAGCACAAGATCTGGTCCCACTGCCTGGATGCCTCCCAAACAGATCAAGCCAATCAACTGTCTCACCCATTCGGAGGGCCTGATCCAGTGTGGACCCCTCAGCCATTGGTTCATAGTTCATGTGTTTCCATTCATTTGGCTATTTGTCCCTGTGCTTTATCCAACCTTGGTCTCAACAATTCTCGCTCATATAAACCCTCCTCATTCTCGTTAATTGGACTCCCAGAGATCCACCCAGGGCCTAGTCATGGATCTCTGCATCCAGATCCCTCAGTAGTTGGATGAGGTTTCTAGCACAACAATTAGGGTGTTTGGCCATCCCATCACCAGAGTAGGTCAGTTCGGGCTGTCTCTCGACCATTGCCGGCAGTCTGTTGTGTGGGTATCTTTGTGGATTTCTGTGGGCCTCTCTAGCACTTTGCTTCTTCCTGTTCTCATGTGGTCTTCATTTACCATGGTCTCCTATTCCTTCTTCTCCCTCTCTGTTGTTGATCCAGCTGGGATCTCCCGCTCCCCCCAAGCTCTCTTTCCCTCGACCATCGCCTTTCATTACCCCCACTCATGTCCAGGCTGTTCATGTAGATCTCATTCCATTTCTCTGTCATTGGGCGATCCCTGTGTCTTTCTTGGTCAGATACACCCTCGAAAACACAGGCAACAGATAAAGCCACAGCAGTAAACCCCAACGTATAGAAGTACCCACACATCACCACCAAAAAATAACAGGAATGAACAATCACTGGTCATTAATTTCCCTCAATATCAATGGACTTAATTCACCTATAAAAAGACATAGGCTTACAGAATGGATACGAAAGCAGGACCCATCTTTCTGCTGCATACAAGAAACACATCTCAAATTCGAAGATAGACACTACCTAAAAATAAAAGGCTGGGAAAAGACTTTCCAATCAAACGGTCTTAAGAAACAAGCGGGTGTAGCCATCCTGATATCCAGCAAAATAGACTTCAAACTAAAATCAATCAAAAGAGATCAAGAAGGGCATTACATACTCATCGCAGGAAAGATCCACCAAGATGAAGTCTCAATTCTGAATATTTATGCCCCAAACACAAGGGCACCCACATATGTAAAAGAAACATTACTAAAGCTTAAATCACATATAAAACCCCACACATTAATAGTGGGAGACCTCAACACCCCACTTTCACCACTGGACAGATCTCCCAAATTGAAACTTAACAGAGAAATAAAGGACTTAACTGATGTCATGACTCAAATGGACTTAATCGATATCTACAGAACATTCCATCCTAACAAAAAAGAATATACCTTCTTCTCAGCACCCCATGGAACCTTCTCTAAAATTGACCACATACTTGGCCACAAAACAAATCTAAACAGATACAAAAGAATTGGAATAACCTCCTGTGTTCTATCAGACCACCATGGTCTAAAGTTGGATTTCAACAACAACAAAAACTACAGAAAACCTGCAATCTCATGGAAACTGAATAATACCCAACTGAATCACCAATGGGTTAAGGAAGAAATAAAGAAAGAAATTAAAGACTTCCTAGAGATCAATGAAAATGAAGACACCACATATCCAAATTTATGGGACACTATGAAAGCAGTACTAAGAGGGAAATTCATAGCACTAAATGCCCACATAAATAAGTTGGAGAAATCTCACACTAGAGACTTAACAGCATACCTGAAAGCTCTAGAACAAGAAGAAGCACAGTCTCCCAGGAAAAATAGACGCCAGGAAATTATCAAAGTGAGAGCTGAAATCAATAAAATAGAAACAAAGAGAACAATACAAAAAATTTTTAGATTTATTTTAAACTTAAGTTCTCTTGTAAAGCTCTTTAGAGAACAGAGTTTAGGGAAACTGAAACTGTTAAAGTCCTCCAGAGATGGCTGAACTCTCTAAATTGGTCCAATATTTGTCACATTCTTATGATCAGATTTACTGACATATTAATTCACTGAATTGCATTTTAGACTTGAATAACATGCAAAAGTCAAATTTATAGCTCTGCATCTGGGATTACATTTGTTTCACTTGACTTTAACTTGGGAAAATACAATTTATGGCTCTCTCACACAAATGAGGTTACAAAGACATCAAATATTTTACAGTTATAACAATGGTATCAATTCTTACATCCACTATTTCTATCTAGTTATGAAACTTTAAAGCAAAGTAGAAAATATAAAATCAGGAGAAGAATAAAACAATACAACAAATGGTAGTAGTCTGACACCAGTGGTAGTACATGTAGTATGGTGATCTCCTAAATTCAATTTTTGACTGTGAAATTCATTTATCTGTTTGATTATGACTGATTAAGAGGATGAGAAGTTTTCTCTAGACAGCATAGCTAAACACTGAAGGTCAACTATGGTTTCAGGGACATGTGTTGCAGAGTCAGCTCATGTATGAATACCCAGATTGTTATAAAAGTCTATTTACTGCAGTTTGAGTCCATTATATGCGAATTTAATAAATATATGACTTCATTAGAAAGACTATTTCAAGATATAGCCTTTCTTTACATGACAAATATTTAGCAGATATTGTTGAATTTATTACAGTTGTGCACAAATTAGACTGATTCAGAATGAAGTTAATTACATTACCATCCTTGTAGAACTGATGGTACTTGCTTTATTATCAACACCAGCATTTTAGAGCATCTCTCTCTCACTCTCTCTATAAAGAATGGAATATAATTATAAAATTGAAAGCCTTGCAGTTATAAGCTAACTAACAATAGTGTTAAAAGAACACTTAAAACCATTTCAGGGTACCAATAACTGTCATTATTTCAAACTAATTGCTACATAAAATTAAATATGCTGTCATAGTTGAACAATGACTCATCCTCTTTTAAAGGTAAGAAATAATGAGCACTGGTGTGTATTTGTAAATGTGTAACTTCTTAAAAGTAGATATGGAGCTTAGCAATGTGTTTAATGTTTCAAAAGATTGATAATCAGACTGACTCTGTTTTTCAACAAAGGGATGATACCATATATTTTCTATTTTTGCCAAATGTATTCTCTCATGGATATTTATTTTTTTAATTAAATTTTCAAAAACCTCATGTATGAGTACTGCATCTATAACATACCCAGCTCTCCCTCCCTGTGGTGATTATTGTGTACCCCAATAAAGCTTACCTGAGGATCAGAGGACAGAGCCAGCCACTAGATTAGACATAAAGGTCAGACAGTGGTGGCATACACCCTTAATCCTATCATTTGGGAGGCAGAGATCTGTCTGGCTCTCTAAGTTGAAGGCCACCCTGGAAAAAGATCCAGGCAGTGGTGGCACATACCTTTAATCCCAATACTGGGAAGTACACACACCTTTAATCCCAAGAAGTGATGGCAGGGTGGGAAAAGGTATATAAGGCATGAGGAAACAGGAACTAAAGCAGTTCAGCTGAGATCCTTATGGGTGAGGACTCTCAGAGGCTTTCAGTCTGAGAAGAAAGGATTGGCTGAGGATTGGCAAGGTGAGGTTGGCTGTGGCTTGCTCTGCTTCTCTGATCTTTCAGATTTTACCCCAAAATCTGGTACCAGGCTTTTTATTAATAAGACCATCTTGGATTTGAAAAAGGTGAAATGTGGTGATATATTGTGTACCCCAGTAAAGCTTGCCTCGGGATCAGAGGACAAATCCAGCCACTGTATTAAATTTAGAGGTCAGGCAGTGGTAGCATGTGCCTTTAATCCTACCATTTGGGAGGCAGAGATCCATCCAAATCTCTGTGAGTTCAAAGCTACACTGGGAACAGAGCCAGGCGTGGTGGCACAGACCTTTAATCCCAGCAATAGGAAGTAAGTAAGATGGCAGGGCACAGAAAAGTTTATAAGGCATGAGTAAACAGGAAGTATCTCTCTTGAGGCTGAGGATTTTGTAGAGGTGTAGCTGGAGAGTTTTCTATCCAGTCCCGCCAAACCCCGGTGGTCCCTTAGCCCACTTATAAAATAAACATTCAGACGCTTATATTATTTAAACTGCTTGGCCATTAGCTCAGGCCTATCATTATCTAGCTCTTACTCTTATATTCAGCCCATTTCTATTATTCTATACTTTGCCACATGGCTCATGGCTTACTTGTAACTTACATCTTCCTTGTCCTCGTGGCAGCTCCAGGCAGTCTCCCTTCCCTTCCTGTTTCCTCAATTCTCCTCTCTGTTAGTCCCGCCTATACTTCCTGTCTGGCTATTGGCCAATCAGTGTTTTCTTTATTAACATATTTGCCATACAGAACATCCCACAGCATAGAGGTAGTAAGAACATGGCTGGCTTGTTCTGTTTCTCTGATCTTTCAGCTTTCACCTCAATATCTGGCTCTGGGTTTTTTCTATTAGTAAGACCTTTTAATATTCACATTACACCCCCAACTCTTTCATGTACTCTATTCCTTACCAAATCCATGACTTTTTTCTAATTATTATTTTGGCACACAGATATAGATGACAGATAAATAGATAGATGGATTGATGGAGAGATGGATAGATAGATGATAGATAGATAGATGATAGATAGATAGATATGTATATGCAGCCTATGTAATTGATTATGTGTTGCCTACATACATGTGTCTAGAGCTGACAATTTGTGCATGGGCAACCTTTGTAAGAGTTGGTCCCTGAAAGAAATTGATATTCCCTCTCTTGCCAGCCATTAACCACCTGTAGATATTTATGTAAGAGAAGGATCTTGTGGGATTTCCAACATCCACATTGGCATGTCCACTGGTGTCATTATGTCAATCATATTGAGGCAACTATGCATTGAGAGTTCATGGGTAAAATCTCCCTGTCATCGTATCTAAGAAGCACTATTTAGTAACAGATAACCTGGTTCTCTGACTCTTAAAGTGTTTCCATGCCCCTTATGTGAAGTTCCTTTTGTAGGTGTAGATTTATTAAGTGATTAAGTGGGATCGGAAACCCCATCAACACTTATTACTTACCTGTCATCAAGACATCTAGATTTGGATCTCTGTAGTAGTCTCCATATATATAAAATGAATGAATGAATGAATGTGTGTTTTATGAGAGGTGTACCAAACCACTTTGTGATTTAAACAAAGTCAGGGTCTTGTGGAAAGAGGAACTTCCACCATGAAAATATATTCATCAAACCGACCTATAAGAAAGCCTGTGGGACAGTCAGTTTCTTGATGAATAATTGATGTAAGAAGGCCAGTCCACTGTGGAAATATCACTTCTTGGCAGTTGGTCTTCAGTTGTACAAGAATCATTGTGGAACAAGTCAGTAAACAGCAAAGAAAAAAGTAAAGGATGTATTTATGTGATGATATGTATGAGAAGTGTCTCTAAACATCACTCTACTGGTTGGCATGGTGATGGCTAGCAAATAATCATATTCACACAACTTTAAGTGTACATTGATGACTGTACTACTAGTCAATTCACATAGATTCAATTCATTTTAGTGGAAGCACATTTATATGTTTAAAAGTTGGTCAACTGAAATATTCATAGAAATGGGAATGTTTATGTTTGTAATCATAAGAAATCAGTGCTAAAACACAATTTAGCTTCCTGTTTCTGGAGTTATCTCCAGTCCTGCCCAGGCCTGCAACCACTCAGACCCAAATAAACACACAGATGCTTATATTATTTAAACTGTTTGGCCCAATGGCTCAGGCTTCTTGATATCTAGTTCTTATATCTTAAATTAACCCATTTCTATTAATCTATAAGTTGCCACATGGCTTGTACCTTACCGGTACTTTTCATCTTACTTCTCATGGTGGCGGCAGCTGCCAGGGTCTCCTCACTCTGCCTTCCTGTTCCCAGAATTCTGTTCTCTGCTTGTCCAACCTATACTATACTTCCTGCCTGGCTACTGGCTAATCAGCATTTTATTTATCAACCAAATCAGAGTAACACATTCACAACATACAGAACAATCGATATCCACAGCAGCTTCCAGCTAATGAAATGGACTTTGTCTAAACCATGACATCCAGGAAGCAAAATGTGAAGCTTTCAATAATATATAGTAGCACACAGTTGTTATAGTCAAAGTTGCTTTCTGTTTTATAAGATTTTACAAATGTGGAGGAAAATCATGGAATATGCTTTATTTTCAAGTAAAAAAAATTACAAGTGTTCCTTGTTATTATAATAATTGAACATAGTCATTTACGTTTCCTTTTTCTATATAAATGTAGAAAGGAGATACTGATGTGGTTTTCCCTTCAAGAAAATGTAGTAGATTAAGATAATGAATATAATAATTGCCCTGTTTGGAGCACTGCATAATGTACACATGAGTCATTCTCTGTGCCTCATATATATGTACCACTACTGTGTTTATCTGAAAATGAACAATGAAATATGAACAATGAAATATGTATGCATATATACATGTGTATATATATATATATTATATATATGTATAGCACACACACACATACACATATCAAGCCTTCATCAATCAAGGATACAGGATACAGACACTTGGAATAAATAATACTGCTCACATTTTCTGACTAGAGCCCTATAACTTTTATAATCAAGATAGTTTATAGGGAATTGCATTTTGAGCAGAAGTAAATTATAATCTAAGTAAAGGTACTAACACTTTATACATAGTTATAACTAAAGGTTATTTCAGTTGTGCATGATTTGATTACAAACACACACAATTTATTTTAAACAGTTGTAACATTTAATGTATAATATTTTTATTTAATAAATAAAAAGCCACTAAGTATCTGGTATGCTAATCTCAAAGTATCTTTACTTCCATCAACTAGATAGCTTTAAAATCCTATGATTTTTTTTCACAAACTGTGGTTGTCTATTAAAGAACTATTAAAAGACAAAAGAATATCACAAAATACTTTATCTATTAATTGCCATGGTCATTTGTTGTCTTTCTTGTTTTAGCCAGAAACAATACCTACTTTTTAGTTCCATAAGTGTCTGTTCTAGTATATATTTGGATAACTGTACCTAAGGAATTCAGTTACCTTTACATTTTCAACATGTATTTTATCAGTGACATTAATAATAGTCATTAATTTTAACTTTGATTTGACTTTAAGCTAACTTTCATACATATGATATAAATAAATGAGACACAATCTTCATGTTTGGTTACTATTAACAGTACAATTGTATTTACTGCTAATTGTGGTATATTCTTGTAGGATATATAGGAAAGAGCACCAATGGCTAAAATAGTTTATGATAGAGATTAATAATTTCAAAACCCTGCTTTCCAAGAGCCTAAGTTAATTGGAACCACATACTTTCATTTTCACCCATACCATAATATTAAAGCATCAAAATTATGATGTTAGTAATATCAGAACTCTGTGCATTTTAATCAACTGGGAACTTACATCTTGATTGTGCCACTGTTTTCTGCAATATTACAAGGCATTTCTTCTGAAGTAAATTATATATTCTTTTGAGGATCTTGGGGCTTATATGAAGTACTATTTTGAAATTCCTGATAGTCACATATTTTTGGGGTTTTTTGTAATATTTTGTTGTTGTCATTGTTTTGTTTTATTTTATTTTGTTTTGTTTTCCAACTCAGTTTTCAGAAAATACTCTTGCGGGAATTTAAGAAGTGCTTACTCCCACTCACTGAGCTGTTTCACTCTGCAGGCCAAACCATTAAAATCATCACAGTCATCTGAATACTAGACATTTGTTTCTAGAAATTAACAGTGAATTGCCAGAAAAGCTCTGAGCCAAGCTGACACTGCTGGATGGAATCCATAGGGAAGCTGTCTTTGTTTCTGCTTTAAGAAAACTTCCAATTCTCAGCTCTGAATAGTTCACTGGACTGTGAGGATGCAGTCAAAATGGACTAGCAGACAAAATCTGGTTACAATTTGTCTAACATTCTAGCTATTGTTTGCACTTGCCCTGATGTGTGGTGGTTTAAGTAAGAATGGCCCCAGGATGCTCATCTATTTGAATGCTTCATCATTGGGGATCGGCACTACTTGGAGGAATTAGGGGCTGTGGCCTTACTGGAGTAGGAAGTGTGTCACAGGGGCTGGCCTTTGAGACTTGAATAGCCTACACCAGGCCCAATAGCTCTCTCTTACTATTGCCTGAAGATCTGGATGTAGAACTCTCAGCTACTTCTCTAGTTCCCTCTCTGCCTGTGTGTCACCATGCACTCCACCATGAGGATAATGGACTAGATCTCTGAAACTGTAAACAAGCTGAAATCAAACACTTTCCTTTTTTAAGAATTGTTGGGGTCATAGTGTCTTTTCCCAGCAATACAACAGTGACTAAGACATAACAAAACTGAAGTTCAGTGGCTTGTTTCTTGTTCATGGTGTGTGGGGTGGTTTTTGTTTTTCAATTTTAAAACCTTTTATTTTTACTGCTATGGGAACATTCTGTTTCACAATTCAGCATATTTTTTGAGTGTAGACTATGTTTTTTTGGATAGTATGAGTTGCTAAACATTCAAAAGACAGAAATCATAGTCTAATAGAGAAAGAACCTTATTCTACTGGGTTGTTGTCAGTAATTAGGGAATAATACGGAGTTCACACAGTAAATGAGGAATAAGAAAACTTCCTACTATTCATCTGTTTCTTCCTCTTTGATTCTTTACTACAGTTCTGATATTTTGGTACTTTCCATTACCTTTTTTTTTTTTTTTTTTTTTTTTTTGGTTTTTCGAGACAGGGTTTCTCTGTGTAGCTTTGCGCCTTTTCCTGGAACTCACTTGGTAGCCCAGGCTGGCCTCGAACTCACAGAGATCCGCCTGGCTCTGCCTCCCGAGTGCTGGGATTAAAGGCGTGCGCCACCACCGCCCGGCTTCCATTACCTTTTTTTATGCTTATGGACATAATCTAGTAACATAAATAAATAGCCAGTCCACTAATGATAACTAGGTAACTAACACTGGCATCTCACCACCCATTATCTCATGAAGATTCTTGTGTCAGTCTACCTGGTTATTAATAATGACCTAGGAGTTATACATATAACGACTTACTATAAAATTATAATCAAATGAATTACTGTATATCATTTACTCTTAAAAAATCATATGCAAAATTATATATTACATATTTTATTAATATCTATAGTAAAATTATATCTGTTACATCATGTTTTCTTATACAGATAAGGATACTTTGGAGAGTTTTCTGTGAAAGACAATAGAAATATTTTTATTAAAATTTAATAATGATATATTTTATTTTCTTCTGATAATTCACATATGAAGTGTAAAAGCATTATTAAAGAGCAGAAAAGTTCTCTATCAAGGTTAGCAACAGATGCAAAACACCTTATAGTTCTTTTCTAAGAACACTTTTAGTCATTAGAGTTGAAATATAATTATACTGCATCTTCAGTACTAATCTACTTTTTTTTTTTTTTTTGGTTTTTCGAGACAGGGTTTCTCTGTGTAGCTTTGCGCCTTTCCTGGAACTCACTTGGTAGCCCAGGCTGGCCTCGAACTCACAGAGATCCGCCTGGCTCTGCCTCCCGAGTGCTGGGATTACAGGCGTGCGCCACCACCGCCCGGCTCTAATCTACTCTTGAACATGTCTAGAAACATCTCTTTGATTTTTATCCATAGCAAATTGTGAATGTCTTCATAAGATTTTTACAGGTCTTTGATTCTGTGTCAGTATAGATTATCAGTCAATCATAAAAACAGGAAAAAGCTTTTTAGAATTTAGTGAATAAACTGTATGAGTTTTAATGGAAATTTAAGAAGAGTTAGTTCAAGAATAGAGTGAATATATAAGGCTTGCCTTTCTTAACTCTATTGTATTTTGGGACTTTTAGGAGTACAATGGTGAGGAGTAGAAAACATAAATAAGGAATTTGCCTATGTATTATGTTTGTAAGCACTACACAATTATTAATTTTAATAAATATTAGGTAAATAAAACTAAAATATAAAGTTATGGCTTACAATAATAATCCTGGGCATAAACACCATTGTGAAAATGATGGGAGGAACAAATGATTTTTATGGTTCTCAAAATTTAAAAAGATGAGAAATAGTAAGAAAGACAGCTAAACATCTATCTCTTTATTTCAGGGAACAATTGTTCTACCATCACTGTACTACCCATTAAAGCTCTTGGCTATACTCCAGAGCTTGCCAATAATATTCTCTTTCTGATAACATTATGCAATTGAGTCCCAGAACATGAAACAATCAAGCTGGACCTGACCTGCAGCTTCATTGATACTGGGTAGCTTTCCTAGAGCAAGAAGGTGCTATGGATACTACCAGAGAAGAAAACAAGTGTCAGACTTTCCTAGCTATGAAACTCAGGAGCTAATGAATTGACTGCCAAGACGTGTTTGCTTGTGCAATAGTGAGAAAATGTCTTTGGAGCAACCAATCACTTTGACACTGAACTCAAGGCCTGGCCTTTGAGATGAAAGCCACACCTTGCACCCAAATCTCAAATAAAATCCTATGGCTCGACAGAATAGAGGCCCTAGGGCAAAATATCCACTACTATTCTGTTAAATGGAAATAACATTAAAAATGACTTATTTCTATCTATAAGATAAAACATCTCTCAGCCCTCATCAGAGAAGGTATGTTATTTGATGCAGTGATTGACAGAGACACCTGCAGTTACTGAACTCCCAGTTTACATGAAACATATGTACCATATATTTAGCCTTTAAGGCTCAGGGATGATTGAAGATAAAGGAGTGACAAGAGGAATAAAGGAAAAAGTTGTGCAAGATAAGGAATCAATGTCTTCTGGACACAGTTCCTACTGTCCCTAGGAACTCATAGTACTTGCCACTGCATGGGTATGCTGCACTACTAGGTAATGAGCTATTAACATTTGTCAGCTTTAGGGAAAGAGAGAGTCAGTTTTCTCTAAGAGTGTAACCATTGATAGGTTACCACACTCCAATGGAAGTGCTCGTTGCCAATAATATTTGGGCAACAAAAATTTGTCATCAAATGGAAAAAGATGACACAAAGTTGTGTAGTTAGAGAAGCATGATGGATTGGGGTAGAGCTGTGGTAGGAGGGTTGTGAATATATTTAAACCACCATATGTAAAAATAATCCAATATGAATGATATGATAAAGTATTTAAAAGTTGTAATTATATGGCATAAAGATATTTCTAGTGAAGTAAATCCATATTTTGTTTTCTGTTGTTATAAGGAGATATATGGGGGTGCATAATTTTTATGAAAGGCAATTTTTCCCCATTTTTTTACAATACTGCTTCAGAGACTTGGATACAAGATCTAAGTGTTTCAAATATCAAACTTTTCATCACTGTTGTTTCAGTAAATCCAGAGAGAATCACTTTTTTAAACAAAGCTACTCCATTGGTGACCTAATTATCCATCATCAATCTGTGAGAAAATGACTCAGTTATTCAAGAGGGAGTCTTCTTGTTGATCCAATCACTTACCAAGTGATCAACTATTCTTAAAATAGTACTATGAATTAAGTTCTCAGATAAGTAATATGTGGACAAAGCTTTCAATTCCAAGCAATTACCAAATAGAAAGTGTCAGCCACATATCACAAGGAACACTGTTTAATACAGTTATTCAGCTGTCAAGCATCTGACATAGGCTGTCATGACTTGGAACATGAGAACTAGCTCAGGTTACTGACTCTATGCTGGTTTTTCCACCCACTCCAGAAATCTTTGTGTCAAGTAAAGCATGTATTATTAAATGTTCATTGTTGAACAAGAGGAGAAAGGCAATATATTGGAGGCTTGAAATCAGAACTGTTGTCAAGAAATGATAACATTCACATGGGAAGGAATGAAAGATCCTATTTATACTTTTTGCTTTATTACAACATTGGAACTCACAGAAAGCCACTAATATTCATTAATCTGGGTTTTACATGTGGATTTTGACTGGCCTGTTTTGAAATAACTAGTATAACTACAAAAATTGAGTAAACCTGTTTAACCAAACTTTGGTCACATAGCTAACCAGATGATAAAGACTCAGTGAGCTTAGCCATAGTTCTCAAACAAACAACAACAACGAAAAAGAGAATGGTGATTTATTGCATTAAAAAATGAAAAGAAACTTTATTTTTCTTGGCAATCTTAAGTGTCTATATCCAAATTTGGAAATAATAATTCATTACCCCCACTCATGTCCAGGCTGTTCATGTAGATCTCATTCCATTTCTCTGTCATTGGGCGATCCCTGTGTCTTTCTTGGGGTCCTGTTTTCCAGGTAGCCTCCCTGGTGATGTGAGTATCAGACAAGTCATCCTTGTTTCATGTCTAGTATCCTGCTATGAGTGAGTACATACCATGTTTGTCTTTCTGAGTCTGGGTTACCTCACTCAGGATGATTTTTTCTAGATCCATCCATTTGTCTGCAAACCTCATGATGTCATTGTTTTTCTCTGCTGAGTAGTATTCCATTGTGTATATGTACCACATTTTGTTTATCCATTCTTCAGTTGAAGGGCATCTAGGTTGTTTCCATGTTCTGGCTATTACAAACAATGCTGATATGAACATAGCTGAACAAGTGCTCTTATGGTGTGGTTGAGCATTCCTTGGGTATATGCCCAAGAGTGGTATAGCTGGATCTTGGGGGAGATGGATTCCAATTCAATTTCAAAACATATTGAGGAAATGTTACGCATTTCCTTTAATGGGTTTTCCAGTGGCCTTGTATGAAGAAGACTTTTAAAGTGTGTAGTAACGATTTCAACTGTGTAGTATTAGTTCTTCAAATTATTTCATTTTATTTCTTTATTAGAAAATAATATGCTCACTATAAATGAAAGTATTTGGCTTCATGAGTTTTTATAACACATTTCCATTTTTCTGTATTAAGAAATAATTAGCACAATTTTCATGTGTTTAAATGCTTCAGTTAAGGCACCATGCACTTCAAGCTTTAAACATGTTTTTAAAAGTTTATATTAGTTCTGGAAACATCTTCCACACATTAAAATAATGACTTCCTTCTGAATAAAAATACTTGATTGTTTTATTACTGTTTTATATTCAATTGGGTTGTATGCCTTTTTGGAGAACTCATTGCTGACAGTCAAAAAGTTCAACTCATTATCAGTTTTATGCAGCCCAGTGTGCTGGAGTTTAGAAACTCTTTTACAACAATTTTTCTCTATTCTTAAGAGTAAGTAATAATTATAAATTCCTACCATGTGAAGGGCTCTAAAATCACTGTGTTCCAGCTGTAGTATTAAGAGAGTTTGTTTAATGAATCATATTTATTGCCTATTATAAACCCGTGATGCTGGGCTACTCTAGAGTTGTCTTCATATCTGCATTGCACAGTTGTCTTCCGTGGTTCCTGCCAGTTTCAAAGACATTAATAAAGATTAGGTAATGATGAACCTTGAAATCTTTGGCAGTTGCTTTAAAATTATAATTTTATTGACCTTAAATCAACAGATTTTGGCATGGACATTTTGTTACAAGGAAAATTCAATTGTCTGCGAAATATAAACATGTATTTATTATAAACTACTTATGATTATAGTTATTTTAGAGAAGTAGTTTGCATTAGAAAGGCATAATATTGTTCTGTTATGGTCATTATGAAATTGATGAAATT
Source organism: Peromyscus californicus insignis (assembly GCF_007827085.1). NCBI lineage: Eukaryota > Metazoa > Chordata > Mammalia > Rodentia > Cricetidae > Peromyscus > Peromyscus californicus. The sequence continues at coordinate 16,108,149 of NW_026294503.1, forward strand.
TTCTGGGTGAGGCATGGTTCTGGTTATCCTCAAAGTGAGGGCTGTCTTGTCGGAAAGAGCAGTCAGTGAGATGTCCCAGAGAGGGTTACAATAACCAACATCTGAGTCTGTCCAAAATTCCATGTGGTAGAATAGCTCTATGGAGGAAATCCCATCATTAGTTGCAACTTTCTGCTTCTCCACCAGACATGGAAATTTGAAGTACCATCAGTATGCCATTCCTCTTTAGCCTTCAAATTTTAAAGAGTGAACTTTTTCTTCTGTCTTTACTAAAAAGAGATTAGAAGTAATCCAGCAGAGTAGATTATCATTTTCAGCATTAAATACATACTCACATTTGCATAGACAGCAAATGTAAATATAACCCCTCTTGTTTTAATTATCATGCATTTTCAGAGCGATGAGGAATATCATGGTGTCATGGTGACTGCTACAGATGCACTCTGTATCACACCTTCAGACATTCATTTTGTGACTCATATAATGTCTACTTGGTACCAAGTTCATATCAGGCATATAACTATGATTGAGTTCTTTTCACTCTTAAAAATGGCTCATTTTAGATACTTGTCAGAGAAACAGGAGGTGATGCTGACATACGAAGCTCTCCTCTCATAGCATAGCTGTGACAGCACGGACTGTAGATTGGCGAACGGCAGTCTAACGGATCTGGGGGAATTATTAGACCATCCACACACAGCACGACATTCAGAAGTATGTCAAAATGTCCTGTCCCAACTCTTATTTCTTCAGACTAAATATTGAAATTTCAGCATTCATTCATATGCACCCTCTGGATTTATCTCTGCTTTTTGGTTCTAAAAAAATGATCTCCACTGATGCATCATGGGAGCCTGTCTAAATATAATGCCTGATAATTGGTGCATAGCATTGGAGAGATTTAATGTAAGCACAGGGATATAAATGACACCAATAAAGCACTGTCTGTTAGAGACATTTTATTGGTGGACATTTTGCATATCTTATTACAAATAATAAATTCAAATTAAATGAAACATTTATGTTTCATGGGTAAACCTAGTAGCTACCCTATTTTAAGTAATAAGTAAATAATGTCAAAATATGTATTTATTATATACTATAATTATAGTTATTTCAGGGTAGTAGTTTGATTTAGAAACAAATAATATTCTGTTATAGTCATTAAAAATGGTGAAATGCACGACTCCTCCTTTCTTCTTTCCATCATCCTCTGTGTCTGGAAATCCTGCCTAGCTATTGGTGGTTCAGCTCTTTATTAAATAAAAATGTGGGACACGCCGGGCGGTGGTGGCGCACGCCTTTAATCCCAGCACTCGGGAGGCAGAGGCAGGCGGATCTTTGTGAGTTCGAGGCCAGCCTGGTCTCCAAAGCGAGTTCCAGGAAAGGCGCAAAGCTACACAGAGAAACCCTGTCTCGAAAAACAAAAAAAACAACAAAAAAAAAAAAAATGTGGGACACATATTCACAGTGTACAAAAAGATTATTAACAACATGGACTCTTTCCATTTGGTCCTACTCTTTTCTATACACAGAGCCCATATCACAGATATGCCAAAAGATATAAAATACATTAAAATATTCACCAGTTTTGAGATAAACCTATAGAGGTGCCTTAGACAAGAGAATATTTTCCATTTTACAAACTTTCACTTTTGTATATTAAAAATGTAAACAAGTAAATTATGTGATATACATATACATACATTTATGCATATATACATACATACACACAAACATACATACAGCTTGAAATTAGAGAGTTAGAAAAATGCTCCTATTCTCTAGAGAGTATCATTAATGCCTGAATTAACTCTGTTATTTAATTAGTATCATTCCACCTTAAACAATACAGATAATACATTAAGTCACATGCCATCAGTATCTGTTTCTCCCTAGGGTTATAATGAATTACCACAGATCTAGTGACTTCAAGTAACACAATTTTATTAAATTACAATTTTAGATGTAAAAATATTCAGAAACAAAGTTATTTATAGCATTTGTCCCTTGGGAAACAAGTTTTCTTGCCTTTTCAGATTGCTGGATTCTTGTTCAGATTGGGTAATTCAGTCTCAGATTCCCTGGTTGTATGTTCTTCCTACCTGGACCCCTTTGCTTCCTTAATGTAAGGATTCATGACAATACTGATCCATCTCAATTATTCAGAATAATTTCATCACTTCAAGATGTTTACCATCTCAGAGGCCCTTTTTGTCATATCAAGTAGAATACTCAGATTCAAGATGTATTGAAGGGCATCTTTGGTGATAATTAGTTATTTTGCCTAACTCAACTGTATTGGTATTTGCTCTGCCCATGACCTTGGGCTATACGGCCCAAGGAGGAGGTGCTTCCTGCCATTGTAAATAACCTCTTATAAGGAAAGGGAGAAGGGTCACAAGCCCTCTTCTCCCTGTTCCTGCCTGTGAGGTGGATTCACTCCCAATCAGATCAGAGGACGACTTCCGCTGTCTACCCGTTCTGTAATTGTGAGTGTATTTCCTCAATTTATATCTTAATAAATTCTGATATCTACTTAATAGACTCATGTGGTTTGATCATAATAAGTGGTGCCTACATGACAAAAAGACCCCGTACTCCCTGCAGCTTCTACCTGCAGCCTCTGCCACAGCAGCAGCAGCAGGTTGGCTCAGAGGCTTGTGTGCTTGCAGCAGGTCAATCATTCTAGCATCCTAGAGCCATAATGCAGCTCAAGCCTACAGGCTGCAGCTGGCCTGAGAGACACACTGGAAGCTGTTTTTTAGCTCTGTTTTAGAATCTTTTTTAAAGTTCTCTCAAGTTTTAGATGGAAAGTCCAGCCCCACATTGGATGCCAAATGTAACTGGAAGTTTTCCTGTGTCCCCCCTGGTCCTGCAACTGCTCAGACCCAAGTAAATATATAGAGGCTTGTATCAATTACAAATTGCATGGCCATGGCCTATAGCTCAATTTTCTTCTTTAGTTTATAACTAAACTCAGCCCATTTCTATTAATCTATATGTCACCACATATTCTGTGGCTTTACCTGTGTGCCATTACATGCTGCTCCCTGGACGGTGGGATGGCATCTCTTCTGCCTCTGCCTTTCTTCTTCTTGTCTCTCTCCTGGATTTCTCACCTGGCTCTAAGCTGCCTTGCCATAGGACAAACAGCTTTATTTATCAACCAATCAGAGCAATACATATTCACAGCATACAGAAAGATATCCTGCCGCACTCAGCTTTCCATGTTGAAAACATTTGGAAAGGGTAATTTGAGAATCTAATTCACTTGTTTATAACACTACTATTTATGGTTTTTACAATCTTTGATGTGTTATCCCTCTAAACAATGTTTGATGTATTTTTCTGACTTTTCAACTATGTTATGCTCATCTGTTTCAAAAGCTCAGAAATTAATGTTTAAAGTCTAGAATGTTCATAATCTACTCACTACTTCTTTTCTCTACCACTTAAATTTTTCATTAAAATTTAGGGTAATTAGCTTAATACATATCGATGTAACCAAAATATAAACTCTATGTGTGCAGCACTTATGTCTTTTGCTAAATAAACTTTTATTGAATAAGTTAATAATTAAATAACTAAAATCTCTTTCCCATGCTGTTCAATGAACTTTGCAAATGAAAAGAATCAGCCATTATCTTCAACTGAATGTCAACTAATGAGTTGACAAAGAACCAAAGGATAGTTCCAACCTCATGATCACAAGGATGGCTATGGCTAAACTTGTAGATTCAAAACATAAATAAAAAACAAATAAGTAAACTATCCAACCCTCCCCCCTCAAAAGACACATATATAGGAAAGGACTTTTTAAGGTAGAGTATTAAGTATGGGATAGACATAAGAGAGTGAGTACAGCAATAATCAGAATGCACTACATACATGTTTGAAATTGTCAAAACAAAATTGAGAAATTAAAAAGAAACCAGAATGCATTAAAATGTAGAAAATTCTTAACAAGGCATTCTTCACGCTTCAATGAAAAGTAGTCTCATTTTCCATTTTAATTGTGGTAAAACTAGTAACAAAACTAAGGTCCTTCTCAAGTATATTCACCCAAAGTCATAGTTTTGTGTGCCCCAAAGGCAAAGACCTTCAGGTTTTCTCACTAAAATCTCACATGGTAGCATTCATCCTTCGGTGTGTCTGCCAAACTTCTGGATCTTGCCCTCTGGCTTAGAAAACTAATTTTGTTAGCACAAGAGACCAAATTCATCCCACTGGAGTGGATTTGCATTAAATAGGCCTACAAGCCTGGTGCCAGTATATTAATTTAGAGTAGGACATATAAGCCTCACAGGTACTAGACTATTAAATCTGCAAAATCATCCCATACACTACAACTGACAGGCTGAATATGGAAAGGAAATACTCCTAACTTTGCTTGGTCAGCACAGATTTAAGATGAAAGCTGTCCGTGCCCATGCAAGTGTTATGAAAGAAAATTAGAAATGAGAATAATGTAAAATATTCTTTAGAGGAAACTTTGGTCCTATAGGACTACATTTTTGTATGATCATATATTTCTTGGAGGTTAGAAAAGATTATTATTTTATTCCAGGACATTATCTACTTGTGTTTATTGAACACAATGACATTTCATTTGTACTATTCCTATATGTTAATATATTCTTCATCAATATTTCAGTCTTTTAAATCTACTCAACATTTATAATTCTAAAATTATTTTGACTTTTTTGTCAAGTAATTAGATTTTGATGTTTTTTTTCTTTATAAATTGATCTTACATAGACCATTTCCAAATGTTTCCAAGATGACATTGAAGATTTTTGTGTTGAATAGTTTTATTATTATGTCATATTTATTATTACCAAGTTGCCTTGTTAGTATTTTGTCCAGTTGGCACAAGCTAAACTCATCTAAGGAAGAGAGAACCTCAATTTAGAAAATAATAATATCAGATTAGACTGTAAGCAAGTCTTGAGGACGTTTTCTTTCTTAATGTTTTTGTTTTTTGTTTGTTTGCTTGTATGTTTTGTTTTGTTTTTTATTTTTTGAGACAGGGTTTCTCTGTGTAGTTTTGGTGTCTATCCTGGATCTCACTCTGCAGACTAGGCTGGCCTCAAACTTACAGAGACCTGCCTGGCTCTGCTTCCCAAGTGCTGGGATTAAAGTCGTGTGCCACCACCACCCGGCTTGGGAGCATTTTCTTGATTTATGATTAATATGGGAGATCACTGTGTGCAGTGCCCCCATTTTCAGATTGCTCTGGGTTTTATAAGACAGCAAGTTGAACATGCCATGAAGAGCAAACCAGTGAGCAGTGTTCCTCCATAGACTCTGCTTTATTCCCTGCCTCCAGGTTCCTGCTTGAGTCCCTCCTCTGACTTCCCTTTATGATGGACTATGATTGTGATGAGTAAACCAAATACAATATATTCCCTCAACACTGTTTTTTGTCATAATGTTTTTTCTACATCATTACGAAGCACACCAGAACACAGAACATTCTCAAATACATTGAAAATAACTTCTAGATTATTAGAGCTACTTCCATCCTAAGATGATAATTTATCAAAAGAATAACTCAAATTATTCTTTCAGCTTCTTGTATTTCACAAATTATCCTAATTTGCCAATTATTTTATATTGTATAATAATGTGGTTTGCTGAGTGTCCACCTGGAAACTGCTGAACTTTTCTGAAAGTTCTTTGTACAGGGAAGAACAAAATGAAGTCAAGTTCATGAAGCTTTGTTCTTAATAGGACAAGGCAATAGAGAATCATAAAGAAACAGGATATGAATTCTATAAATGCTAATTGGAATGAGAGTGATCTAAAGACCTATTTCATATGCTCACTTATCATAGGTTGCTGAGAGGAAGAGTTGCTTCAGAATATATAAAACTGAGGAGAATCTAGCTCACCCAGGGCTAAAACAAACTCAGAAAAAGGAATATAACCCCACATGGTACTAATTTGGAAACTGTAAGAGTACATGCTGGAAAGGAAGACATAACTCAACTCCTCTCAGCCTTTATGGGTCAGGTCAAGATTCTGATTTTTACTCTTCAAGTCAACAGGAGACTTGCATATGAACCGTGCAGTTATTTATTTATCTATTTACTTATTTATTTATTTATTTATTTATTTATTTATTTATTTATTTATCTATTTACTTATTTAAGCTTTGAAAGGGTGGCTTTGTTAGCTGCGGAGAGACTGTTTTATGCAGGTTATACATTTTGTTCTGAGGTCTCTTCTGTAGACAAAATTCTAAACTGTCTTATTAAATAAGAAACACAGAGCCAAACACAGAGTTAAATGCCCAAGAGATGAGAGCACTAGCAAAGAGCCAAGACTACCTTTAGCTTATCACTCACTGCCGTCCTTCCTCTGAGAGAGAGAGAGTTTCTCCCTCTGTGACTTGTCTTTTTATTGATTTCCTGTTCTGCTTCTCATTGGCTCTAAGCCCAGCCACATGACTTCCTCATCACTGCCTGTCTATACAGACCTCCTGGTCTCTATGGTTGGTACTGGGATTAAAGATTCGGGTCACCACACTTGGCTGTGTCCTTGACCACACAGAGACTCTGCCTGCCACATGATCGGATTAAGGGCGTGGGCGACCACCACCTGACTGCTATCCCTGGCTTGCTATGACCTCTGATCTCCAGACAAACTTTATTTATTAACATACAAATAAAAATCACATTTCAGCACAATTAGAATATCACCACACTCTTCCAGTGATGATGGCAGAAGCTGAAAGCAGGAGCAGTGATCACCCCAGTAGAACTAGTGAGAGAGGTAAGTCTGAAAAAATATTTTGGAGCTTAAATGGAAAGGATTCCTGGATGTCTTATTAGGAAATCATAGAATAAAAATAGCAGGCATAGATTATTCAGTCATGTATGCTAAAGATAAATAGAAAGTCAGTCCAAAATGCTATAATTTTTTACTTATTTTATTTTTAAGATTATAATACAGTTACATATTTTCCTTCCCTTTTCATCCAAAACCCTCCCATGTACCCTTCCTTAATGTTTTTAAAAATTCAAGGCCTCTGTTTCATTAATTGTTGTCACATACATATATTTGTATGTATATGTATATACATATATATCACTAAATACTTATATATCCCTAAATAACTTTCTCAATATGTATAATTTTACTTATAAATATACTTTTAGGCCAGGCAGTGGTGATGCATGCCTTTAACTCCAGCACTTGGGAGGTGGAGCCTGGTGAATCTCTGTGTGTTTGAGGCCAGCCTGGTCTACAAAGAGAGATCCAGGACAGGCACCAAAACTACACAGAGAAACCCTGTCTCAAAACAAACAAACAAATATGTCTTTAAGGGTGACCATTTGGTACTGGACAAGCAATTGTGCTGTGAGATAATGTTCTTGTACACTGTAAAGATTTGTCACTCTATTGGTTTAATAAAATGCTGATTGGCCAGTAGCCAAGCAGGAAGTGTAGGCAAGGTAACCAGAGTAGGAGAAGACTGGGAGGAGGAAAGGCAGAGATGGAGTGCCGAGCCAGATGCAGAAGAATTGAGATGAAGTGAGAAGAAGTGAGAATGCTGAACTGAGAAAAGCTACCAAGCCACATGGCTAAACATATACCAGAATTATGGGTTAATTTAAACGTAAGAGCTATTTGTTTATAAGCGTGAGCAATAGGCCCAACAGTTGGTAATTAATATAATCCTCTGAGTAATTATTTTATAAGCGGTTGCAGGACTGTAGATAGGAGAAATTCATCTGGATTGTGGGGCTAGGTGGGACAGAGAAATTTCCATCTACACAACTGCTTTACACTTCACGAGGGAGAATAACTCTCCCTATCCCAGCATTCCTTTTGGATAAAGAGTGGGTGAAGGAACAATTAGTGGAAAAAGGACTGTGATTAAGTTAATGATATGGGAAATACAAATATTTTTAATCATGGAAACGTATCAACACTTATGGTACATTCAAATAAATATCCTAGAAAACAAACAACAATAATGATAAATACACAAAATTTCAAGGTTTAGACAAAAAGGGTTGTATTTCCTACGAAGGACATTGTTACTTTTTAGTTAAGCCCAATAAACACAAACTTGTGTTTATACAGGTTTGTTTTCTATTCAGTTGATGATGAATTTTAAACTGTTTGATCTATTTATTGGCTGTTATGAACAGTACAGCAATAAGCATAAATTTCCAAGTACCTTTGTGGTATAGATACTTGTGAGTAATCAAGAGTGGTATAGCAACCAAGATATTTATTTTCAATTACTACCCACATCAGTTTGTATTCCATTAGCACTGTGTAAGGGTTCTTCTTTACTGCTGCAGAGGGGTTCAGGTCCTGAGATGGGGAATGGGCATCGGGAGAGAAAGAGTTGTCCACCCACGAGATGAGTTTCATAAAATTAGTCAGCTGGAATAGCTGGACTCATCTTTATTTTTAAAAAACAAGCATGTTTTCCCCACCCTTCAGGATTTACCTCTGGGGGAAAAATGTGTTTTCCCACCTTTTACATCAAAACAACTTAAAAAAAAAAAAACCAACTAATGCTCAGCATTTTGTTAGCTTGGCTAAATATCGAACCAGGCACATCCTGTCCTTACAAAGCTAAAAGATGATAAACATAGGCACACATTCTCAAGAACATCAATATCATTTAATTAACAAAGCATATTTACAGAAATGGTGATTTGCCATAAACTGCTTGCATACAGTTAGGTTGTGTTTCTCTAAATGTTCCCTTCTCTTAGAAAAGCGTCCTACATGCCTAAGCATCTGTATAAGAAACCTGAAAAGCATTAGTTCCCAAAGAATTTTAGGAGGAAATCATGGAGGAAAAAAAAGTGGGAGGCGGTTTCTGGGAATGATCTACATCTGTCCTATATGTGATTGACAAAGTGAAACTAAAAACTGCCTAAGGAATCATCAAATTTATGAAAGAGAAGAGCATTCAGGCTGCTCGGTCCCAGCAGTATTCTGTGCTGTCCAAGGGTCCACTGGTTCTCTGCCAAATGAGGGACCATTTCCACAGGTCTTCCCTGGTGAAGACCCATTGGAAAAGCACTCATGTTGATCAGGCCACAAGATTTCCAACTCTTTCCCAGGATTATTGTCATTGTTTTTTGTTTGTTTGTTCATTGTTTTAATTTTTAGTTTGTTCTGTTTTTTTGTTATTTTTTGCTATAAACACGTTATTTTTAATTCATTTTGCATTTTAGCTGAAAAAGTATTTTTCATACAATATATTCTGATTATTGTTGCTCTGCCCCAACACCCCACCTTATCCTTCCTAAATAATAATATTAATAATAAAATGAGATAAAATAAAAACAAACAAACTTGAGAAGAACAAAATAAACAAATGAACAGAAAAATAAAGAGGCAAAGAAAAAAGATAAGAAATGCATAGAGGCAGAGATACACACACATTGGAATGCAAAGAAATCCGAAAAACACAAAATCAGAAACAATAATATATAAAAACAAAATAACTGCAGGGTAACAAACAAAAAACATAAAAAAAAATACAAAGTATTATGAGACAAAAATTTCCAAAATACCATTGAATTCACCTTGTGTTGGCCATTTACTGGTGGGCATGAAGCCTCCCCTTAAGGCTGGTTTATATACCCAATGAAACTCTTCTGGGGGCAAACAATGTTCCATTTGCAAATAGTTTGCAACTGGACATGGTTTCTGGGTTAAAGTTGGGGAATTTCCACTTCCACTGTTAGCACTGCAGCCCTATCTGGTCCAGACCTGAACAGGCCCTATGCATGCTGCCATAGTTCAGTGAGTCCATATGTGCATTGGTCCTAGTGTGCATAAAAGGCCTTATTTCCTTGGTGTTCTCTATCCATACTGGCTCTTAAAATCTTTTTGTCTCCTCTTCCACATGGTTGCCTGAGCTGTGAGGTGTAGGGCCAAGGAGAGGAATTGATGAAGACATTCCACTTAAGACAGTGTTAGAAGGTCCCTCACTCTCTGCACTTTGTCCAGCTGTGGGTCTCTATTTATTGCTGTATGCTGCAGGACGAAGCCTCTCTGCTGATAGCTGATCAATACACTGAACTATGAGTGTACCAGAATGTCTAAGAGTCAGTCATTTTGTTTCTATATTCCTTTAGTACAACAGTAGTATTTGATTTTCCCAGACATAGGTCCCTTATTTATCTAGTATCAGGTTCTTGGACACCCAAGTAGTGTCAGAGATGAGTTCCATCTCATGGAGCTGTCCTTCAATTCAATCAGACATCAGTTCATTTGTGCTACAAGCTTAGTGCCACCATTGTCCTCTCACATCTTGCAGGCAGGTCATCATTGCGGACTGAAGGGTTTGTAGCTCTGCTAAAGTTTACCGTCTCTTCTGGCAGGATGCAGAGTACTCTCCAGTGCCAAGGAACAGTTAGTTGTCCAAAAGGGTGAAGGTTCTAGGTAGACACCAGCCTATTTCTCCGTGTTCAGTGAATTGTGTGAGCACTGTCTTCAGCAATGGGGCCTTAATGTCAGTTTGTAGAGAGCAACCATCAACCTTGGCAATATTCATGATTATTTAGGGAATATCATTGGTCTTATTTGGCAAATGAATTAATTAGATGTAGCTCATCCTCTGGACCGGAGGAGTCTTCATTTGGTGATGAGAGATGTCGAATTGGACTTTCTCCTGTCTGTTATTTGACCATTTTGCACAGGTCACTTTCATATGTGCATATATTTTATGATGTTCTATACCTTCTCATAAACAACCATTAGTTTTAGCTGGCTTTCCTTGTATTTGATCCCTAATACCTTCTTCCATTTCCCTCTGTATCAGGCTTTTTCTTTTGGACCTCCAACCAGCTCCCAAATCATGACATGGAAACAGTATCTGGATTACCTCACTCAGGATGATTTGTCTTTTTCCATCTATTTGCCTGAAAATTCCCTGATTTAATTACAGCTAAGTATATTCTGATTATAAATGTACCACATTTTGTTTATCCATTCATTCATTGATGGACATCTAGTATGTTTCTGGTTTCTGGCTATTATAATCAGTGCATCAGTGAAAATGATTGAGAAAATATCAATGAAGTAGGATGTAGAGTCCTTTTAATAGAGTCTCAATAGTGGTATAGATGGTTCTTGAGGTAGATCTATTCTCAGCTTCCTTAAGAGCTACCATAATAATTCCCATTGTAGCTAAACATGTTAGTACTCCCACCGTCAATGGATGATTGCTCTACTTACTCCACATCATCACCTGCATGAGCTGTCATTTGTTTTTGTTTTTGTTTTTTTTTATCTTGGCCATTCTGATAGTTGTAAGGTGGAATCTCAAACAGGTTTTGACTTGCATTTCCTGGATGACTAAGGATGTTGAACATTTTTTTAAATAAGTATTTTTATTTTATAATTAATTTAATTTTACGTATCAGCCAAGGGCTCCTAAGCTGTTTAAGTTTCCTCTTTTGAGAGTTTTCGTTTTGTATCTGTATCCTTTTTTTTAAAAAATGGATTAGTTATTTTCTTGAGATATAGCTTTCTGAGTTCTTTATGTAATGTAAGTATCAGCCCTCTGTCAGAGATGTATTTGGTAAAACTGCTTTCCCATTCTATAGTCTACCACTTTGTCTGAATAACAGTATTCTCCTTTCAGAAGCTTTTTAACTTCATAAGGGGCCATTTATTAATTGTTGTTCTTAATGCCGGTGCTATAGTGTTTTGTTCAGAAAGTCTTTGTAGTGGCAATGAGTTCATGAATATGCCTCACTTTCTCTTACATCTGGACTTATATTGAGTTGTTTTATTGATCCATTTGGAGTTGAGTTCTATGCAGGGTGATAAGTATGGATTTATTTGCATGCTTCTACATGCAGCCATCTGGTTTACCCAGCACCACTTGTTGAAGATGCTGCCTTTTTCCAGTATGTATTTCTGGCTTCTTTATAAAAATTCAAGCATCCATAGCTATATGGATTTATGTCTGGATCTTCAGTCCAATTCCACTGATCAGCATGGCGGTTTGTGTACCAAGATTATGTGGTTTTATTATTATGGCTCTGTAGTACAATGTGAGGTCAGATGATATATCTTGAAGTTCTTTTATTATTCAGGATTTTTTTGTTTTTGTTTTAGCTATATGCTGGAATTTTTGTGTTTCGATGTGTAGCTGAAAATTGCCCATTCAGGCTCTGAGAAGAATTGTATCAGAAGTTACATAGGGAGTGCATTGAATCTGCAGTTTGCTTTTGGTAGGTTGGCCATTTTCACTATATTAATCTTACTGATCCATGATCCTGGGAAGACTTCCCATTTTCCGATATTAATAGCCATTTAAATTAGGGTGAAATAGGATCCCTAAGCAGTTTTCTTTTCCTTGATGACTAAGGATACCTAAATTTTTCAAGTATTTATTAACTGACCATTTGAGAACTGACTGTTCCAATTTTGTCTGCTTATTGATTGGATAATTTAGAATGTGGGGTGTTTGATTTTCTAGTGTTTAAAGGCTTTAGAAATGAATATCATGTTTAATATATAATTGGCAAATAATTTTCTGTTGTGCATGATGTCTCAAATATGCTGGTTGTTTATGTCATTGTTCATAGACATTTAAATTTATGAAGTCTCATTTGATAATTCTTAAAATGATCATGTTGGATGGATTATCATGCATTAGTGTTTAACTCTGAATCATTCACAATTCATAGGTTTCACATTAAAGAAAGAAGTAAAAGCACTTTCATTTGGAGTAATTTAAACAAGAGGAAGTTCAGATTTGAATTCTCTATGTAATGCCCCTTAAATCTTCTCTCACAAATACATTGGTGAAATCTAACAGGTAGAATTTCTTCAGAATGATGCAATGTTCAGTTCTACTATCATTTATGGACATTAGGTTTCTTGGTTCAGACCCAACCAGTTTTTCACAGACATGAAGTCAACATATCATATATTTTGGTACTATTTAAATACTCCTCCCATTATCACCTAGATTAGTGTTTGATTAACTCACTATTGACTATTGTTTAGTTGAATTGACAAGTAAAACTATTATAACCTATGTGCAATGTGACAAAATGCACTTCAAAAATATATAAATGTGTCATAATGATGATATATTTTGACACTACTAGGAAGATCCAAATACTGGAAATAATAGATTTGACTCTGTGCAAACTTGAACACATTATGTTATTTGTTTACATGCAAGTCTATCTTTATCACAAACTATAATTTCAGAGTAGCATTTCTTGTTTTATTTCAGGATAGGTAAATTATTATAGTTTGCAAATGAGACAGAAGAAACACAAATTGTTAAAACTTTCCTGAAAATTAGATTAACCTTTAAAGTATTCAATTTTAAGAAAAAAAATATAGTTGTTTTATGCTCGTAACTTAAACACAAATTACTGAAGGGCAAACTAACTCCAGTTTTTTCAAATTAGTTGCCATATTGAATATCTATTTTGTTTTACTTATTCTGTTAGTGATTTTTTTATTTGTTCAGAATGTAATTTGAACTCAGCTACCACTGATTAGGTATTAGAAGACTTTTGTGTTTATGTTTGCATTTGTTAGTGTGAAATTGAGCATGTATAAAAGTATTATATCTTCTGTTACTAATTCATCACATGACATTTTATAGAACCAATTTTATAAGACATAAAATCTTTTAGACAGTTATTATAGCTAGGGAATATATTTTATTGTGTTTTGTATACTCAGAATATTTTTAGTATTTTCTTAAGACTTATGGATACAAAATTAGTATGTCATAATAATAATTTATTGATTTTTATATTTCAAGAGCAGTGTTTTGAAAAGTAAAATATGTATATATGTGATAACTATGAATACAAACACACATATGTATATATGTATATGTGAAATATCTAGTCTATAGGCATGTTTTTGGAATACTAACTACAAACTAGAGTTAGAATGCATAAATATATGCAGAAAATGGTTTAATGTCTAAGATTGCAATATTAATACATTTCAACATAGAATTTTGAAGTTCTTAATAAAGTTGCAAAGCAAACACATTCAAGCATACACATATATGTCTGTATATTTATCTAACAAATTGGTCCTTATATGATAGTAAAGGTAAAATCCTGTATTCATGACAATAATTAAATTACAGACTGCAATCTCTTTTGACATTACAGTTTGTCATACTAAAAGTCAATAGGTCAGATAAATGTGAAAAATAATGAATATAAACTATTAACAGCAATTCTGCAAAGAAGATAGCGAGGATCAGGTCGAGTCCAGATGCAGCAGTGTAAGTAATTAGAAAGCCATCTGGCACCATTCAGAACCAGACAAGGAGGTCTCACCTCTTAATAGTCCTTTAAGGCATGCCTGTCTTCCTACCGTATGCTAATTGATGGTCAGAGGAAGCCCTGATTTAGAAAAGAAACATTCAATTATGTTCTTCACACTCCAATTAAGATGGCTAGCCAAATACATTGGATGGAAATGAAAAAAAAATGGCAAGTTTCCTGCAAAATTTTAAATAATCAGTATGGTAGGATATGAGGAGAATGGTTTTATGGTGTATAGTTTATTCCCCTCATGTTCTGGTTAGAGAATGGGGGGGCTCTTACACAAACGTTTTGTAGATGACAACCTTCATTCAGGGACATATGATATGAGTTTCAAAGCATACATTGTCCATTCCACACTTCATTTTGTCTATTTTGATAGACATTCTGCCATGTGAAATATATGTAGATTTTTATTGTCAATGCCAGTGGCTCTGAGTGAGAAAAGAGAGAGATGACATTAGAGCTGAAATTACCTTTTGTGTTTTGAGCCACAGTGTAAATTTTGCACAGCCTAAGAAAACTCATGTTTTTGCTTATTCCGTGTGATCCATCATCCTGTTGAGCACATGATGGTCCAGCCAATCCCAAGTATCTTATAGAATTACATATTTTCTTTTGTTTCCCTGCCAATCATTGATGCCTTCCTTACTGATTTTTTTTTTCTTTCCCTGAGTTCTGATGAAATTGATTCCTCAAGACAAAGTGCTTTTCTGGAACAAGAAGAAAACCTTAAAAGTTATTCTGGAGAAATTTAAGGGCCTAAAATATGTATGCTGACAATACACACACGCAAAATTTTAGTCATGAAATCATCTACCCCATTAATAAATCACAGGAAATTGTTAAGTGTTGTAAGTGGTCAGGCAAAATGAGCTTGTCTGCTTGTGATATGTAGTGGCTTTCCTTCCTCTCAAAGTCCTCTAGGGGATATTTTATCTACGACACTTGTCTGGCAGGCAGTTCTTAGACTGTGCTGTGTGAATAACTTCCCCTGAGGATTACACCAACATGGTATTCCTATCAGATTGACTTTCAACGGCCTTAGTTACTTTAAAAGTGACTTGTGACCAGGAAAGTGTGGAAAGGCACACATGACAAGCTCTAAATCTTTGAAAGACATTTTTTTTTAAAGTAAATCCTTTAAAATTGCCCTACAGTAAACTCTTCTACTGAGATCAGTGGTGTGGGAGTAACTGAGAAAGCCAGGCAGATCAACTTGTCAATAAACTAATAGACCATGGCTTATCACGTGATGGAGATAATAGCTCAATTTTGTTAAGGATATATTTTATCTAAGAAATCAGATAGTAAAAGCACTTGCCCCATCTACAAGAAAACCACAATGAGGTCGGAACTTCACAAACATTCATTTTTTTAAGATATAATGTGTAAAATAATAGGTTTATCACACATCCCATTTTAAACGATCTTCAGTTAAATATAACCTTTGTACATTTTCTTTGAAATCCAAGATGGAAATGTATTTTTATGATGAGTGTACACAGCTAAATTATATCATAAGCTAAGTTATTTTTTATGATTATAAAATAGACTCCAAGATGGAGCATATTTTCTAACTAATAATGCAGTGAATGTTACTTATTTTAATCAGTTCTGTAGATGGCAGACTATTGGGAAATACTCTATTTAAAATTCCCCTTCCTATTTACAAATTTTTCTATTTTAGTCTTTTGAAGTCCCTATCCAATTTGATTTTTAAATGATAAAAGTTTCACTGAAGATTTATGACTACACAATAAAATTGGATTTACTTAAATGCATACTAATTCATTTTAAGGTATGTAGTGATTACTAAAATGTATATAATAATTACTGTGTAAAGTTACCATTTTAGAGACTATGCATGGCATTTTCTACCTGATTATTCAGAGTGCAAATCACATGGAGACCCCCTGATACATTGTTACACATAATGTGGTCATCATTCATCAGTCATGTATATTATTTTTACATAGAGATGATTACTGCTAGAATCACATAAGAACTGCAGGATAAAATTTCAAGAGAATATGAAATATTTCTATAATATTATTTGGTCTCTTGATCTTCCCAACACTTAGAAATATATATATATATATATATATATATATATATATATATATATATATATATATGTGTGTGTGTGTGTGTGTGTGTGTGTGTGTGTGTGTGTGTGTGTGTGTATTGAGATGAACTGTGTCCCCTCAAACTAATGACTACTATCTTATAGTGAGACTTCATATAAACACAGGGCCTTCTCACAGGAAATAATATTAAATGGAGCCATTAATGTGGTCTGTGACTCAATCTTATTGTCTTACTGATTTCTTTGTAAGAAGAGGTGGCTGGAACACAGACACACCCAGAGATGACATACTGTGTGATTATGCTAAGTGAAGACAGCCCACAGGAAAAATAACTAATGAGAGAGAGACAGAGAGACAGAGGAGACAGAGAGAGGAAAGAACTTTGCTGAGACCCCCATCACAGATTTGTAGACACTAAGGTGTGAGAAAATACATTTCCAAGTTATAACTCCCAAGAACTGGTAAAGCCTGCAGTTTGTGAAATGCTATATTCTACTCTTCTGTGATGAATACTCTGTCAAATCTCAGTCAAGTTAAGTTAAATCACACCAAATACAGAATGATGAGTGGAAGTCTTCTTCTGCCTGGAAGCAAGTTCGTGTAATACAGAGTGCTTCTGTGAAGTGGTCTTCCTTGCTCCTTCAACTCAGATTTTGAGCCTTAATAAACTCTAGAGAAAATGGTTATGTTTTCAATAAACTGAATGCCTATAACAATGAAACAAGCTAATTAGGAACCTTAAGCTTGTGTGAATTAAAATAAATTTAAAAGTTTTGCTGGGTTTCTCAAGTAAAGGGCACACTGCACAAACTTGGGATCCTGATTATGATGCCCACATAAAAGCCATGAGATACCATGTGTTTGTAATGCCTGCACTGAGGAGATGGCGAAAGCCGCTTCCTTGGAACTTCTCAATCATCCAGTATAGTCAAATCACCAGAGGACTGTGTAAAAAATAAAGTGTAGACCAATTGAGAAAAACAACTGAAATTTGTCTCTGGCTGCCACGTGAGCATGTGTGCGCACACACAACATACATACACACAAACACACACAGGCATGCATATATATATATATATATATATATATATATATATACACTTACACAAAATGAAGAAATAATAAAATATAATAAAAATAATACTCAATGATGAGAGACAAGTGGGCATTGAGAAAAGAGTAATGAATTAATGATATTAAGAGGACTTCTGAATGAATAAAATCATGAATTTTTCCAAGCAAACTGGATCAGCAGGTAAAGGTGCTTTCAGCCAGGCCTAATGGACAGAATTCGATCCCAGGGACCAACATAGTGGAAGGAGAAAGCTAAGTCCCACAAGTTGTCTTCGGCTGTCCACACACACTGTGGCACACTAACACATACACAGATAGATAGATAGATAGATAGATAGATAGATAGATAGATAGATAGATAGATAGTTACATAGATACATAGATAGATACATAGATAGATGCTAAAAGGAATAAATTAATGTGTTCTTAGATCATATTTTAAGAATATTAACACTGCATACTTCTAACTCCTAAGTCCCCCATAACAGATTCTACTTGAGGCTTTAAGCTATCAACACTTTGAAAACAGATCATGAACTCATCTCTGCCCTTATTCTCTTTCTGTCCATCATCCAAGTCAGTGCAACTGGATCCCTTTGTCCTAGATGTGGTTTATAGTACATATATCATGTTAATGAAGTCTCTTCTTGAGAGGGACACTAAGCAGATAGCAAGGTCACTTATGAATCACAGTTACATTACTGAGAATAGAAATGTGAATAATATAAATGCAAAATTCAGGAATTTTTTTGTCTTATAACCCTCTAACAAAACAGTTTCATCTATGTTCGCAAAAGGCAAGCTGTTTACAGAAAGATAATCAGGAGAAAACCACTTTAGAAAAACAGGGACAGCTAAGTTTAAATATATTTTAAATTTATATTCGTGGCCTTCCAACTAATGAAAAGTAATAAAAGTTGAGCAAAACTTGTGAGATTATGCTAAGGAGTTTCTGAGTCTTGAAGAACTCAGAAGTGAAATGACCATTGCCTCGCAAAGTTCAGAACCAAATTGGAGGAAGTTGGTAAGATCTGTTACCTCTTATGTCCACTCCTGGTGATTCCTGCCTCATTATTTATTCTTTCCTTTCACATAGCAAGTTCCTTTGTAAGTAGTTGTCTCAGTCAGTGTTGTATTTCTGTAAGGAGATACCATGAACATGGCAACTCATAAAAGAAAGCGTTTAATTGGGACATGCTTACAGTTTCAGAAGTTTGGTCTGTTATCATCATGGTGAGAAGCATGGTGTCACACAGGCAGACATGTGTCTGGAAAGGTAGCTGAGAGTTCTACATCTGAATCCACAGGCAGGAGGAAGAGAGTGATATTAGGCCTGATGAGCATTTGAATCACCAAAGCCTACCTCACAGGGACACACTTCCTCCTACAAGGCCACACCTCCTAATGCCAGTCAAATAGTGCCACTCCCCAAACTCCAAGCTATCAAATATAAGAGCCTATGGACATCATTCCAACTCAAACACCACAGTAGTTTACAGGTCGAAGATTCCTTTGTCAGAAACTGAAGTTTGAGTGTCCACTCCCAGTTCCTTACCTTTGTCCTAATTAGGTCATTAGAGAATATACATCAGATCACTAGTCACACAACAAAATCATGGAGCTAATGTGACAATTACTTAAGTATATTGTAAACCATCCATAACATTCACTCTTAACTCCATGCAGACTATTGTGAAGGTGTGGTAAAGTGAAAAGATGATAGTCACTAAGACAGGAGTGAGTAAAAGATGAATCATCCGGTATTTAGATATATAAATACATAGATATATTTATTTACAAAGACACATTTTGGCCTTTCAAAAACAAAATAAGGGAAAATAAAACGTGTGTTTTATGAACTTAGAATTTGAATTAAAAAATATATAAATATTTTATTTGGTCGATTTCCAAATACATGCTTTTTTGCTATTTATTAAACTATATAAATTAGTTCAAAACTCAAATTTAAGTTTTAGCTGAAAGTTAATCTTACATTTGAACTAATTCCAGAAATAAAAGTTTTAAATATGTTTTTTTTTAATTTGGGATTGCAGTGAACTTAATAAAACAATAAGAGCGCTACCACTTGATAAGAACAAAGAAAATTAATTGCTCCTTAGAGGTTCGAAGGAAGAAATGTTCTTCCCTTAATGTCTAAATTACTGTTGAATGTTAAAGTAAAACTGAAGCAGAGCTAAAGTTAGCCACTTGCCAAAAAGTGCAATAAGTGTGTGAGCAGACTGAGTAAGCTCTCCAAGTGTGTAACACTTTGAAGATCAGTTGTTTACACTGACTCTCTATTTGTGAGTTTTTTTTTTTCCAGTCAGGATTAAACAGTAGGATTAATTCGGAGTGCTGAATTTTTGCATCTTTCTACCAAAATTGCTATTTCTCATATTTTTAACTTTCCTATAATTTTTGAATGCCAAACCTGATTTCTAATATGTGGATCTTTATTACCTATCTACTTAGGTAGTTGTTTGTCTGTTTGTTTGTTTTTGTTAACATCTTAAGTCTATTTATTCTAAATACAAAGATCAATTTGCAAGGTAAGCACTTTTATTATTTTTGCTTGGGGAATTTTGAGAAAGAGCACATTTACATAGTCTAAGAGAAGTTTCCTTCTATAAGGTCACAAATTGAGTTATGCATTCCTGTGATATTGCTTAAAGAGGGAATTTTCTACAATTGTGAAAATAGACTACATAATACTCATCAGATATTTGTAAAAGTAGGCAACTTTCTATAGAGGTTAATCCTTTTACTTGAGGTATCCAATCAGATCTTAACCTGTGCTGTTTATGACTAGATTACAGAACTAGTAACCTTGTTTCAGGAGAAAGGCTTGGATACTTTCATTTCATTGATAAGAGGCTTCCTCTCCCAGGTAAAATTAGATTTAACAGTGGACAGAATGTATTGATTCTTGTGTATCAGCTCTCCATTCTCTTCACAGACCAACTTATTATGGACACAGAATCCCTGTAGTGTATGTCAGGCAACCTTTCTAGGTGGTTCCAAGAAATTTCCATGTTACATTCAGTTTTATTGGTTGTATTTGTCAGTTTCATGTTGGTGTCACTGTTATATCACAGAAGAAATTTCCTGCATCGGAAGTCTCTAGTGCTCTCTCTATCCATCCACCCTCTTCTCTGTACCAATATGAACCACTACAAAACACATCTCATGCCTTTCACCGTATAGTTTCAGCTCTTTTTCACTGAAAGGTGTCTAATTTAGGATTCAGTTTCAGATAATTTTTTTCCATTTTAAATAATACAGGAATCATGCATACTCAGGAAATTATATGTGAGCACACACACATACATACACACACACATATACATACACACATACATACACACACATACACACACACATATACACACATACACACATATACACACATACACACACACACACACACACATACACACACACACACACACACACACACACACACACACACACTACGTAGTTGAAATAGGCCACTTGTGATTTCCAGTCAGTCAAGATTTTTCTCATAGTGTGAAAGTTAAGAAAAAATATTCAGTGGTCCTAAATCATGAAACATCAACCAAGCAATAAAAATTTCTATGGCCCACAAACATTTAGTTATCTCAGACTGATGGTCAAAAATGCCTTTCTGTATTTCCATTGAGTTGCATCACATGTGGCAAATGAGCATGGAACTCGATTAAAATACTAACTTTTTTTTGAGAGTGCTACTGAAGCTTACATTAACTACTAAGGAGATATTAATATTGATTATCTCAAATGTTTTAACAAATTTCAAGGTAATATTTAAACTGAAATATTATAAATACAGAGAATTGTATCTTTGAAAATGCCCGAAGCTGCCGTAGCAAATAAATAAGTAAATAAATAAATCTCTATAAGCATGTACCTATACTATTAATTCAAGCAAAAAGTAAATCATGAAGTAAATTTAATAATGAATGCATTTCCCACTTATATTTTTCCCTTCTATCCTCAAGTCTTTAAAACTGACACATTCTAAGGATTGTACTGTTAATTGTGATGTGATTCAACAGATATTTGAATCTCTGGAAATTGGCCCTATAGTTCTTTTCACTGTCTTGATCAGGGCTTGATGGTTGTAGTCTTGTACCAGGGATATTTTCTAACAAGATATATTCTATTTATAGCAGTGAGGATGTTTTGGTCACAGGAGCTCACGTTGACTCAGAGTCACCATGACCTAATCCCCATGGAGATTATTTGGATTCTTCCTACCTCTTCAATATTTTTAAAGTCACAGTGAGCTTTTTTCTATTGTTTCTTCCCATTCCTGATCATGCACATTTTAGTCATCACAGGCTACATAAGTGCATGTTCTGGACTCGATATTTTGAAGGAATTTATATTAATCAGTAACCAGCTTACGTGTAGCCTCTAGTCATTCCTAGTTTTATCAATAAAGAAGACTTGACCCATCAAAAATCTTACTCCAGCTCTTATGAAAAGATGAGACGTCATGATGCCAAGGTCTTGTATATATGCAGCATTTGTCATTAATCATAATATGATTCATAATATCAAACAGAATGTTGAGATAAAGGATTGAATTGAGCAATACACCATAATCTTGGAACAGAGCTTTGGCTGGGGATATTTGCATATGAACACTGATACTGAAGATCAGATGTGTTAGTTGCTTTGAGTGGGACACACCAAAATATATTGATTCTAAGTAAACAGAATAAATGAAACATTAAATGAAGCTATTAATTAAGAAAATATTTGGTTAACATTCTTTTATTCGATTTTATAGGATAACAATAAGAGAAAATTGGTTCTTAATTGTGCAAAGAAAATTTGAAGTATGGGAATCTCATGTCATAAAACTGAAATTTCTTCTCTCCAAGAGCCAACAGAAACTCTACCACTGGATGACACTAATTTACACTCTTACTTTTTTGCAGTATTGTATATAGTTACAAATTCCTCACACTAGCAGTTACTCATACTAACTCAAGAAAAAAAACTAAAACCACATATATGCTTACTTCATGAAATCAGAATATTAATTTTGGTTTTGGTTTATTCTTGATTATGAGAAAGAGAATTCTTCTCACTTGAAAGTCTATATATTTAAAATAATTGTTCAAGTTGAATGATTAGGTTAAATAGAAATGAGCAATTATCAGCATTAGAATCATAAATATATAAAGTAATGATAAACATGACAATTATACTCATTATAATAATATCAAACAATAAAATAATTAAAATAAATAAAATAAAATGGGATTTAAGCAATAAAAGTAACACTCCAACATTTTTATATCAACATGTT
The DNA here is from genome assembly GCF_007827085.1 of Peromyscus californicus insignis. Classification (NCBI taxonomy): domain Eukaryota; kingdom Metazoa; phylum Chordata; class Mammalia; order Rodentia; family Cricetidae; genus Peromyscus; species Peromyscus californicus. Next base: position 16,130,942 of record NW_026294503.1, read on the forward strand.
CTTTTAAATTTCATTTAATTAAAATTACTTCTTCTGAAATGTGAAATATTTTCTCCAGTATGAAAGAGAAAAATGTAGATTTTATGCATATAATAATTAATTACATCATATTTATACCCAATAGAAAATTGAATAAAAATGTTTATTTATAATCTAAGTTTTACCTTAGACCTTTATTGTTCATTGTGACTATAGGTCTGTTTTAAGAAAAGCACACTATATGACATGAATATAAGTTGTGTTTGTATGTGTCTGTCTGTGCCTGTGTATGTGTGTGGGGGGAGAGATATATTCTATGCTTATGGAGCTGCCAAGAATTAACGTTGTCTTCCTTAATCAGTCTCCACACTTTTGGAGACAAGATTTCTCTCTCACTGAGCCTGAAATTCACAGAATGGCTAGACTACTTGTTAGCAAGCTCAAGGGGCCGACCCTTATTGCTACCATTTCTTTGACAGAAATACAGGTGTGGACTGCCGTTCTTGTTTGTTTTTTGTTTTGTTTTGTCTTTTTCTCCAAGGCTTCTGAACGTAAGTTCACATGCTATAGGAACTGAGCCAAAACCCAGTCTCAAACATTAATTTAGGCTGGCAAATGGTTTCTATAAATATTGGAGCAACATACTGACTATTTTGCCTATGTGATTGTTACTGACAAAAAAAAATAAGGAATGTCTACTTAGATAAACTGAAAGTAGTTACCTGGTGCCAGACACATACACATACACACACACACACACACACACACACACACACACACACACACACACACACACAAACACACACACACACACACACACACACACACTTTACATAGAAGGTAAAACCTTTCCCATACCTGTTGAACAATGCAGAAATAAAAGTTTTTAATATTTAAAATGAGTATCAGGCATGGTAGCATCCCAGAATCTAGTAAGCTAAGGTAGGATATTTACAACTCCAATCAATATAGTGAGTGCCTATCTCCAAAACAAAATAAAACAAAAACCCAATAACAATATTTAATGTAAAAAAGCTAGAAATATAGGTCATTTTCTATAATCATTTAAGGAAAACAGGAGAGTAAAAGTCACATAAGACTAACTACTGCAACAAAGTGAATGCATTGAATTATAAATTAAGTGTCATTTACAGGATTGAGATAACCAAGTTTAATAACACAACATGGACAAGGTTTCATTTAGAATCGGTGATAACATGGTTCTGTCATAGAATTTATGCTCCTAAGTGACTTACTATTGGTCTAGATGAAGTTCTACATCTATTACCTGCAGTCCAAAGTTTTCTGCCATAAACTGAAGTAATTTACGTTTATTTATATAACACACAAGGTATTTCTACACGATTAATATTTAAGACTGGAGGTATCACAAATTATCAATTGTCATCCACTTCAATTCAAAGATTATTCATGATTTTTAAAGTACTACACAAACCAGACACCTGGAATGAAACCAGAACATTTCATGGGCTCCTTATTTAACAACTGGCACAATATGTTTGACCACTATTCCTGAACAGGATGGAAACAGGTCTGTTAATTGTGTTACTAATAGGTGGAGATATTGCAGATAAGGAACATTGGGTACATTTTCAGACACTGTAGCTAGAGTTTTCCTGCCTGGCCCACAGTCAGGATAAATCTCTGCCACCCGCCATTCCCACAGCTACTCAGACCCAACCAAATAAACACAGAGACGTATATTGGTTACAAACTATATGGCCATGGCAGGCTTCTTGTTAACTGTTCTTACAGCTTAAATTAATCCATTTCTATTAATCTATACCTTGCCACGTGGCTTGTGGCTTACCGGTACTTTACATCTTCCTTGTCCTGATGGCGGCTGGCAGTGTCTCTCCGCCTCAGCCTTCCACTTCCCAGCTCTATTCTCCTCCTTGTCCCACCTATACTTCCTGCCTGGCCACGGGCCAATCAGTGATTTATTTATTGACCAATCAGCAACACATTTGACATACAGACCATCCCACAGCAAGACACCTTGATGAAACAATTTTGGGGAATTGAGGACACTGTGTGGTTCTGAAGATGTCATATGAAAGCACCTTTCATGGGTAACAAGAATAAAGAGTAAACTGTAAATGTACAAATTGGGAAGGAGAAGGGCACTGACAACAGTGGAATATGGAATCGTTGTGAAGAAAGGAGCACTAATGTAAAGCTGTGGGTCAACAATGCCTAGATGAAAATAATAAAGAGAAAAATATAAAACTTGGATTAGACTACTTCAAATTCGTCAGTAATCATGGTAGTAAAGGATTTATTTAAATAAATGATCAAAATAACGAGATCAAAGTGACTCAAATTAAAAGCACAAAATGTCTTAAACTTAATAGGGTATAAGAAAAGGTTAATGTATCAAATGTGATTGACAATTTAGGGATAAGACATTGTCAAGGCACAAGACATTATGGGGGGTATTATACTCTATATGCTTATTGTATAAGAAAAAAAGTAATATTGATATTACCGGGGAACAATGCAAAAATGAGAGAGGGCTACTACTTGTGAGAGGGCTATCAACTGCAAATAACATGGCTTCTGATGGAGTAAGAATTTTTGTGAACTCACACAAAGAATTATAAAAGAGGTCATAGAATATATTTTTTCAGAGAACTCCATAGAAACACTTAATATAATATGAAAATTCAGAAAGAGCTAATTATACCTCTTTGAAATGAGTAAAATGAGAACATTTTAAAGGTATTTGAAAGAATAGGAACTTATCTGAAAAGAATAAGCCTGGGATTATAAATAGTCACTATTTTGAGTTTTGAAAATAGTAAAGTTATGCAATAGCAGTGTGGAAAATCACAGTAATGAAGACATTATTCATGGCCTTTGTGGTTCATATAAGGATCATGGTAATAAAACTTTTCAGCAGAGAAAAATGATAAAGCTCACCTTCACACACAGCATATGTTGGAAGGAACTGGTACATGATGCAATTACAGGGCATTTAGCATTACTCGTCTGAATCATTCGTTGCATAGGAGACTGAACCAGAGCGATTCTGGCAATGAGTTATCTTCTGGCAAACAGCAGAGGGCAAGGGACCTGATCAGAAATAAAAACAAAGTTCTTGGTACACTGCCTTCACAGGATTCTTTTCAAAACATCGATAACACAAGCAATTGCACAAATAAGCCTAGAAGTTACAAGATCCTATGTAAAGTTTGTTTGGTAAGGAACGATACTATTGTCTTTTATAGCTAGGTATTAGGAATATTTGCTGAAAAATGTCGATATTAGACATTTTAGGAGAAAGTTTTTGATGAAAATAAAGAAAATGAAGAGTTTACCTCAGATCCCTTCTTCAACTGGAATTCATAGGAAAAAAAATCAGTGAAAAGTTTCGCGTAAGGATGTTCTCAAACACAGTGTAATAGTACTGAAATCCAACAGGGAAATGAACGAAGGATTGATCAGACTCACAGGTGCTTAGTGTGAAAGAAAACGTTTCGACAGCCATCCTAGGGTCAGGAAGAGGAAAATTCTACAGACAAGCTCAGGAACTCTCCAACTGTCAGAAGCTGAGTTTTACTGATTATTGGAAAACATTGGCAAGGCATCACTGAAAATGCTACAGCAATCATATCTAGATTAGTGCATCTTGATAGGTGCCTTGATCCTAGAATGAGCCAAAGAGAACCTGCCAGGATTGGTTTTCCCAGGCTGAATGGAAGAAGTTTCAAAATTATATTCACTGAAAAAAAAATGTCAGAAGATTCACAGAAGTAGGGGTGAAATATATGTAACTTAAAGAAACAGATAACCCTTACTCGAGGAAGCACTTTAACTCTAATGACAAACACAGAAACCTCTGAGGAATGGAAAATAATCAGTATATGTTTTCTGAACCAACACTCTCCCACTAAAATTTATTAAACTCAATCAGAAAAAGAAAATATTACTTATGAACTTGAAATGGCTGGTAACTACCTGCAAAAATAACAGATGTTTGATTTATCAAAGACCAAACACACAGCATAGATAAAACCGAAACACTCCTTGTAAGCTACGATTAAAGTTCCAATAGAAGGTGTCAATGTGGAGTAATATTAAATGTATCAATTATGAATTTAAATAGCTAAGTATTGTGAGTAGAGAAAATCAGTATAAAAGACATTAGGATGAAAAGATCAACCAATTTAGACAGGAAATTAGCATGCCCCTACACCAAAGCACTAACACACAATGAACCATGGTAGTGTAGTGACTATGCCACAGTACAACAATCACAAAGACTTCACTGTCATACTTTCGATTACACATAGGTACATCAGTGAGAAGTGCAGCCAAAGAAGAAAAGATGCGCAGGTCTTTTGTTGCTGATTGTTCTAAGTAGATAGCTGAGCCTTCTTTTCCAAAAGTGAAAATGTATGTTCTTACCTTTCAAATGGGTCACCTTCAAGAACAGATGGCATGGTAGATGGAAAAAAATAAAATAAAATTTTAAAAATTGCTCAGTGAATCTAATAGAATAAAAATTCAAGAATCTGAAAGAATAAAAATAGAAGACGGTATTTTCAAAACACTTAATGAGGAATCTTAAATAATTATGGGAAAGGAAAATTTAAAAATGGGTAACCTAAATATCACATACCTAAATGAACAAAAGTGGTAACAAAAATAGCAGACAAATTGGAAGCTAATTTGTGATGAATTAAAAACAAATGCAATGCATACTAAATTCATGCACTTAAAGAAGGTAAAGTGAGATGTTTATACATACATGACAATATTTAAAGCAATGTAAAACCTCTAAATCTTACTCCAGGGCCAAGAAATTAAAAAAAAAAAAAGGAACACTATGACATCAGAAGAAACACATAGCATAGAGATAAGAAAAATAATAAGGGAAATAAATGAGATTAAATGTTTATTGTGTGGAAAAATAAATTACAATTGACAGTCATTACCTAGATTATAAACCACACCAATTAAAGTCTAAAAATTAATCAGTGAATTAATAGTCAAGACTTTACAAAGATGGCTTAAAAACAAAGAATCAGGAAACACTTCAAAGTCAGTTTATTAGATCAACTACCTTGGCAACCAACCAGGCAAAAACATCAGTAAGAAAGCTACAGAGGACAAACAGAGTTTCAGTTTATTTGTTTACCTTATTTTATCTGTATGAATGTTTTGTCTGGATATATGTCTGTGTACTAGGTGTGTACCTGGTGTCCATGGAAGTCAGAAGAGGACATTGGTTCTCCTGGATTACAATTGTGGATGGTTATGATCCACCATGTAGGTGTTGGGATTTGAAACCAGGTCCTATGAAAGAGCAGCAAGTGCTCTTTTTTTATTTATTGTTATTTTTTAAATTTTTTTATTTTATAATTCAATTTAATTTTACATATCAGCCACGGATTCCCCTGTCCTCCCCCCACCCCCCGCCTTCCATCCAGCCCACCTCACATTCCCATCTCCTCCAGGGCAATGACTCCCCTGGGGATTCAGCTCAACCTGGTAGATTCAGTCCAGGCAGGTCCAGTCCCCTCCTCCCAGGCTGAGCTAAATGTCCCTGAATAAGCCCCAGGTTCCAAACAGCCAGCTCATGCACTAAGGACAGGTCCCAGTCCCACTGCCTCAGTGCCTCCCAAACAGTTCAAGCTAATCACTTATCCAGAGGGCCTGATCCAGTTGGGGGCTCCTCAGCTATTGGTTCATAGTTCATGTGTTTCCATTCATTTGGCTATTTGTCCCTATGCTTTTTCTAATCTTAGTCTCAACAATTCTTGCTCATACAATCCCTCCTCTTTCTCACCAATTGGACTCCTGGAGCTCCACCTGGGGCCTGGCCTTGGATCTCTGCATTTGCATCCCTCAGTCATTGGATGAGATTTCTAGCAGGACAGTTAGGGTGTTTGGCCATCCTATCACCAGAATAGGTCAGTTTGGGCTTTCTCTTGACCATTGCCAGTAGTCTATTGTGGTGGTATCTTTGTGGATTTCTGGGAACCTCTCTAGCACTAACCACTGATCAAATTCTCAAGCCCAGAACAAGTAAGCTTTGTCAAAGATGCCAAGGAAATTTAAAACAAAAATAAAGGTATTAGGAATGGTACTGGAATTTTAGCACAAGGACAAGATATCAACACATCAGAGAAGAACCTGACCCTTTACTAGATCTCATACACAGTATTAACTCAGAACGGATCAATGACCAAAATGCAAGAGATAAAAATATAGAATTATTAGAAGACCACTTAGTAGGAAATGTAGATGACCTATGATGTGACAATGAATTGTTTTATGTGACACCAGAAGTACAAATAACAAAAGAAAACAAATTAAATGTGATCCAAAATAAAAGTTTATGACTGTGTGGGGAAAGTGAAAAGACAGCTTCAAATACTTGCAAATTATACTTTTAATAATAGACAAAATAGGTACATTAAATAAATAACTATACTACCTTCATTAATGAAATTAAAATACATATTGAGTTTTCCTCCATGGTAATGCTTATTAGGTAAAGCTCTGTCCATTCAAGATCATCATAGTGTATAAAATAGCCAGTGACAACACAGGAGCTTTTATAGATCAGATTGAAAAGTAACTTTCAATTCCTCTTCTAACACCTCAATGAGGAATCACTTAGCTGGCTTCAAAAGGCCTGAAAAGTCATTTAACAAATGAAGAAAGGCATACCTATATCGCAGTGTACTGTAACAGTGTTTACGATAAACCATAAGGAAAAACAATTGAGAAATAATTTCATTTTAAAATCCTAATTTTATAGAACCAAGATTTCTCTGTAACTACTAAATTCCTAAATGGAAAGTTAAGAAAAACAAAACAAACAAATAAACAAAAACAAAAAAAATGCACACAGAGAGACAAAACAAACTATATTTTCCTTATTTACATGGCTATTTTAAGTTGCCAGCATATGTGATAGTTTCCAAAGAGATAGCATGCTCTGATTGTAAACAACCAACTGAAAATTGGTTTACCTTATTATAATAAGTATTCAATCATTCAAATAACATATGCTGTTTCAAGAAAACATATCCATATATTACATTCAGTTGCAGATACACGATACATATAACTTGTAATTCTTTAAGATTTCCCAAGGAAATTATGATACAGCTACCATTCAGATATGAAAATTAAAGCTTAAAGCAAGTCAGCTAAATTATTCATCTTCAGATAACTGGCAAACAACAAAGACTAGCATTAAATATAACACATCTAGCTACAGAAAATGCTTTATCAACACCTAAAAGTTTACCATAGCTGAGAAAAGTGTAACACTGTGGTTAAGCACTATTTAAAGGAAGATTACAGCAGGGTACTCTTTTCTGAATTGTAAACAGTCATGTGAAAATCCTGAAGACAGGAGAAACCCCATTTCTACTAGATAAACATGTAGCTTCTTCTCCAGTTAAATATTTCCCATTTGTCTCAAATGTAATATGTCTGAAACTGAGCTAATTAATTTCACCTCTAAGCATGCCCTTCATGTTATATTATTTTCTCTCTGTGAATAGCATCATTATCTAACTGGCTGGCTGCCCAAGTCAAAATCCTTGGGGCTGTTGAGTCTTAGATCTAGCTCATGAAAAACATGGAGCAGACAAAAGATCCTGCCATGAACATTTGTGTGATACACAGCAACTCTGTTTTCAAACCCCTCGTCAAGCTTAAGTATACTTACTTACGTATTGTTTGGTGGTTGTTTTTTTTTCTCATTCTTTTCTATTTTACTTAACTTACGCATGTTTAATTTTTATTGGAAATAGATTTTTTTCTTTTATACAATACATCTTTACTACACTTTCCCCTCCTACTCACCCTAACTCCCCCAATCTCCCCTCTCCCCCAGATCCACACTTTCCTCATCAGAAAAGAACAGGACTCCAAGAGACAACAGCAAAACGGGATAAAACATGACACAATAAGACACAGCAGAAGCCATCACATGCAGGCTGAACAAGGCAACCCAGTTGTAGGAAAACAGCCTTAAGAGCAGGCAAAAGAGTCAGAGCAACACCTGCTCTCACTGTTAGGAGTCCCACAAAACAATAAGCTAACAGCCATAACATATATGCAGAAGACCTGGTACAGACCCATGGAGGCCCTGTGCTTTATGCTTCAGTCTCTGAGTCCATGTAAGTCCTGCCTAGTTGATGCAGTGGGCCATATTCTGGTGTCCTCCATACCCTCTGATGTCTACAAACTTTCCTACCCCTCTTCTACAGGATTCCCTCATCTCCAAGTGGAGGGACCACCAATTTAGACTTTTCTCTCTACATAGCTTCTTGCTGTGGTCTCTGCAGCTGCTACCATCTGATAAAGCCTCTCTGGTGATATCTGGACAAGGGACAGATCTATGAGTATAGCAGAATATCGTTGGATCATTTCTTTGCTTTTGATATGTATTGTTTGCCAGTTGTATTTGTTTCTACCCTAGGTCTCTGATTCCTGGTCAACCAGGCTTTGGAGGACGTGGGTTCCCTCCTGCGGAGTGGGCCTCAAGTTAAATCAAATATGGGTTGGCTACTCCCACAATTTCTATGCCATTAGACCCTCTGCACATCTTGCAGGCAGAACAAATTGTCAGTTAAGGTTTTTGTGGCTGGGTTGGTGTCCAGGTTGGACTTTCCATAGCTTGCAGAGTACCTTCATATGCCAAAGAGACTAGAACATAGTGGTTAAGGCTCCATGCCCACAATAGCTCAAACTTTCTATGTTCAGTGAACTGTGTGGTTGCTGTCCTCCTCTGCAATGGGGCCCTGCTGTCAATTTTCAGAGAGCAATTTTTTGTCCCAGTATCAGCCTGGATGTTCAATCTTACCACAAGGATACTTGTTCAACTATGTTCATTGCAGTTTTATTCATAATAAGCTAGATGTCCATCAACTGAATAACTGATAAAAAAAATTGGGCACATTTATACAATGGACTGTTACTCAGGTGCTAAAAATAAATGACATCAGCTGGGTGGTGGTGACACTTCCCTTTAATCCTATCGGTGGAAAGCAGAGGCAGGCCAATCTCCAATGTTCTGTTGCCAGCCTAGTCTACAGAGTGAGTCACAAGACAGCCATGACGACAGAGACAAACCCTGTCTCAAAAAGCCAATAGATGATAGATAGATAGATAGATAGATACATAAAAAATTTTAAAATGTTACCAAGAAATTTGCAGGCAAATGTATGGAACTAGACAAGAAAATTATCCTGAGTGAGGGAACCCAGACCTGGAAAGACAAATATGGTATGTATTCACTTATAAATGAAGATTAGTTGGTAAGTAATTAGTAGTCAAGCTATAATACACAGACCCAGAGAGGTTAGATAAAGAGAAAGGCCATAGGATGAGGGGTCAGGGGGTGGAGTTCTCTGTGAAGGAGAAATAGAATAGGTTTTTTGGATGGACTGAAGGTGGGTGGGGAGAGGAGCAAGAAAGATCAGGTGGGGTGTGAGGGTGGGAAGGATGAAGGAAGAGACTGTGGAGAGAGACAGCTGGAATTTGGGTAGCATTGAGAGGGTACTGTGGAAACCTAAGGCAATAAAGTTCCTGGAGTCTATGAGGGTGACTCTACTGAGGATGGTGATTACAGACCCTGTACTGGCTATCTTTTATAGACAGGCATAGCTTTTAGTAGTGAGACTCGGTTACATCCTTTTTTATTTTGTCTAAGAAATTTGAAATACCTTTAACCCAATCTTATCAAATTTCTGTAATGTATTCTTTAAAGTTCTGTTTGATACCAATGAATTTAGGTAAGCTGTCAAATAAAATATGATGAAATATCAAAGACACATTAATTCATATACACCAATGTAGATGAATTTCTAAATGGTCTTACTAAATAAAAAGACATGGAGCCAGATATAGGGGTAAAAGCCTTGGAGAGATCAGGAAAATAGGGAAAGCCACAGCTAACTTTACCTCACCAACTCTGCAGCTTACAAATGTGAGTTACTTCCTGTCTATCCACACCTACATTCCTTGCTGTTCTCCCATCTGATTTGCTCTCTCTGTTCAGCTACATCACTTCCTCTTCCTGCCTAGCTCTGTCACTTCCTGTCTGTCTGTCCAGACCTCCAGACCTCCATGGTTAACTGGTGTTGGAATTTAAGGTGTGTGCCACCACACCTGGCTCTGTTTTTAGTGTGGCCTTGAACATGCAGAGATCCTGCCTGCCCAGTGATAGGATTAAAGGCATGTGTTAACATTGCATGACTTCTGTGTTGTGGCTGGCTTTTTCCTCTGATCTCCGGGCAACCTTTATTTATTAAAGCACAAATAAAATATCACTACACACCAAGAATAAATATCTAAGGAACAACACAACTGACATTTTAAATCACAACAACAAAATTGAGAGATAAATTAAGATACTATTAAATTTCATTAACATTTTTGACCAATTTAAAAATTCCATGTGGTTTCCAAAATGTCCTTTGAGTAAAGAAGGAAAATGCGGCCTATAATCACTCATAGGCACAATACCCACTTTAAATAGCCTCTGTGTAAGGAACTGGAATAGAAAAAGAAGTGTTGAGGGAAAGAAAGACAATTGTTGGAAGGTTGTCTACAGCAAGAAAGGGCAGTGAATGATGTATATAAGCAAAGCACAGCATGTGCTTTCATGAATAAGTCATAATAAAATCCATCAAACTAATAAAGTACTAAATTTATTGTAATGTTTAATTGCGTTTTAGTACTTATTTGTCTACATTCATCTCTTCATATTCCCCTCACATACACATGTCAGCATGTACATGATAGGAAACCTACTTTACATGGCTTTTTCAAAATCAATTATGTTTGATTTTCTCTCAGGTTTGAATTTTCTTATTGCAACCTTCATTCATTTTTACATTTAATACCAAATTAAGAGTCATTTCATTTTCTACTGTTGTCTCAAGATCAATGGTGATAAACTCTTCCATGTTATTTCCTTCTGTAATGTTCCCATATGACATTGTCCTAACTGGTTGACAGCACCCACCTCTCTGTTTTATATCCTGCATTTGTATGGACTTTTTTGCACCATTTTCAGTACTTCAAGTTTGTGCTTATACACGAGGCATGACAGAATCTATTTTACCCAATTAATACTTTCAATAATATTGAATAATTCCACTTTGTTTATTTTCCTTATTCATAAATAATTAGGGAAATAAACTATTTCTTAACATTATGAGATTCATATTATCCTGTTAGATTAATAACCTACCATTGAGAATTAATGTTCTGTGTCTATTGGTATTCACCCCTTTGTCCTTGAAGTAACTCCATTTTCCTGCATACTAAGAAATATGATTTGTACTAAACCTTAGATTTCCGACTTCTATGAACAGTAGCTATTATTTTTTGCTTCCCAGCTAAAATAATTATCCATCAATGCTAACAATGTATAATATCATTTCCTCCAACTGGGCCAGATGCCAGAAATTGTAGCATTATTTTAATTGGATGGTATATCCTGGCTGAAATTTAAGTGCCATTTTCTTCTTACCATTATTATTAGTATTATTTTAATGAATGGACATTAGCAGTCATAACATTCAAATTCTTTTAATAGGATATAATATTTTGTGTGGTGATATACTGTGTGGCCTAATAAACTTGCCTGAGGATCAGAGGAGAGAGCCAGCAGATTATACATAGAGCCAGACAGTGGTGGGCACACACCTTTAATCCCAGCACTAGAGATCTCATACCTTTGCTAGGGAAGCATACATGCCTTTAATACCAGGAAGTAATATGGCAGGGCAGAGAATAGTATAAAAGGCATGAGGAAACAGGCACTCACTCTCTTTAGGCTGAGGATTTCTTAGAGATGAGAACTAGTGGCTGGCTGTTCTGCTTCTCTGATCTTTCACCTTTCACTCTGATATCTGGCTCTGGGATTTTTGTTAAAAGACCTTCTAAGATTTGGACAACATGTGATGTCCAACTTGAGCAGCACAAATTTACAAAAAAAAAGCTGCTTGCCTGTGGCCTTGCAGGCCTCAGCAAAGGCCCAAGCTGCCCTCACACACAAAAGCTGTGGATGGAGACTCCACTACACACTACACGTGAGCCGGAGTCCATAACCCACTGGCTAAGTTTTTGTTGCAGCCTCTCTGCAGCAAACTTCATTAGTTTTGGGGGCTCCAAAATGCCATAGATGTTAGCTGCTTTCTTGCATTCCCTTGTGTAGATGGCCGGCACCTTGATTTCTTCTCTCCTGGTGGGTTGTGGGCTCTCCTTGGATCCCCATCTTGGGCTGCTACCACACTAAGTAACTGCCTTGAAACCCACTTGGGCTTTACTGTCCTATGTGGAATCAGTCAGCCTCACATCTGAATCATCATCAGCAGATTTGGTGAGACAATTAGGATTTCTTAAAGGAAGAAATTAGTATAAAAAGATTTTTTTCCCACATTAGAAAAGGGAAATATTTTTACAATGGAGGGAATTTGATTTCTGATAATACAATTCACAGTCTGAAAATGGAACAATTAAATGAGAGGATAATTAGTGTAGATGGGATTAATGTAATGTCAATTATAAATATTATTTGTTTGATAATTTTTGTTTTATCATTTTAAAAGGTGGTTAATATGAGTGCCAGGATAAAAATTTTAGAAAAACTTGTTAAAAGAGATTATAGAGAAATTCAGACTGAGACAGAGGAATTTAAAGGTAAACGAATCTTCACATTACATTATATGGTTACAGAGAAACAGCCTAAAGCTTTCAAAGAGCCAACTTTAATCTATCCACTATCCTTACAGGAACTGCCAAATGTTCAAGGCTGTGTAAGAGCTGACTGGACTCCTGTGCAAATGTTAGATTTGAGGAGATTCAAAGAAGCTATACTGTCATATGGTATGCATTCCCCATTTGTTAAGCAGATGTTAAACTTGTGGTCAACTTGTAATAGAACTATCCATCAAGACTGGAAAGATTTGGTTACAGCCATCTTCGAAGCTGGTCCCTAATTACAATGGAGGACCTGGTAAAAGAATGAGGCTAAGACAATTGAACAGCAAAGTAGAGCTAGAGGTATGGAAATCATTCAAGATCGACTTCTTGGAGAAGGATTTTATGCTAATGTAGAAAGGCAATCTCTATATGATGATCACACCCTGGCTTTATGCCAAATGGCAGCCTTGAATGCTTGGGATAGAATTGAAGAAGTAGGAAAAAAATTGAGTCATTTACAGAAGTTATACAGGGACCAAAAGAAATCTTCACTGATTTCTTACAAAGGCTGTCTTCAACAGTAGATAGAATGATATCAAATTCAGAAGCTAGACAGATAATAATTGAATCTCTGACTTTTGAAAACGGTAATGCACAATGCAATAGGGTAATTAGACCATTAAAGGCAAGATCAGCACCCTTGGAGGAATGAATCTGAGATACAATGAATATTGAATCTCATGACCATGATGATACCTGGAGAGGAGAGGTGGTGAGTTCCAGAGGTTTGAAGAGAAAATAGTTACGTCAAGTGTTTCAATTGTGGTAGACAAGGTCACCTAAACAGGGACTATAAACAAGGTATTCCTTGAAACAATGTTTTTTCAAGGAATAATTCCAACAGAATGTCCCTCCTTTCTAGATTATGCAGAAGGTGTGGCAAAGGCAGATATTGGACTAACAAATGTAGATCAACAAGGGACAGACAAGGTAATCCCTTGCCTTTGCTGTTGGGAAACTACCTGAGTGGCTTGTCTCAGGCCCCCATGTCAAATTCAGTTTAGTCCTTTTCTGCCATCATGGAAGAAAACCCTTCCCATAGCAATTAAAGAATCTAAAGCCTATTGTAAAAAGCCATATTGCTCTGGATGATAAAACAGCTTTACAAAACAAAACAAAAATTTAAGCAGAAACCATGAATCAAAATTGATAAAGATTAGATTGGGAACCTTCTCAAAGTTAGGATTAGGGAAGGGTTTTGTTTTTGTCATTCAGAAGAATAAATGATAAGGAATCTGAAGAAACTGGACAAATGAGACATTTAAAGAAAAAAAGACAAATCATTCAGAAAAAAATGTCCCACAAAAAAGATTTTCTACAATGAACCTTGACCATACCGAACAGCAATTTGAAGAATCACCACAACAATGATTCCATCAGGAATATAATAATTCCACCAAACTGACAAACACCACCCAATTGGCTTTGGACTACAAACTGCAGGACAATTTCGAGGTGACTAGCTTATTTGTTTTTATACTATCTGAATTGTGAAAAAATTTTACTAATCCTGACATTTTGAATGGGCTTTGGATTATGACAATTCAATTTGACTGAGACTCTGGTATGAGCTCGATGGATATATCTACTATAGTTTTTATTTTCCTTCCAATATCAGGAATAGAATAAAATCATGGACAAATGTACATATCAAATTTTTAATGTAATATACAATGCCTAAGTGAGCTTTTAATGTTTCAAAGTTTGACTTGCCACATTAACAGGAAATAACATCCATTATTGTTTTAGGTATCTACTGCTTTTAAACAGGTGTAAGAAACAATTCAATGTGATTTATGCTCCTAAAAATAGTGTCTGAATAAAAAAATAGTGTATACATGGAAGAAGGAGAAATCAGTGAACCAGACAGAAAAATAGAAAATTCGCTCAAGCAGGATCAAAGAGCTGAAACCACTTTGTCGTATAACAGTAGGATACCTAAAGGCCAGGGAAGACACAAAGTTACATGGAAAAGAAGCAGAGTCATCAGAGTGACGCCTGATGGTGTAGAAGCTAAACCTGATGGTGCAGAAGCTAAACCTAAATGACACCGTTTGAACTATGGATATTCATTAGTACAGTAGTATCTTCTTATTCCATTGAATCATTGTCAACAGTCACACTTTTGAAACTTTTATAAATTTTAGCACTATATACTTACTTCTTCAAAAAGAGCCCACAATCTTTCTGAAAAGATGCTTACTGCTTTTTGATTTTTGTTTTGTTTTGTTTTGTTTTGTTTTTCCAGTACAGAAACAGAAATATTGAAGAGATAACATATACATCTAAATTTTATATTCTTCTCTCTACCAGTGCACCCTCAAGTTACAAAGAAACAGCACCCATGTGGAAAGTTAAAAGGGGCATTTACCAGGTCCATCCAATTAAATGCTGGAAAGTTAGGAGAATGGCAGTATAGATGAAATCTAAGGCATATTCCTTGTTTTCTGTGTTAAGTGATATATGGTAACTTTTCATTATCTACTGAGGATGTAATAAATTATTCTATGTTCTTCAGCTTAAATACTCTTACTGGTCCTTCTGGGATCACTTCTGGAGTCTGGGAGAAAACCAACGCCAAGCCCTTAGATTATTGGTTGACTATGACTAAGGAATCAGCAGTAGAGCTGAAGCCCTGCTCACTGGCTATTGTTCATGAGTATCTTGGTTTAATCCCTCCTGACCCAGGCTTTTCTTTCCATTTATTTTTAGAACCATACATGGTCGATCAAGTTCTTCTTACACTTGAGGCTCTCCTACCACTTTTGCTGGCCTCAGCCTAAATACTCTATTTTTAAAGACTCAACTGACTATATTGTGCCCCCAAAGACAGAAAAACTTCTCTATTTCAATCTTCCTACCCTAATCACTTCAGAAAGTCCCTCTTCACCAGGTACTTTAACCTAGTCACAGGCAACAAGGATAAAAATGACAACATCTTTAGAGACTGCTTGTTTGAGAATGTGCCATCAGACTGTCAGAAAATGTCACCTAACTGTTTATGAGTCTATTCATAAGCATCTGATTACCTAACATGCACTGTGATCAGGAGGAAACAGAATGAACACTTGATGACAGCAGGCCTCAAGACTAAATAAAGAAGTTTCTGAACCATGTCTCTGAAGCAACCTCGTGCCTGACCTTTAATGGCTGTCCCTTTTATAGTCCCTATAGTCTTCAAGCAAGAATAAGCTTGGCTACGCTGGCAAAGCCCAACTGAAAGTATGTTTCCTTTTCATTTTTCATCTCTCTCGTTTCTCTATTCCCAAAGAAAAGAACTGTTTCTTCTTCCTACTGTTGTGAATATTATTTAATATGCAAACACTTTAATATAAACACATCCAAATAACATAGAAAAACTTGTCATACCCATTCTTTTAGATACCATTCGTAACAAATCTGTGGCATGGCACCTTATACAAAGTCTGTTTTCAAGTTGAACAAATTAAATTAAATTGCAGAGGTTGGGTGACTAAGGAAAATAATTTTACAAATAACCTATTAGAATTCCAACTCAGAACTACTGGTATCAAATCCTGTGCTCCCTCCTCCCATATATATATATATGGTTTAGACAAAAAATTTCCCAATTCATTGTTTGTTATTATTAGGAATTTTTATTCATTTTTACATACACAGATCCTCCTTTCCCTCCTCCCATTTCTCCAGTCTCCCCACCCCCAACCCGCCCCCCATTCCCTCCTACAAGGAGGTAAGGCTTCCCATGGGGAGTCAGCAGAGCCTGGTACATTCATTCGGTTGAGGCAGGCCCAAGATCCTACCCTTGTCTCAAGGCTGTGCGAGGTGTTTTATGGTGGGACACCCCAATTTTCTTATATTCCATACATGACAATATATTTACAGAAGGTATGTATAATTTGACTAAAAATTTAAGCCTGGTAAGGATTATAAAAAAGACTAGAAATTATGTTATTTTACTCCTTATGGTTTTTCTCTCATTAATATTTTATGACAATGCCTTTAAGCCAGATGAGGCTAATTTATTGAATGTCTTCATCATCAGCCATAGGATTCTGAAAATAATTCATTTGGCAATTAATACTTCTATTGCAGGGAAGATCTTAGGAAAGTAAACTAATGAAATAGCTATTTTATATCTAGATTTAAATTCTAGCCTTCAGCAAAATTTATGTCAAGTAGTGTTTTAAAAATATTAATCTATCAAATATACATGGATGGTTTGGAAGAATATGAGCTGAGGACAAAAATATCTAAAGGAGTGCTCATTGCCTCTTGACATTTGGTCTAAATTCATGTTATACCTAAAAGAGAATTTGTTTCAAAACTTCAAGCATTCAGTGATAATGATTTAGAGAGGGGGACAGCAAAAATACTGCAGGAGAAACAAATCAGGGACAGTGACAGACAGTTG
This sequence comes from Peromyscus californicus insignis, assembly GCF_007827085.1. NCBI lineage: Eukaryota > Metazoa > Chordata > Mammalia > Rodentia > Cricetidae > Peromyscus > Peromyscus californicus. The sequence continues at coordinate 16,148,079 of NW_026294503.1, forward strand.
AGAGGAGGAAGAGCTTGATTAGGTAGGAAATGTAATACTATGCCACATTTGGAGACCTAGATTTTACTCTTTAAAGTATAGGGAAATATTCTGTTAACATAAGATGGTAATAATAGTCAGTTTATACATATGAATAAGTATGCATGTGTTTAATTTATGTCTAAAATGAGCTAATACTCAGAGACTGAATGATACACATAGTGTGCTATATTATAAACCACTGATTTTCTTCACTCATGTATATGAGCAAAGTTGCATTTGATATATATATATGTATATAAATATATATGTATATGTATCTATAAATTTTGTTTCACATATTTGAATTCATATATACATATATGAGAAATTTTTACTTATACTACACCATATTTATGAAGGCTTGTTACATATCTGGACCATGAAAAGAACACTTTAAGTTGTAAGATATTACTCAATTCTGTAGTGAACTAACAATATTCATCCACCAGAGTGGAATGCTTTAATCTGGATGACAAAAGACAAATTAATATCATGATTTTACATGTCATATAATGATGTACTTGTATATATATGCTATGTTTCTAGGTAAGTAAAATATGATTAATCATAAGCTTAACCACAAACATTATGCACATATTTATATAAAGTAAGGAAATGGCCTGTTACAATTGCCTTCTGTGCATTATGTTTTCTGAATATTCGCTCTAGCAACCCAACTTACCCTTTATCTGATGCTCAGTCTCTTCCTTACTCTCAACTGCCAACTTACAACAGCTGTGCAAAACTGAGAGCTCGCTCACTTGCTTCAAACCAGTTTTCTATTCAAAACCCTGCTTGTCTCTCTTTTATGGCAACCAAGGCCAAATCCTCTACCTAAGAAAGGCATCCCTCATATGTAAATTTCTATAACTTGGCTGCTTGTGTGAATGTGTGTAATGTGTTCAGGTGCACGTGGAAGCCAGAAGAGTGTCAAATGCCCTGGTGATTGGCTGACAGGTGGCTGTGAGGTATTGGGTTCTCTGAAGAGTAGGGAAGTGCTTTCAAATGTGGAGTGATCTCTCTAGTCAGCCATATGACTTTTTAAAAATAAATGATTTCTTTTAATTTTAAAATTAACGTAAGTACCCTGTGTCTAGCTTCCCTTTACTCACTCTAAATCCTCCCATGCAGCCTGCACTCTGCTTTATTTCAAACCTTTCTTATTTAATTATATATATATATATATGTGTACGTAGAATTTATATAGACATATATATGAATATACAATTATATATATATATTCATAAATACATAAATACAATCTGTTAATAGTTTACTGTAGTTCCTTTCTAGGGCTGAAGCCTCCTAAGCTATTGCCTCATCCACCTTAGTGTGTCTATTGATGTAATCCCTGTACAATTCATATTTAGGCAGTCATGTTGTTAAGACTTCATGTATATAGACACAATTCTTAAAAAACTTCCTGTGACTCTGTTATTTATCTCTGAATTTTAAATGCAGGAATTGTGCTGTATATGTATCAGTAGGAAATAGGCCCACAACTGTGTATTTCATCAGTTGTGGTTTTCTGTAAGAGTCACTGTTGCTAAGAGAAGTGTCCTTGATTGAGTGGTTACAACCACACTTATCCTTGGAAATGTGGATACATATTTGGAATGGGATTTGGTCTGGGATTATGCTGGTTTTGTAAAGTTGAAGTATAGGTTCTCCTCCAAGATCCATGAATCCACTTATCCTGGGTTATTGATTAGGTTTAAAGTCCAGTCATGATTTCTTTTTTGTTAAGCAGGTCTTAAGTCCAATTAGAGAGCTGTTGGTTACTTCCCAGATATGCAGTGCACTGCTGCCTCCTTTGCGATATCATGCCACACTGGTGGTTGTTGTGGTTCATCTGCTTCATGGCTGGTAGCCTGGTTGGCTGCTTCCCTTCTATGGAAGCTTGCAAGGCACCTTCTGGTAACATGAAAACTAATCCTTACAGAAGAAGCCTGCATACCAGTCCATGGTATCTTCATCAACAGGGACTTCTCTTGTGTCAGAAAGGGCACTAACAGTAGCCTACACTATTTTGTGAGTCTACTGAAAATCCCTGACCAGCAACTCCAAATAGCGCTTGTCATGTCTGCTGTGGGGTTTTTATAAGATACAGAATATAATTACATACTTTCCCCATTCCCTTTCATCAGGCCAAACTCTCTCATGTATCTCCCCCTTGCTCAAACTCATAACTTATTTTTAATTAAATATATATAT